>NC_073305.1:149631588-149990755 GCF_027595985.1 Sorex araneus
CATTGCATCAAACTTGTTTTGATAACATTTTCATTGCTTCATTGCTCTAACTCTCCCTTAAATTGTATTTAAGTTTCAGTATTTCTTTCAAAGAATTCACATCAAATTTTTTTTCTGAGGATTTTATATACATGTTATCAAGGAAAACTTTTTAAGGCATTTTGAATATGTAAAGTAGATGTAGTATTTGAAATCAGAGTTTTTAAAGTCAATTATTATTTAGTATTAGTTAAATAAAATTTGTATCATCTTATAGAAACTTAAAGTGGTCATTCTGCATTCTGTAGATTGGTATCATTATCATTAGGTTTATTATGATTTTTGACCCAAAATATGCACAATGATGAATTCATAACTCGTATTTCTTTACATTATATACCAACTTTATTTTAAATTAACTAATGTATTTCACTATGAATGGGGAATTTTGATCAGTTTCCTATAACTGGATAATTTTATTTTGATAAAATTTCTATCATGGAGATGGGGATTTAGAAATTATCATTATGAGAAATATCTTTCTTCACCTTAACCTCACTCTTCATGAATGGATAAATGACAAAGTTCAGTAAGATGTAATGCCCTTTTTATACATAATTCACAAGTCTAAAATAGAATAACTCAATAATATCTTCAGCCTGCAGGCTAAGTATATTGTAGACATTTTTCTGAGTAAGAATAGCTCAATTTTTCTCATGTGAAGTAGTGACAAAAAGGAAAACCTATAGGAAATTTAATATTAATAAAAAGGAAAGTATAGAATTAGATGTGACATTCCATTCATCCATTTGACAAATATTTATTATGCTATAATGAAATCTTGATTATTGCATTATTGGATAAGGAGAAATAAAGCACTATTTTAGAAGCAGTAGCCTTTTCATTATATTTATGAAAACACTAGGAAAAAATAAATACAAGTGACACTGAGGTACTCAGAGTAACAATAAAAAAGAACATTCTGCATAGGAAAGAACAAACTTGTAAAATAATTCACTTACGTGATTCCTAATATTTATCTGCAGTTTACCTTTGGGTGAAATTGCAAAGGAGAAGTTCATATATTATTTTATTTCTTAGAGTGTGTAGGGGGTTTATAGGTGGAATTTTTTCAAACCATGAGGGGATTTTCGAAGATATCTCAGTATCAATGCATTCAAAACAAAACTTGAAATCTACTTTAACATGCCTTTTCATGCTGTACAAATGTCATCATTCTTAAGATATTGATTCTGACAGCATCTCTCTGCAGCATAGGACATAATACACAGCAATCAAAAGGCATTTTAATTTTTAAAATGCTCTCATCTGCTTTTCCATTGCCTTTGGTAGCTTATATAAAATTTTGAACCATATGGTGCAAACCAAGTTGTCTGATTTTATCTTCTCTATGGAGGGAAAAAATATCTCACCATGGTAATGCTTGACTCCTGGAGAGGAAGATTGATCAAATTTATGGATATTTAATAATTAACTGTTATTATTAATGATGATTGCTACACTTAACATATTTTTATGTGCCAGGCACTGTGCCAGATGCTTTCGACACATCATCATATTTTATTTTCAGAGCAATCTATGGAAGAAGTAGTCTTCTATCTCTGTCACCGGCTGGGAAGGTTGAGGGTCATATTTCCGGGTCCCAAAGTCTCAGCAAATAGCAACTGCAGACTGAAGGTACTAGTACTTTGGGAAAGCTGTCTGCCTGTCTTTCCTGAGGTGGAACCATAAGGTTGCTAACTTAATTTTGTCTTCAGACATTTTCTAGGAAGGTGTTGGGCCTGAGGCTAATCTAAAGTTGCTTTGGTCTTGTGCTATTTCTTTTATTGGAAAGAACCATGAGCACTATTCTTGTTTCACATTTTCTTAACTGTTTTCAGAGCAACAATTATATCTCTTCCATGCCCAGAATGTTATTTTAGGCCCGGAGATATACTGTGGCAGACCCTGGTTCTCAGCACCCAGTAGAGTCCCCTGAATGCCACCAGGAGTGATCACTGAGCACTGAGCCACAAGTAAGTGCTGAGCGATGCTGAGGTTGGCCCCCAAACCAAAACCAAACAAAACCCCAGAATCTCATTGTAGTCTAAAATCAGTGTTCATTAGATAGAGATGGGTTATGACAAAATATCGTATGTGAAAATAGCAAAAATTTATATCCTTGCATAAGCAATTTTAATGTTTTAGGTGCAAATTGTATTGACTCTAAAATCATCAGTCATTTCATTGTCGCAGATTTTCTATTTATTGCATTTATGACATTTCCTAGCACAATCTCATCTCTAATTTTGATGAATTAAAATACTGTGAACAAATATTATTGCCCTCCTATCACAATACATATGCCTGATGCAAACGTAGGGAAAAATATTCTTGAATGTTTTAAGTCTGACATTTAGAAACTGGGTGCCACATAAAAAAATCCTGCCAAGGTGACATCATATTTGGTACTGATTCTGGAAACCAATTCAAATAGCAAACATTTAAATTTATATTTTTATATGAATGCCATTTAGGAAGGCTTTGACTATTGCCAATTTACACTGAAGCAATGTGTGAAAAATGATATTATTTTCTAGCACTGATTCTTTGTGATTTGAAGTCTGCATACATCTCAAAGCACTGGATTTGCCACACGCCCTTGTTAGACTACTATATGCTCGTCAAGGTTACTAAGATTCCTGTCAACCACCCTTATTGTATCGCATTGCTTCGTGTCTGAGGATGTTAGAAATGAGACAGATATGCTGGTGTTTGTGAATTAAGGAGGCAATGCCTGAGTGACAAGGCTATTTGTGTACCAAGCCCATAAATATTGCCTGATGATGTCTGAGTTCACATGGATTCACTGTAGAAAACTTGCATAAGTGCCAGAAAATTAATTGCATTGTTTAGACTTATGGTGAAACTATTAAAATGATGGCTATATTTTCAGGAATTTTAGGTTGGATTTATTAGTCATACTCTGCAAGATGTAAATGTGTTTTTATGCATTATGAGGGACACGTATTTTGAAGTTTTACAATTTAATGCATTTTACCCTTTCACAATATATTTCAAAATTTTATAGTCTCAAAGGACCTGTGTATATCATAGGAAATTGCAATCGATAGTGTTGTTTATATTCTTGATTTCTTTAGATTTATTACAATTTTATTTATTATAATGAAGTGTCAAATTTATATGGCCTTTTTATTTTCATCCTCTGAATAAAAAACTCCTTTTTATCTGTATGTAAGAATGTTTAGTCATTTTTCTTATTAATGATAAAATTAATTAACTAGAAGTCTTACCATTTTCTGGAAATGTTGTCATTTTACGGTGCCAACAATGATATGGATGTAAAAAAAGTTATTGTTAAATGAACACAGTCTAGAATAAAAAATAAAGCTTCCACCTTCATCCAAACATTACTATAATCAAATCATTGACCTTTATTTTTGTTGCTAATTTCTTTTTTAATGAATTATAATTGCCTTTTGTTTTGCACTTGATATGAAAATTATTGAAATTAGCATTGACATATAACTATTTCTTATATTTACTCTGTATTATAGTGACTGACAAATTAGTTTGCTTTCTTGGAAAACAGGGTAATACACAGAATTTTCCTAAGAATGCTATCTTACAAATTATAACATAGCACAGATCATTTCAGGGAAAACTGTTAATTGGATGCAAAGCACTGTTTTTTCACTAAGTATTCTGTTAACTACCTATATCTGTATCACTTTCTGTGCCCTTTTCTTTGTGTGTATGGGGGTCACATCTGGCAGTGCTCAGAGCTTATTCAGGATACTGAGCTCAGAGATCACTTCTGGCTTGAGGGAACATATGGGGTGCTGGGATTTGAACCCAGGTCGGTTGCATGTGAGACAAGTACCTACCCACTGTCCTCTAAGGCCTGTTTCCCTGTTTCCTCTTTAAGCTTGCATATTCCTGATTCTATACAGTTTGACTAAACTTTGAGCGCTATATTGAAGTACCTCTAACGTAAGAAATGCTCATACATTTGAGAAGAGCTGCTGTATTTCAGTACCCTCCTCTTCTGTTGAGTAAGTTTTGTCTCATAAGAGCAGTATAAATAGTGTTGTGATCATGTGATTTCTGGTAGCTTAAATCTAAAAAAGTGGGGAGATTCTTGATGTTCTTTTCTGACCACAAGAAGGAGATGTAGACTCAATGATCCCCCTTCTCTCTTCCCCCCATCTCTTGTGATGATTCCAGGTCACATGCAGGGTGATGGTCATGTAGTTGTGACATTAGCTGAGGGGTTATTCACTTTTGATTACAGTGCTATCATACATGCTCATCAGGTTACACTTTCTAGCCCTGGCTCTGACTTTGTTCTTTCTGGTTTTTTTTTCACTAATATTCACACCTGCTAATTGAAGTATCTAAACCTCTCACTCGTTATTTCTTGTTTTTTAGAGATTATGGCTTGGTTAAGAAATATAAGACAGCTGTGGAAACTATGCTGAAAAATGCTGATCACATTTAGGGAACACCTGGAACTCAGTAGGTTTCTAAAATAAAACCCTTCATACCAGTAGGACCTTGTAATTAGCCTAAAATAAGCTAATGGGTTAGAGATTTATTTTGTTTTTGCATATGTGATAATCACTGGACAGCACAACCAAGGGCTTTTCAATGTGTACATTATTTACTAGTAGTCTATAATGGTTCCTAAGGAGCTATAAGCATGTAAAGTTGTAATTATAGAATTAAAAGAAAATCTATACGGTTCTTCAGATAGTTCCTAATAGCACCAGTGTGTAAACATGCAATTATGTTTTTTTATGGTTACATTTACTCAATCGGCCATGGAAATTAAAAAAATTCTTATATATGTTTTAATTTGTTGAAAGAATAAACTAGAGATAAAAGTACATTGAGCAACTACATATTGTCAGTTGGACATCGTTGCATCTCTTAGGGCCCTATAATGATTTTGTTTTATTTTGGGATCAATTGGGTGCTTGAGAATTATTTATTCTGTTTAATACTCAAGGTATCATATGGTACTGAGGTTCAAACTTGGGTCTGTTGCATGCAAAGCATGCTCACTTGTCTGTTAAACTTTATTCTGGATCCCCTTAGGATGAAGTTTAATGCAAGAAAAATTGCCCTTTTTTTCTCTGTTTTCTGCTCTTAGGGCATAGCAGAAGTGGGCATTCTACATCTTTTTATCTCTTGATGAATTTCTAAATGTTTTCCACTGTAATTCAACCAAAAGTGTGCAGTGGTTCCAAATCCTCTGCATACTTGCCATAACACCGTGTTTTAATTTTATTTTTGTAGAAGCCATCCTAAAGGTCTTAGATGATATCACATTGCAGATTGGCTTTTCATCAGTAATTAGGTGATGCTTATTAATTTTTTGTATAACTATTAGTCATTTGTATGTCTTCTTTGGAAAAATGTATTATGTTTTCAAAATCTTAAATGTTATCTTTGTTATACCTATTTCAAGGAGACCGATGCAGTAAATAACTTACTATGTAAGATGCTAAAATTTCAAATTGATTTTAAAATAAAATATTATTTTCAAAGAAACAAAATAAAGTAGTCAAATAAGAGTGTTAATCATGCTGAGTGAAATGAGTCAGAATGAGAGTTACAGGCATAGAAGGATTGCGTTCATTTGCGGGATATTACAACATAGTATGAGACTCAAGGACAGTAGAATTAGGGCTAGGAGGATTGGTTCAAGGTTGAAAGCCTGCCTCATATAGAGAAGGGACAATTATGACAAAGATAGTAGGAAATGATGATGCTAGATAAGAACTGCGTGCTGAAAGTAGGTAAATGAACAATCATGATAAATGCTCAGTACTTGCATTGCAAATTGTAATGCCCTAAAGGAGAGAGAGAGAGAAAGAAAGAAGAAAAGTGCCTGCCATAGAGGAAGGCTGGGGGGCTGCAGGGTGGTGGGAGGGAAACTGGGGGCATTAGTGGTGGGAAATATACACTAGTGGAGGGATGGGTGTTGGAACTTTGTGTGACTGAAACCCAACCATGAACAGTTTTGTAACTGTGTATCACAGTGATTCAATCATTGTTACTGTCACTGTCATCCCATTGCTCATCGATGTGCTCGAGTGGGCGCTAGTAACGTCTCCATTCTGAGACTTGTTAACTGTTTTTGGCATATTGAATACTCCACGGGTAGCTTGCCAGGCTCTGCCGTGGGGGCGAGATACTCTCGGTAGCTTTCTGAACTCCCCGAGAGGGATGGAGGAATCAGACCTGGGTCAGCCGCATGCAAGGCAAATGCCCTACCCGCTGTGCTATCGGTCCAGCAGTGATTTAATAATAATAATAATAATAATAATAAATTTTAAAAGAGTGAATATTAGAGATGATGATTCCATTTCTTGTTAAAATTGAAAATCTTGCAAGTAGTTTAGAATTTTTATTTTTGGTAGAGCAGTCTTTGTTAATGCTTTCTCTTTTTTTCTATTCATTTTGTATATACTTTAATTAGTGATGCCAAGTATTTTATAATATATATTAACTCAGTCATGCCAGTTTGTTGAGGCGGGTTCCTCCCAGACAGGGCAAATGGGTTCCAAAGGCTACTGCTTTGTAAACCTTGGCTGACTTGCTAAGCGGTTCATTATTTTGGTTATGAATGTAGGGGTGCTTGGATTCTGTAAGTTCAGGGTCTGTCAGGACCCCCCACAGCACAGAGGTCTCCAGCTACACTTGGTACTGCCTGTGAAGAAATGTGGTGCTGGGGATTGAACCCAGACACGGGGCACCTTTCCTGATTGCTGTACTGTCTTCTGGCCCCTTCATCATAATTTTTATTAATTTGGTTATTTAATGTATTAATTTACATGATATTTAATTACCTTGCATTCTTAGAATAACTCTTACTTGATTCTTTTCCTCTGTATATAGTTTGGCCTAAAGTATATCAGTGTGTTTGTTACGTCTATAAATGTCCTTGAGTGAGTTCACTTCCGTGTTCTGCTTGATAGTTAAAAATTTCTGGTCCTAGATTTGCTACTTCTGTATAAGATTTGATTATAATAAGTTTATATATGTTTACTCTTGGCAGATTTAACCAATTGGAGATATTTCTGTATTTTTCTGAAGTCTAGATGCTTTAAGTAGTCTTGGAATTGCTTATTGTAGTTTAGTATTCTTTTCATGGCTTTTTACATTTAAAGGTTGTTTATATAATGGCAGATCACAATTTATCCAGTCCATGTAGCTCCTCTGAAGGTTTAGCATTCTCAGCAAAGATAGGTTGAAACAATTGAAGGAAAAAAGACCACCTGTATCAAAGTATAATTCTGTCAGTTGTTTATATCAAACATAGTGCAGGCCAGAAGATCAAAGTTTCCACTTTCATGATTTCATTTAACCACTACAAAATGACAGTGACACAAAATGTGGTCAGCTGCCCCATATGTCAGTACAATTCTACTTGAAGAGTGAGAATGAGGAAGATTATTGGCCTGACAAGGCTAACCTGCCAAACAAGGATCTATGAGATTATCTGATGACTTGGAAAGGTGTTTCTCAATATCTTTGTCATTTCTTATGAGGTTTGTGGAGTATACTAGAGAGCTATGAAAATGACATATACAAAATAAAATAATAATGAGAAAATGAATTTGAATTTGTTTTTATATACAGTGATCTAAACTGTTCTTTCTGGGATTATATTTTGCATCTGCTGGTGTTCAGGGCTTACACCTGACTCTGTTCAGAGATCACTACTGGTGAAACGTTGGGGACTATTTGGGGTGTCAGGAATAGAATCCAACCCACTGTATGCAAGGCAAGTGCCCTGCTCACTCTGGCCTCTCTTTGTAACTTTTGAGAAATAGTTTATAGATAAGAAAATTGATGCGATATATATTTAAGTAGAAAGGTAATATGTATGAATACATGTTTACTTTAAGAAGAAAAGGAAACAGATGCAGGGAAATATATGGCAGGTATTATTAAAGCATGCAATCTTGCATTTAGAGCTATGAAAATAGCACTTCTTGCTAATAGTCATTTCCTTGGTTGTAGGCTAATGAATTTCATGTTGATTGTGTAAATCAAAATCAGATGATACTGGATGGCTGTAATACTAGACCAGAAATGAAAGCTACACATTACTGAAGATGCAGGGCTGAGTCAGTTGCAGAGATCAGTAAACAGAAGATTCTGGGAAAAAAGTGGATGTCTTGCCAAAAAGTTTTAATGCTAGAACTGAGAAAGAATTGTAATAAGACTAGTTCTAAGGAACTATACTAAGAAACAAGTATGGTAGTTTATTATTTTATATGAAACCTTACCATACAGAACATGATAAAAATTCAATAATATTCAATTATTGTTGAATAGAACAAGAAATCCAATCACAAATTAAAGCTATTCCTTTCAGTCACTCTAAGAAATCACTGTCACTAGAGCTGAAAGTCTGTGTGTTCAATACATTTTACCCATAAGATAGACCTACATGGAAAATGGAATTATAACCAAAAAGTTAAGTGATGATTGGATAAACTAATGGGTTGAAATCTATGCATGACAAAAGTACTCTTGCATCCCTGCACTAATTGTGTGTAAATGGTAGCACTATTATAAAAAAGTAGCTCAAATTACAATTAATTTTTATTTAAGTAAAACATGTTTTAAGTTTTTGGGCAACACCCAGCAGTGCTCAGGGCTTAATTCTGGATTGTCATTCAGGTATCACTCCTGGCCATTCTTGGGGGACCAAATGGAGTTAAGGGGATTGGATTCAGGTTGGCCGAATGCAAGGCAAATGCCGTATCCACTGTATTCATTTCCCTATAATTATTTTTTTTAAAAAGATACACTAAGCACTTTATCTCTGGTCACATAAATTATAGGACCTTATTAGTAAGAGAAACCCATTTTAGGACTTGGTAGACTTATCTAAATCTCATCTAGTGGCATCTTCCAGAATGTATTTAGTGTTGTTAGGTGTTGCTTTCAAAGGAAAAACAATGACTACCGCTTTGTAGTAGAGTTGGAAGTTGGGGAGGTTGATTCCTCCCATTTTCTTTTTCCCAAGGATTGCTTTAGCTATTCGTGGGGGCTTATTTTTCCATATGAATTTCAGGAGCACTTGCTCCATTTCTTTGAAAACTGTCAAGGGTATCCCTATAGGGATTGCATTGAATTTGTACAATGCTTTGGGGAGAATTGCCATTTTGACAATATTAATTCTTCCAATCCATGAGCAGGGGATGTCTTTCCATTTCCTTGTGTCCTCTTTTATTTCCTGAAGTAGTGTTCTATAGTTTTCATTATACAAGTCCTTTACCTCCTTTGTTAAGCTGATTCCGAGGTATTTGATTTTTTGAGGCGCAATTGTGAACGGGATTGCTTTTCTCAGGTCACTTTCTTCTCTCTCATTATTTGCATATAGGAAAGCCATGGACTTTTGGGTATTGATTCTATAGCCTGCAACTTTACTGTACGAGTCTATTGTTTCTAGGAGTTTCTTGGTAGAGGTTTTAGGGTTCTCTAAGTATAGTATCATATCATCTGCGAATAGTGAGAGCTTGATTTCTTCCTTTCCTACCTGAATGCCCTTAATGTCTTTTTCTTGCCTAATCGCTATTGCAAGTACTTCCAGTACTATATTGAACAGAAGTGGAGAGAGTGGGCATCCTTGTCTCGTCCCTGTTCTCAGAGGGAAGGCTCTTGGTTTTTCCCCATTGAGGACAATGCTTGCCATAGGCTTGTGATAAATGGCTTTGACTATATTGAGGAAGGTCCCTTCTATACCCATTTTGGCTAGTGTTTTCATCATAAACGGATTCTGGATCTTGTCAAATGCTTTCTCTGCATCTAGAAAAAGTTAGAAATTGAGCTCCCATTTGACCCAGCAATACCACTCCTGGGAATATATCCCGGAGAGGCAAAAAGGTATAGTAGAGATGACATCTGCATTTCCATGTTCATTGCCGCTCTATTCACAATAGCCACAATATGGAAAAAACCAGAGTGCCCGAAAACAGATGATTGGCTAAAGAAACTCTGGTATATTTACACAGTGGAATACTATGTAGCTGTCAGGAAACATGAAGTCATGAAATTTGCATATAAGTGGATCAACATGGAAAGTATCATGTTGAGTGAAATGAGTCAGAAAGAAAGAGACAGACATAGAAAGATTGTACTCATATGTGGAATATAATGTAACTGAGAAGTACAAGTTGGCAACGATGCAACTTCTGGCAGATGTCTCTCTGGACTTAGTACTAAAATACTAAATTACAGAAACCCAAAACTGAGAGGCCGCTAAGTGTGGTCACTCGACCTCATACCTCTTCATCCTCAGCAATGGAAAACAAATTATCTAATGCTTCCTTTTCAGCAGGTCTGACTTTAGGGGAGAGACTCTCCAAACAATAATAGTGAGTTTTGTTAAAATATTGTATGCAATCAAAATGAAAGTAAAGTGAAATTTATTAGTTACACAGGTGGGGGGGCTTAGGGTGGGGGGGCTAGGGGCGTGGGGGGGTTTGGGGTGTGAGGGGGCGGGGTGGAGCTATACTGGGATTCTTGGTGGTGGAATATGAGCACTGGTGAAGGGATGGGTATTCGAGCATTGTATAACTGAGATTTAAACCTGAAAACTTTGTAACTTTCCACATGGTGACTCAATAAAAAATTAAAAAAAAAACAAAGGAAAAACAAATAAATGGCAATAAAACTAATTTATCATGAAGGAATATTTAACAAGAGGCCTACTCTTTTGATATGGACGCCCTATTTCATCTGTAGCATTCTCACATTCATTAGTTTAAGAGCATGACCATCGTCTTTGCCTCTCAACTTTAGCAAATGGAATTTTGCTGTAAAAATTCCTTTTATTATTTAGTGAACAGAGAATGTCTGAATTATGGTTGGTGCCACATTGACCAGTGTAGGATGACATGGTGTCCAGCCTTGAGAATCACACCAATATCAGGAGAGTAGATTGGAATTCAGCAGAAGCCAGAGAGAGGTATCTGTTGATTAAAATAAAATTACGCAGCCACCTCCCATGACATTATTTTTCCAAATGCAAAACTATGTTTAAAAGTATCCAAAAGAATATATAACTTCTAGAAAAATAACAATGTCCATAACAATTACTAATAAACCTTTTGGAGCTTTCCATATTTAGAATACATTTTATTTTTCTCTCTTAGCCCCCTTACAAGCTGTGTTCTCTCTTCCCCTTCTTTTTTCTTTGGGGTTGGTGTGGGAAAAGTGTTGTCAGGGATGCGCGCGCGCACACACACACACACACACACACACACACACACACACACACACACACACACACACACACACACACACACACACACACACACACACACACACACACTGGTGCTCAGGAGTTGATCCCAGCAGTGCTTGGGGGACCACAGAGTGTAGGGATCAAATGGATCCTGATCTGTTCGCAGTGGAAAACATGCACACTGAATCTTTGCGCTCTATCCCTCATCCTACAGTTTCTTCTCTTCCTCTTCCTTCCTATCCTCTTTCTCTCTCACTCTTCCTCGTGGTCCTCTTCCCAGATGGTGCTCAATGACCCCAAATCTGCTTCTGGCCATTCATGGCCAACAAAATTCCAAAAATGCCAATGCTGCTTGGGCACTGTGGTCTGGGGACCACCATGACCCACCCATGTAGTGATTTAGGTTCCTTTAATGCTGCAGACTGGACCTGGATCAGACACATCTGCCCTGTTCTATGTTCCTGGGTGCCAAGGATTCTCTAATTCTATGCCTCTAGTTTAATTGAGTTCTGTTTGCCTCCTTGAGAAAGCTGCACATAAATAATTGTAGCTGACATTGCAGGGTGCCTGCAGTATGCCCAGCGCACTGCAGGGAGTCTCCACAGCATTCCTACCTTTTACCTCATTACTGCCTAGTGAGTATTCTTCCTAGAGGACCCATGGGGAGAATCAAGAATAATAGAAGCTAGATATATCTTCACCTTACCAACTAAACCATGTTGCTTCCTGTGCCTTTTAAATTGTTTGGGACTGATGCTAGTTTCATGTAAGGGCTCCATTCATAAGTTATCATCAGATACTCTAAATCTACTTTCCACAAGTACTTGTAAGAAGTTATGACCTGAAGAAGAAAATCCAATGTACAGTGAAGCTGGAAACAAGGTGAAGTTTATTTAATTTCAGGAGCATTCTCTAGTAATCAGGAGTATGGTTAAAAAACATATACAGTCAGGGTGGAAAATTATATGTGTATTCAAAATTGAGTGGATTTATAAAGTAGTTATATAAATGCTTTCGTGCTTTAAGCTGAAGTTTATGATGTGCCAGGTGATTATGTTTGATTAGTTTATAGCCCTAGTGATACCTATTGGAAGACATTTGTAGGTGAGAAAATAAAGTCACGTTTTGTTATTTTCTTTATAGAAACAGTAACCTGAAAGCAACATTCGATTTGCCAAATAGTAGAATTTCTATCTTTAAGTAACATTAAAATTAATGTCCTTTTTAATCTGTCAGGGGGTAATTTTTAAAAATATGCCAAATAGAACTGTTTGGTAACTCACTTGAATGATTTTATCTCTATAGGAAAACGCCAAGTTTATTCACAATACAGAGTTCAAAATTTACAATACAAAATTCAAAATACACAGTATTTTATAGTGTGGAGTGTTTTATTCAATTACCTTTTATTCAAAATTATACTTTCTGTTTGGACTTTAATGCTATGCCATATTTTTCTGCTTAACTTTCATCTGTTATCCTTTTCTTTGTTCTAATATCCTATTTGTGTGAAAATCTTACTTGTGCCACAACACTACAGTCAACTTTATATTAGTGAGAAATTGAAATGTATGTATTTGATAATTTTATATCATCTATAACTCTTTGTACCCGAGGACAATCTTGGAATAAGAAAATATAGTTTAAGTATTAGAAATGTTACCACTGACACCCTTCTAGAAATTACATAGTTAGGCAAATTTCTATCCAAATTCCAGCTTTGTCACTTACAATAGGGCAAGTTGTCCATCCTCTCATCTCAAATTCCTTATATGTAACATGAAAGGATTATTTATTCAATTGTTATGGCAAGAAGTGAGTGGAATAATAAAGTACTTAGGAGGGTGTGTAGTACTCCCTCATGTCTCTGAGGCTCAATATGTCAGAATTGTCATTGACATGTCCTTCTCTGTTCCCTGTAGCCGATCCTTTACAAATCTGTTTTCTGTTTCATCTTAATTTTATTGCTCTTGCCCATTTTAATTATCATTACTTTATTTCAGACTCTTTTCATAGCTTGCCTAGGCTATGGTAATTGCATCCTAATGAGCCATCCTAACTCTTCTATCCTCCATTTCAATCTACTGTGGCTGTTAGACTACAATTCATAATGGGAAAATTCAGTAATATCCTTCCCTTCTTCAGATTCTTTCTAATACTCTTTTGCCTATTGTACCCAAATGTAGCAACTTAATGTTATTGGTCCTCTATAGTGACTTCCTGCTCTAGACTGCAAACAATTGCTTATTTCCTGCTATCCAATGAACTGAACTCCTTTTTATTTCTACTTATACTTTGTAGCCTTTTCACATTCCATATCCACAATATCCATGATAATGTTTCTTTCCATGTTTCCATGTCCCTTCTCACTGATATCTGTAATGATATCTTTGAATTGTCAGAGATTTGCCATCCCTTTTATGACACTTAGTGACATATCTCTCTTGTTCTTCCTACAATACTATAAATTTTTTGTTGAACAAAGATGGGGGTTGATTTACCCTTGAGTACTTAGGAGTATCTAAGGAAATTCTTGAGCACTGAATAATTTGAGCAATGAACAATTTTTTAACTGAGTAGGTATATATCATAAACCTCCATTTCAGGTGCTAGCAATAGTACAGTGGGTGGCAAATGCACTTGCCTTGTTTGTAGCGGACATTGATTTAGTTCCCAGAACCTTTGTGGTCTCCTGAGCACAGAAGTAGGAGTAAGCCCTGATCACCACCAGGTGATCCCTGGTGTGGTCCCAAAGGGACAAAAACCAAAAGCAAATAAAAGCTTCCCATTCTGGTTAATAGTTCCTTGGACTTCTACAAATGTATGAATAATGTAACAACAGTATAATGATAAGGTATTTAAAAATGATAATCCTCTAATGTTATCTAGCTTATGTGTGAATCCTCAAAATAAAAAATACAATTAGAGCTTCATGAAGATTGAGCCAAACCCAATTATATTGAAAGAGCTTCTACAGTGGCGTGTATATTAAAATTAATTATGTGGAATTTGAGTTTCTATCTGGATTATAATAGTTTGAAGGCTGATTACAGTTATCAGTACTGTTTTAGTTAAATTTACAGGTAACTCAGTGATAAAGTATGGACTTTAATATTTTATTATCCCTTCTCACAATCTTTCAGGTTTTATTTTTTCAACCTCATTTTAATAATTATGATTAAGAGTTTTCTATTTGTTGTAGCAAAGTATCAAATTAAGGTATAGTGCAATTTACAAATCTTTTGAGGGACCAGTGACATAGTGCAGTGAATAAGACTTTTGTCTTGAAAGTGGTCAACCCAGATGTGATTCCTGTCTCAGGTCACCAGAGCCAGTCAGGAGTGATTCCTGAGTACTAAAACAGGATTAAACCAATAAACATAACAACAGGAAAAAAGTATTTTACTCCTTCGAATTTATGTATTGCTAGCTGTTACTTTATTGGGGGCTCTTTCAATGGCAGGCAAATGATGCCCATTGTTGTTACTGTTTTTGGCATATTGAATATGCCGTAGGTAGCTTGCCAGGCTCTGCTGTGTGGGCAGGGTACTCTCGGTAGCTTGTGGGACTCTCTGAGAGGGATGGAGGCTTTTACTGCGGCCTCCAATCACCCTTACAGGTGTTCCCATGGTTCATACCATATTTGAAGCCCATCAAATATGGTGCGAAAATTATGGAAAATGGGTATTAAGTGTCCTATGTCCTAAGCGGCCACGCAGTCCAGAAAGTGGCCTGGAGTGTGGTGGTGGCTGAGCAGAGGAGGTGGTGGAGCTCTGAATGAACGATTTGAGGCCCTTCCTGTTCCTGGAGCAAGCAGATATTATTGGGCTACACTCGCATGTGACAGGGACAAATGGAGACGTTACTGGCACCGGCTCAAGCAAATTGAAGATAAACGGGATGACAAGTGATACAAGTATTGCCAGCTAGGTTGTGTTAAAATGACTTGCTCCTGAGAAGATTCTTTATTTATTTGCTCTAAGCAGCAGGAGGCTGATCTTTATTCAGATTGACTTGACATATGGGGCAAAGTTGATAGCTTCTTTCCCATCTTTGATATCTTTGTACTCTTTTGTGATCTAGAGCACCAGCAGTTATGCTCATAGAGTCTGTGAAGTAAATGGTGCTTGTTTGTACTGAAGTAATTATTGAAGTAGTGAAAAACTGCAAGTGTTAACGTCATCACTTCTTGACATTTTGACTGAGATTAAGTATACTTTCTATTATTATAGTGATAATTTATGTCACAAACATAACTATGTGACAGATATGATCATAAAATAATCACTAGAGATAAATGAAGTTGTTTATATATTATATTCTTGGTTTATATATTATATTTTTGTGAATTTTTCCTTTCAGCCATAGGAGGAACATATTAAAGAAGATAGTATTTTAATAATAACTGTAAATTCCCCCAGAAGACTGTTTTTTGTTGTTTACTTGACTCATTTTTCTCCTTTTTTTCCCCTCTTGCAGGGGGAAAGTCATCAAATGTTAATACAATCATAAGTAGTGCTAGGGATTTATGAGGTATGGGCGGCAAAGTAAGTCCTTTACATCCTGTATTATATATCTGGCTCCATTGCCTTTATGTTACAATGGAAAACCAGTTTAGATATCCCAAAATTGATAAAATATAAGTTGCCGCCAGTGTATCTGTGGAGGCTTATATAGGTGGTTTTTGAGTCTTACCTCCAGACTTTAAACAATAATATTTTACTTGTTGGGTCAAATTGACTTGCTTTGTGGCATATTTTTTAGAAATAAATAATATCTCTCAATTATTTTACTTAATTATTAATTTTCACCTTACATTACAGTCAAAGCCTTTGCTCATCTATTCTTCTCTCAATCTCTTATACCCTAAAGTGTCTTTTCAGACTGAATCTTTCTTCCTTCCCTTTAACCTATTTCCTTACCTGACGATTACCCTGCTTCACTCCTGCACTTAACAGCCAAGTTTTCATCGAGTTACACTCATTGCTCTACTTTAAGTTGTAGCCATCCTTCAGCCTATTTTTGTATATTATACAAACAGTCCTTTCTGAACCTTTCTTCTTAGTCTAACGTGCATTCATCCTAGAATACCTAATCCAGAACCAGGAGATGCATTATTTTTAATTGCCTCTCACCACCCAGATCTAAGCAACCATGAAGTGTTCCCAAAAAACTCCTCAGATTAACTTTATCTAACCTTTTATATTCAGTGTCACTATTGCTACTCTCATGAAAACATTATGGTATTTTTCTGTGACATGCATAATTCCCCATCTTAAAATTTTGTCAATGGCACTTTCTTCCTTAGAGATATGTTTTTTCTTCTCAGATGAGTCTGATACTATCATCTGGATATGTCTATATTCTTTACTGTAGTTACTTTACATTTATTAATATTCAGGTTATCTACTTTATTGCTCAGTTGAGAGTAAGTTGTCAAATCTGACTTGCATTGTTCAAATGTACATTTTATATGAATTGCAAAACTTTTGTAGCCCTTCTAACTCTTTGTTTCCTAATGCAAAATATGAGAATAAAATTATTTCATGGTATTATTGTTAAATATATGCCTGACACATCATTAATCATATATTGTTTCTATATTGTTACGTGCTGTATCAAATATGTACTTTTATGTAAATCATTTCTCATATAAACCATTTCTCATATAATGATATGCTTTCTCACCTTCACATACCATTCAATATTTAGCTCAACCATTTTCTCTACTTTGAATTTTTTCCTAAGTACACTTTATCACAGCTCTTGCCTAAATGAGAACCTTTGTGGTATTTGAGTATCCTTCTATTATTCATTGTTATACTACATTCTAATTGTTTTCTTACTGCAGTCTTTTCCCCTGAGGTTATGAGCTCTTTGGGGTCAGGGCTATATTACATGCATTTTTTACTCTCCATCATTGCTCAGAATCTGCTGGTACTGAGAGGTACTCAAAAGCTATTCGATGATAAAAATGACTAACTGATGGAATAAATTGAAAGTGGAAGGATATATATGTGTGCATACACACGTATTTAGTTTGGTAGGAATATCTTTTTCTTGTTGCTTTGATACTAGCCATGTCTTTGTTTTATTAATTGTTTAAAAATATTTTTAGACTTACTAACTGATTTTATTGCAAAATTTCTTGGCACAAGTTTCCTGAATGCTGACAATGGAAGTAATGAAAGTAAATTCATTCTTTCTGACTACAGATAAGGTGTAATTCTGCCATGTTGAGGTTTTTCTATAAAACATACAGAAAAATTATTAGTAATATAACTTACTTGATTAATGTGATCAGATGCATAAAACAGTTTATAGATTCAGTTATATCAAAACTCTTTACAAATATCTGCCTTACTTTATGGTTTGTGAATAGAATCAAGAAAAAATTCAGTCTAAAATAAACTCCCCCATTGATTTCTTCACTAACAACTTATACATGTTATATAGTAAGTTTTTTCACCATACATCCCAACTTGTCTATTCTTAGAATCTTAGTACAATTTGAAAGTAATACCTAGCCTTGACAAAGTAATAATTACATATAGTCAGCTTATATTTTAAAGATTGTAAATAGTTTAAAAAAGCAGTTCATGAAAAGGAGAAAACTGCTAAGTAAATGTGACAAATTTTCGGAAGAAGTTTTTTTCTACTGTAAATGAATTAGTTATGATTGATATTTGAATGTCTTTGTTTGTTTTGGAGCCACACCTGGCTGGGCTCAGTGCTTTTGATTCTGCACTTGGACATCACTCCTGGTGGGGCTCTGAGATTCAAGTGTCCTACATCTGTACTATCGCTCCAGCCCACTGATCTTTAAATCTTAAAAGCAAAAAGAAATCCAGAAGATTTATCTTCAGTGAGCTGTCTTAATCTTAATCTCAGGTACTTAAAAATATGGATATGCGATTTTGATGAAATTGACAACAGATACCTTGAAAAATGAAACTTGCTTTCAGTGACTTCATTTGTCATCACACTCAGTGACTGCATCCATTAAGAAGGTCTAACTGCCCTTTTTTGTACTTAAATGATCTCGTAGCAGGTTCTAAGGATATTCAAGTATGAAAAAGTAATCTCTCACAGCTGTTGCTTTGGTTATTAGGTGTTTACAGCTATTAAATCTGAAAAATGTAGGATTTTTGGCATCTAATTTAATCAATAACAGAAATTGATACTTCCTTTAATCATTATAATCCCCTCCCTGAAAGCTAAGTTCATGCAATATGAAATAAATTGAGAGCAAAATTATTACCTTATTACACTTTCATCTATCTTAGTTTACAGCTGTATACAGAGGGAATAAGAATAACATAATGATTCCCAGCATTCCCGAAAGTGGGAGCTGAATTAAATTCAGAGAGTCCACCATCCACAAAGATAGGATTTCAGTTACTTTGTTCCATTCGCATCCATTTCCTGAATGACTGAGCAATTTCAAGTGCTTTCATCTGAGAGAAATTTGTGTGACTGTATACTTTTCCTATTCAATTTACCTACTGGGTTCTTCTTTCTTTTCTCTTTGTCACATCAGATCATTTGGTTATCAGGTAAATATTTCATCAGAAAAATAACTGCCCAAAGTAGAAATAATTCTATTAAACTTTAATAATTCTATTAAACAACCATATATTGTTATTTTACAGAAAAGAAGAAGTGCTATCTCTATGGATTATTAGCAGTACCTGATTTTCTAAAAGAGGATTTTTATCCCTGGTGTATGTTTATGAAGAATTGAAAAAGTTAATAATCTTTACAACATTTTTCAATGAATAACTAGATTACGTGATATAGCAAAAGAGTAATTTAAAAAAAAAATTATGATGTGACCAGGGTTCACTCCCCCTGGTGTTCATATTTGGTGCAGGGGATTGAACTGGGCTAGTTGCATACAAGAAGCACTTAATCTGTTGTAGTGTCTCTGGCCCTAAGACTCAGACATTTTCAGTAAATTTAATAGTTCTTCTTTGAAAATAATTATGAGACTTATGCTGTTACTTTATACCTGCAGCCCTATGAAATTTTGCTATTTTACCAACAACATAGCAATGGTTATTACAATTAACGCTTTAATTTTTAAATCTTGCTAATATGATTGATTTTAGTTTGAGTCTCTTGGAAGAAGACCCTTAGGTAAGGGTTCAACTGTTACATATTATTAGGAATTGTTTCCAGGTAGCACTGTAGCACTGTTGTCTCATTGTTCATCGATTTGCTCGAGCAGGCAACACTAATGTCTCCATTAGGAGACTTGTTGTTACTGTTTTTTTGCATGTTGAACATGCCATGGGTAGCTTGCCAGGCTCTGCCGTGTGGGCAGGATACTCTTGGTAGCTTGCTGGGCTCTCTGAGAGGGACGGAGGAATCGAACCCGGGTCAGCCAAGTGCAGGGCAAATGTCCTACCTGCAATCCCAGGAAAACTCATAAATGACAAAGTACACTTGAAAAAGAAAGGATGTGATGCCAGATACAGGTAGATTGGTTATATTCTACACTGTTTTATCAGTTTTTGAGGTTTATATCTCAGGAAGGAATAGATTCCTAGGAGATCAGGACTGTTCAGGAAAAGTGAGATCCAGTAGTTAAAAGCAGCTTACCTGAAAAAAGCCCTGAGTGGTGAGGCTGAGACTGTAAGATTCCAGGAACTGACTCTCACAATATGATGGTCTCAAATACGGGCAGACTCTTGATTGTGCTGCATCACTTTCTAGAGGATAGCTGAGAAGAAGCATGGGTTTCATAACCTTGGTACACCTGATGCAGAGATGATATTCAATAGACATGTTGAAAGTGAGATTACTTCAGTCTTACTCAGATGTTCTTTGTTCTTAATCCACTTGACCCCTATGTTAAGTTATGATAGTAAAACATATGGAAATATGTCTGTCACTCCAGACTTTATTTTCAAAATTATATACCAATGTAAGCATGTTTAATAGATATTTTGACTATAGAAAATGAATTATTGTTAAATTTATAGCATATTACCTATGCTATATAAGCTATGCTATCAGGACTCTAAAGTATACTACTATCTATTACCAAGATTATTATCGGAAAGCTATACATTATGTTATAGTGTTTCTGTAATATCTTCTTGTCTAAAATATTTATTAAGAATTACCTTTCTTCTAGACACTATTTTTGGTGCTGGAGTTAAAACTTGGAACAAATGCACAAGGCCTCTATTCTTAGGGATATGCCTTCTACTGGAGAGAGAGCCAATAAATAAATAATGAGTACAATGAAAATACCAGATAATGATAAGAACTGCCAAAGAAATAAAGTGGTAGAAAGTGATAATTGAATATCTGGGAAATATTTCTAATTGGATGTTCAGAAAGTCATTTTTGGGAGTGGGGGAGAACACAGAGGGCTGGAGTGCATCCCTGGCATGCACAAGGTTTGAACACAAGTACAGAATCCATTCAAGTCTCCCAGTACTGTGGGTTGTGGCCATGATGGCTCCATTAATGCAGGGCTAAGCACTCAACCCTCTGACCTGCTCTATGGGCCCAGTATTGACAGGACTGATCTGATGGACCAGCAAGCACCACAGAAAAGGGGGTGCTACAAAAAAGAATGTGACATTCTGTAGGAAATTGCTTCTAGGAAGAAGCAACTCATGTTACAAAGGTGTAAAGCTTGTATTTGATCATTGGACTGTGTGGATGAATGTGTTATGTAGGAGAACAGAACAAAAAAGATGACTTCCAGTTATCCTATGCCAGATAGTCCAAGCCTTGGCAATGGGGTTTGTTTTGATTCAAAAGAAGGCGCTAGAGATTTTTATGCAGTGCAGTGAGATTGTCTGCTTTGGATTTTTCAAGATTCCTCGGGAAATTTTGTGGAAAATTGGGGCAGGAATTAAGCAAAAGTAGAATATGTAGGAGATCAATTCTTTGTCTTCAACTGAGGGATGGTGTTTGGATTAGAGAGAAATAAATTGATTCTGAAACATTATTTTGAAGTAGGGCTGGTGTGTCATGTTGATGGAGGATAAGTGACTGGGGACAATGTGAGTTCAGAAAAGAATGCTAGATGTTTGGCAAAAGAGACTGAGGGGGTGCAAAGACCAGTTTCCAACCTTCCCTATGTCTGTACTTATCAAGGACAAGTGGTTACATACCATGTTGCTTTACACATCATCCTGCTCAGTTTAACTCAAACAAATAGAAGTCCTTCACTTGATGGGTTTTGCTTTTTTCCTGCTTTAAAATGTGCTTTGCTGAAATCATTTTTGACATACAAGAAGAACAAAAAAAAGTTTGCTCAGACTGGGCCATCTGCTCCTTTTTTAAATTCCTTTCAAGAAAATTCTCCAAGGGAAAATCATTTCACTGATGGCGGTTTCACAGAGATACTGGTAGATTCTAGATCTTACACAGACTCATCATGTGCTCATTGGTATTGGCGCACAGAAAACCTTCTTTTCTAAGGTGAGTGGAGGAAGTCCAGCAGTTGTTGGGCCTCACGGAAGTAGATTTTTTTTTTAATCAAACCACCTTGAAATACAGTTACAAAGCTTCCACAATTGAGTTTCACTCATCCAATGATCGAACACCCCATCCCTCCACCAGTGCACATCTTCCACCACCAATGTCCTCAGTATCCCTCCCACCACCCCATCCCACACCCTGCCTTTAAGGCAGACAATTTCCTTCTTGTTCTCTCTCTACTTTTGGACATTATGGTTTTCAATACAGATGCTGAGAGGCCATAATGTTTGGTCCTTTATCTACTTTCAGCACACATTCTTTAATTCTCTTTTTTGATCTGCCAAACATTTGGACTGATGTTTTGAGTTTGATTTTATGAAGTAGTTAAGTTGTATCTGGAACTCAGTGTATTCTTAAACTTAGATGTTAAAAAGCACATTGTAAAGGTTGTTGTTGTTATTGCTGCAATTTTTATTATTATTATATACCAAGCTTATATATGTTCCCAGAAAGTTTCAGGACAATCTTTCAGTTATCTATTATTTTGGGGTTTTTTTTGGTGTGTGTGATAACATTCTTTTATTCAGTGCTTATACTGAGTACATAATCATATTTCTACTTTTTTTTCTGATGTATTTGGTTTTTTCTTTTCTTTTTGTCTTATAGATAAATAGTGCTGAGACCATATTTTCTCAGCAGAATTTTATTGTATTTTACTGGAAGTGTTTGCTATTTTTTTTTTAAAAATTGCTGTTCATGTATATCACCATACCTCAAATAGATTATTTGTCCATTCTTCTTTCTAAAAATATGTTGTTAAGGTTTTTTTGTTTATTAATTTTTAAAACCAAACTATCCAGTTTTATTAGTTAATATTTACAAACTAATTTAGCATTTCAGTGGGATTTGGGCTTGCAGTTATTAACAAATTTTTAAAAGTCCCTCTTCAACAAACTACCAAAATCAGAAAGCCACTATGAATCCCAATGATGTCTTTCTTCATTGACTGCTATGAACTGAGAAAATTTAGGATGAGGGTTGACATTTCACATTTGCATGTTGCTCAGCTTTTTGCAAACTGACATTGACTTTTAGGAAGTCAGATGAAAATAGCAGAATGATTCATCTGAAGATCCACAGTTAAAAAAGAGGAAATGGAGGTTGCTTTTTATTTATTTATTTTTGGATGGGGAGGGTGGTTGGGCCCCACTGTGCTGTGCTCCTGCATCATAAGTCTTGATGCATGTACAGCAAAGACCTTACTTCCTGTACTGCCTCTCCAGTTCCCTTTCTCTCCTTCCCTTTGGAGGGTTCCCATCTCAGTAGTGATGCTGGGAAGTCCACATTGCCTGCTTTGATGTTTAGAAGCCCAGGTTCAATCGGCCTTGCCAGGTCTCATGCAAAATTATCATTATTTTTCTTGAAAAAAATATTTTTTAAGAAGAATTTTTAGATTTCTTTATAAAATCATTTTCTAAGTAGATTCCATTTTTTGTTCTGGGACATTTCAGTTCACTTAATTTTAATGGTATTTGTATTAGTTTTTGATTATACCTTTATTTTTAAAGGCTAAAGATTAAGTTCTAATTTCTTTTCCGTTTTTATTTTATTTTCTGGCATAAAAATTACCTGAAAATACCAGTAATCTTTTCCCATCTCCAATATGCTTTGTTTCATGTCCGTAGCAGTGACTATATTTTTAAAAAATCTACCAAGTAATAATAATAAAATTGATTTTATTCCTGGTTTCATTAAAAGTGTTTTTCTCTTTTAGTAATATGAGTATATGGCTTAGAATATGAAATACTTTTTTGGTTTTTATTTCACAAGAAAGTGTTTTTAAAGTTAGTTAGGACATCATCCTTTCATGTGGTCAGCCAGGGTTTGATCCCTTGTACCACATGTGGTCTCCTGAGACTGTCAGGAGGGGTCACGGAGTTCAGACTCAGGAGTAAACTTGAGCTGTGCTGGGTGTGGCCCAAAGCAAACAAACAAAACCCAGAACAGAATTTAATAATTTATCTCTGTCCCATCACATCTTCTATTCAGATGAATGTCAAATTGCTGGGTTTTTTTGTTTGTTTGTTTTTTTAACAAAGAAGCTGAAACTCAGTTGCTTTCAGAAAAAAATCTATTCTTCCTTCTGACAGAATAGTCATGAAGTAGGTCTAAGTCTTGGGATCTACTTGGGCCTTATCATCTTTCAATAACTCAGGTGTCTTCACCTTGACTTTGTACCACTCATTGGCATGGTCACACCCAGAGTGTAAGCACCTTATGTGAGAGGAATAGGAAAGACAGGAAAAAGTAGGGGCCATCCCAGGTCTCCAGATGGCACACGTCATGTATGCAGACAATCCCTCAGTAACAGGAACCTCTGTAAGGGAAGAATGACTTTCACATAGTGAGAGCCCCATCACAGGAGAAGCAGCAAAAGGCATGCCATGGTCCCCTCGCTTCCCACATTTCACAAATGTCTCCTCTGGTGCCGGGCCCAGGGCATTCTGTGGCTCGCTCTTCTGGGAGCTTTAGTTTATCATCCCTGGACCTTGGCCGTTGATGAGATTACGTGGTGCCGGGGCAGTTTGTGGGTGTGACTGCCAAGCTACTGGAAAACTGGGGACATGGAGGAGGCCCATCCCGATCCAAGCGGGCTTGGAGATCTCAGTCATGGGTTCCCACATACCTGAATTTTCCTGCTGGTCCGCTCTCTGGTGAGGTTCATCCTGTCTTGTGACCCAATTGATTTTTAATTCTCATGATGCTTAGTCTCCAGGTGCTTGAGACTAAGCATATGGTGAAATTATAACTTTTATGGTATTTTTATTTGGAAGCATATTTAATAAGATACCAGTCTCCATGACTTTACTGAAATTCATTTTGTTACCACAGCATTTAGTTGATTCTGGAGAATGTTCTTCATGCACTAGAGAGGAATATGTATTTGACTTTTGGGCAGCAATGGAAAACTCCATTAAGGTCTATTAACGGATTTTTAACACGTAGTGATGTGTTAGCACTTTTTATGCATATTTATCCCAACCACTGTGTTTTGACTGCTATTCTTTTTGAGCAATGTCAAAAGATTCAGGTGTGACTTCACATTTTAATTGGGTGTCAAGGGAAATTGGCCCCAGATATGATTACAGGGAGAGTTTAAAAAAAATAAATAAAATTTGCTTCTGATAACAAGTACACAGTTTATTTTTCTATGATTCTAGATTTTGGTGTTTATCAGCTATTCTGATAGTGCTGATAGTAACAATATTTTAATTATTTCTGACACATTGTTCTTTCAAAGGGGGAAACTATGTACAGAAGGATTTTGTTGTTGTTGATTGCATTTTGTGTGCCTAATTTCCTCCAAAATGCTTAACTTGGAATTAGTTAACATTTATTTTTAAAAATTTTAAGGAGGAATAATTCACGTTTTAGAGCAGTTTGCAGTGAATTTCTAAATTCTGTATTTGAGGCAGTATAATTTCTTTCTGAGCAATGAGAAGAACTACTGATCTAAGGAAGTACAAAAAATCATCTTGCATTGCTGTGTAATGTAAAATTTTTGTGTTAGTTTTGTAGATGATGTTGGCTTGCCAGTCATATTTCCTTTTTTAAATTTTTTTAAATTTAATTTTATTGTTTTACTTTGGTAATTTCTCACTGGGCCTACAGGTCACTCCTCCTGACTCTGGCAACCAGACTGAACTCAGGGTGAAAGCCCAGAGATGCAATGCTGCAGAGACCACCTAGACCACCCTGAGAAATTTGGGGGAGCTTTAGTGGCCTGGGCCACCCCACTTCCTGGGGAGTCTCATGTGGTGTGGGAGTTGAACTGTAGTTGAACGCTGGAATCTTACCCCTGAATCATCTCCCCCTCTCTCAGAGTTCCTTTTTAAAGAGCGAAAATTTCTACTATGTTAAAGCATTGATGGTGGGGGGGGGCGGAGGGAGAGAACAGAGGAAGGAAGGGAGGGAGGGATGCAGGAAAACAGACTGGTTCAAATTAGACTACTTCACATTCTCTACTAAATTCAGACTGGTTCGAATTCAGTAGGTCATATAGTACACGGAGCACTGACAGAATTAGTCTCTTGTTCAGGGTGTTCATCCCCACCCTTCCCCCCGAAAAAGATTTCCAGTTTTTTTAATGGCAAAGACTAGATATACAAATATATACAAATAATCGGGAAAAAAAAGAAAAGAAAACTAAAGACAAACAGATTAGTTTAATTTTCCCAGAAAATACTCTTGGTGAGTATAAAGATAATTTATTTGAGTTGGCGGGGCTGCAGCAATAGCACAGCAGGTAGGGTGTTTGCCTTGCATGTGGCCGACCTGGGTTTGATTCCTCTGCCCCTCTCAGAGAGCCCAGCAAGCTACTGAGTATCTCACCCGCACAGCACAGCCTAGCAAGCTACCAATGGTGTATTTGATATGCCAAAAACAGTACAACAAGTCTCACAATGGAGACGTTACTGGTGCCTGCTCGAGCAAATCGATGAGCAACGGGATGACAGTGATACAGTGATACAGCGATACAGTGATTTCAGTTGGTAAATGTCTATATGACACTCATGTTTATAGTTTGCAGCTATTAGTGTACTCTGTCAAACTGTTCATGCGTCTTAGGAATAACATTTTTATTTTGAAGCCTAAAAAGTTACAGTTTATAATTTGTTTTTACCTATATACTAGTAGAGTGTTTTGTTATTTCCAAGGAAAGTGATTTTGGATACATTTTAATTCTCTTTTGGAAAAGATATTAAGGAATTTAAATATACTCAGTATGTTGAGTTAAGTAAGAGATAGACACCATATATATGTACCTCATAATTTAAAATATCTTAAAATAAAAAAAAACTTGTATATAGGAAAATATGTGGAAGAAACATACATAATTCAGCCAAATTTCTGTATGCCAGAATTACAAACTTTCTTCACCAAGTGTGTTAATTATAGTGGAATTTGCTTTTAAAAAGAAAGTGAAATCTAAGCTCAAACAAACTGCTATTTTCCCCCTGGAACATGTTGAATGGAAGGAAAGTATATAAAGTTATTTTTCGATAGAATTGTTCACAAAATTGCCAATCAATTTAGTAAAAGGGAAAATCAATCAGTTATTCACTTCTTTCAGAACAGTAAAACATTTTGTCAGTTGCCCCAATGAAATTATTCCTCAATTGACTGTATCGACTAGCTGTTTTGCAGTTGTGTAGACATGTTTTAGAGAAAAAAAATATTGCTGAAAAATACTTAGTCAGTGAAATTTAATAACAGGGCACAGTGGGAGATCATTAAAATGAATCCTCTTGCTTCATTGAGGCAATATATTGTAATGCAGATTGTATTGATTTACTGCAAATAACCGTGTGAAAATGATGTTCATTTCAAGTGAGCCTATATTTTAAAAGTGTGTGTTGCAAGAGTCAGAATGCAAGCATGATATCCTTTAACAAATATACAAGCCAGTTATACTATCTGCTGGTAATTGGATCATCTGCAGATTTCTTCTAGCATTGCAAAGAATTCATTATCTAATTAAATTCCCTATTTTTTGATCCCTAGTGGGCACTTCAAAGAAGAATGGGTAGTTCAGATTGGTACTTCCCTAAGCTGCTGTAATGATAATTCTGTATATAGGATATTTAGTAGAAATACATTAGCCATTCACAGATCCACAGTGAGATGAAACATACCATAGTTCCCCATGGTTGAGAAGCTCACACGTGTCAGGCTGGAGATAACGTTCAGAGGTTGGCGCTTGCACTGCACACAGACTATCCAGATTTGATCCACAGCACTCCATATGATTCCCCAAAGCACTCTCAGAAGAAATGCAGATCTAGGAGTAAGTCCTGAGCATTGCCAGGTGTGTCCCCAAAGAAAAAAAGACACAGAAAACCAAGAAGCACACAGGTGTCTTCCATAGCTTTAATATATATGTATGTACATATATATGTAATATTATATTATGATATTACATGCCCCTGGAGCCATGTAATACCATCAACAGCCAATATCCAGAGACTATATAATGCAAAGCTCCCGGAAGAGAGTGACATAGAATCTCCTACCCCTGCACTGTGCTTTCTTCACTGGGGCCCCTTGGAGGGGTGCAGATTGAGTTTCCCTCCCTGCCCCAAGCAGAGCCCTGGCAGCCGAAAACCTCCGGAGCCCAGCCAAAGCCATGCTCAAGGTCACTCTCCACACACTTGGACAAACGTCACACATGAAGGAATCAGCAGAGGTGTGTGGGACCCGTGGCTGAGATCTCCAAGCCTGCTGGGATCAGGACTGGACCTCCTCCACCCAGACTCCCCATTTTCCAGTAGCTTGGCAGTTACACCCACAAACTGCCCCTGGGGCCATGTAATCCCATCAACAGCCAAGATCCAGAGACTATATAAAACAAAGCTCCCTCAACGCGGAATCTCCTACCTCTTGTAGTCTAGTCCACTTATGTGCCTAAAGCTGCACACATGTGTTTGGTTTTAAGATACTTGCTTGCATTCTCTGATATACATTCTCCATCCCTCTCGGAGAGCCTGGTAAGCTACCGAGAGTATCCCGCCCACATAGAAGAGCCTGGCAAGCTCCCCACAGCATATTCAATATGCCAAATATAGTAACAATAACAGGTCTCATTCCTCTGACCCTGAAAGAGTCATCAATTGTTGGGAAAGGTGAGTAAGGGGGGCTGCTAAAGTCTCAGGGCTGGGATGAATGGAGACGGAGACATTACTGGTGCTTGCTCAAGCAAATCAATGAACAATGGCAGTGATGCAGTGATATATTATATTATATATGATATATATTATAGTGCTGCAATATAATATAAAATATATATACATATATTTTTATTTTACACAGAGCTGAGTTTCGCCTTGCCTCATAGGAACATTGTGTCAGTGCACTTATCTTTACATTAAGCAATCATTTTCAACATTAAAACCAGATGGAAAAATCAGAGATGATGGCAATTGAAGGACATTAATTGTAAAGCAGATCATGCTGTCTCCTTGTCTACAAACCTTCAACTTTCAGTAGTCTTTATAGGCTTGGGATTTTGGCACTCTGTCCTTCATGCTCTTAACCATTGTCAACTTACTTGAAGGTTAACAGCTCTGAATTATAGAATTTTAGAGGAGGAAGAGATCTTAATGAAGACCTTCCATTTCCTTAATGAGGAATAAGAGGTCCAGGGAATTTATGGAAATTGCCTAGGGTCAGATGTAGTTAGTGACAAAATCTGGATCAGCCCTTTGTTCTATTGCCCTATTATCCATCATTTCCGTTTTTAAGAGGCTACAAATGAAGCCTCCCAATGGCGTGGTGATTAAGCCCATGGAATCTGGAGCCAGACTCCCTTGATTTCAATTCTGAGCCTATTCCCTTACTGGTTTTGTGACTTTAGGAAATTTAAATTAACCTTGCTATCTGTCCATCAGTTGCTTATTTGTACAAGAATAATTCGACAACCACCTTTCTTATATAGGTAATTAAGAAGATGATTGAATTAACTAGCAATTGTGAACTCTGTTAAAATAAATATCACCTTTGTATGGATGAAAAGAGAGTTTGTAATTTTGTGTTGCCAGGAATTGTGAGCAGATGGAGTGCTGTCAGCTACCTTCCATCGCTGCACAAGCTTCAGTTTTTGTGCCATTCTGGGAAGATGGGTCATTCCTCACTGTTTTGATTTTGGTTTCTTACTTGGTGTTGGTGGTTATTTCTGGTTGTGTGCTTGCAAGTTGCTTCTGGGCATACCTGGGGGAAAATACACTGCAGGGGGTCAGATCAGGACTTGCTGATCTGCAGAACTTGAGCTCCTGTTGAACTAACTCCGTGACCCAAATGAGGTCATGTTAGTAGAAGAAAAAGCATACATCCAAAGGATCTGTTACCTGAGTCGGAAAATTCTAGATGAAGAAATGAAACTTAAGATTCATCTTGAGATATATTGTTAACAGGGACCAGGCACGCCTTCTCAGTTTTTCTATTCAGTGGTCTTCGGTGGTATTTTGACTCTGGTGGTCTCAACTTGGGGACTGAGCTATGGTGTTTGGGACAAATTAAAGGTTTTATAAAGTAATGAGGAAAAGCAGCCTTGACAAAGAGAATTAATTATCATCTGCACATTTGTCACTTTTAATATTGCGACCAATGTTTATTTTAATAATGCTAATGTAGTATAGAAGAAATAGAGACATCATATAAGTTATAAAGATTAATGAAGCCATATATGATTATTTTACCTAATATCATTTGCACAGACTCTTTTCAGTATACTCTCTTTCTATTGCTTAAAAATAGCTTGCAGTCAGACCTTTCTTTTGAATCTGTATTTTTAAATGTGTTTTTTGATTATATAGGTAAAATGCTACCTTACCAGAAATGTACAGAGGGGCCATAGTAGAAAAATATTATTATGTCCACCTAATTTTGATGATGTATTATTTTTTAAATTAAATTCTCTATAAATCATCAGTTTATGTTTTGCCATTCATGTCCTGAATTGTTTCTCATTTAATACTTCCTGAGAGACATTGGCCTATATTCTCTCTGTCTTTTTATTTTTTGGTGGCTATGGTGGGGACGGTGGCGGGAAGTGGGGCACACTACCTGTGCTCCTGACTCTGCATTCAGTGATCACTTCTGGTGTCTGGAGGGGCAATATGGGGTACTTGAGATTGAATCCTGGTCAAGGCAAGGCAGTTGCCTTTACCCGCCATCATGCTGTCCTGGCTCTCCAGCTTCTATTCTTTTAACAATATTGAGCCAGTATTGAAGTTATTAGACAATACAATTAGTTTCTCTAAGAATGGTTTTCTTTGTACAAATTTGAAATAGGTCCTTATTATCCTTTGGTGAGAGGACTGTTTACCTAATTAGAGACCAAATAATCCTGCCAGTTGACAATTTTAAAATGATCTCTACTTATCAAATATTTTAGGCAGGGAGTTTTAAAAATGAGTTCTCTTTTGGACTGTCCACAAGCTCTGAAGAAAATTGGCTTCATGTTTAACATTTTCTGTGCATGTTCACGATGATAATTGCACCATCACACATGACTTATATTCTAGTGATATTTTTAGCCCTGGCTGCTTTTAAAACTGAGTGGAAAGTGAACCAGCAACTCCAGAGGATGAGGTGGATCTTGCACTTTCAAGTGTAGATCTGCCCTTAACAAATGGCATTGAAAAAAAGAAGACCCAGAAGAGAGATTTTTTTTTTCTATTTTAATGCTTTCTGCGTGCCTTGGAAGTGATACTTAACCTGTATATCATAAATCCAAACCAGAAAATTTCAGAAGAGTCATTTATATCTCCGCTTGTCTTGCTTCCATTGCATCCTCTGATAGTGCATATCATCAGATTATTAGTTAGACTAAGTGCTTCCTAGGGGGCATTGTGAGTTGACATATATGGGTCTGGTTGATCTGAATGCCACATCTAAATGAGGTGTTCTGCTTAAGTGACTGAGAGTGGTTTCTGGGTGAACATTATATTTTTCCCCTTTCTCTCCCACAGTGACCTGAAATGAAAGACAACAGGGTTCATTCTGCTGGAAGTGAATCTGTTATTGTAACCAAATTTAGGTTTCATGACATTTATTTCAAGTACTGGAAAAGAAGAAGATCCAACTATGTACCTCATTTGCTTATGAATACATGAATAGCCTGTATCCATGTGAAGAAAAGATTGAGAAACTGCATGGAAGAAGGAAAGGGAATGAAGGATTTGGGGCTGGTGGGCAAATTAAGTTTTCTCCTATGTCTTAAGTGAATGGGCTATCAGGCTTCTTTTAGAAATAATAGTTTGTATAAAGAATAAAATGGCTAAAGAAGCCATAGATTGATGGGAGCAGGAGAGATCATACAGTGACTAAGGTGCTTGTCTTATATGTGGTTGACCTGCGTTAAATTCTGAGCATCCTATTTGGTGCCCTGAGTACAGCCAGGAGTCATCACTGAGCTCAGAACCAGGAGGAAACCTTTAGCATAGGTGGGTGTGGCCTAAAAACAAGCAAACGAAATAGAACGAGTCGTTGTGTTTAAAAATGAATAAAATCTACTCATTAAGAGTAGGGGATGTGTTAGAGGCTACGGGCATATAGTTTATTCTTCCTTACTATACATTTATCGATTTTAAAATTGTGTTCTATTTCATGCATTAATTAAAAGAAAAAGAAAACACAGGATATAAATTTCTGTTCTAGATATGTTAATTTCCTCTAAATTTTGAGATTGATTTGCCCCAGTTTGGTTTTCAGTAACAAAGCAGCAACAACCAACCTTGTATTTGTGGTTTTAAGACACAATGATAATATTATAATATATGTATATGTGCATATTTGCCGTGCACTGATTTAAAAACCTATCACCCAAACCATTCTCTGATCCATATTTAAAGTTTTCTGTTACAGATTAATATAGACCAGTTTGAATGATACTTTTAAGTCCTTAGATACTGGAAACCACATCTTTTACTAAACTGAAAATTAGAGCACCTTTTTATTCCATAAAAATATTTCTACAGGTAGAGTGGTTTCTTTAGTTGAGTGATTTTGGCTTGAATACATCATAAGGAATCAGATTACCTTCTACCTTACTGCTCTGTCATCCTTTCAGTTTCACTATTGTCCTCAGGCTGGTTATCTCGTTATAAGACAACTCCAAGTAAAACTAGGGCAGCTTGTTCTCTATTTATAGTGTTTGTGTGGTGGTGAGGTAGAAAGAATGCTAAATCATGGGAAAAAAATCGAAGTCCCTTAAAAGTCTCATTTTATTTTGTTGAATGTAATCCTATGCCAAAATCATTAATGGCGAATACCATAATCTAAGTGGCTAAATAATAAGCACTGTGACAGTAAAGTGTGGAATGTAGCTGATGCCGGATTAAAGTGGAATTCTTCTTTATAAAAATTGATTAAAAAATGGGGCCTCAGGAGAAAGATGAAAGGAGTGGAGCTGTGCCTGGCACACATGGTGCCCTATATGCAAGTGCTTCTTGGGGGGTGGCCTGTGGCCCCCAAAACTCTGAGCCAAGAAATACCACATTGCTGGGTTTGTATACCTTGAGGCCAATCATTGCCTGGGTTGGCCCCTAGACTCCAGAGCACAGCTGGAAAGGCCATCTAAACATTTTAAAAGGGGAGAAATAGATGTATGTATATTGTGTTAGTAGTCATTTCTCTCTGTCTTAAGCAGAAATCTTATGCAAGTAAGACCACTGCATATTCTTAGGAGAAATATATACATATATATATGTATATATATATATATAGTATACTAGAGAGTGTAAGTAAATATTTATGGTTAAGAGATACAAGATTACCATGTCACATCCAGCAACTAATTGCCTGTAGACCTCTACTATAGTACATGGAACCAACCCATTCCATTTTCTCCTCTACCCCTTTGGTCAATCTATTCTATCCTCTGTACCACCCCTTTGGTAACTTAGATCCTGTCATCAAGTTCAAAGGTCTTTGAGTTGGGAGACTGCATCTCCTAAGTGATGATCAGGAGGCCCAGGGACTTCTTGCAGTGATTCTCTGCCCTCAGGCCAATGGCTCAATGTCACAACCCAGACAAGCGTGTTTCTCAGTTTCTGCAGCACCATGGTACTTAGGACCTCATGAACTGCTCTAAGGTCTTGAGCTAGAGCTAAATTCAGGGTCATATAAATGTAAGGTATGTGCCTTAATCCCTCTACTACTTCTCCTTCCCCTAAGAACTTATATTTATTAGACATTATCTCTTCCTATTTTTCATTCTTAACATGCAAGATATAACGCAGTCAGTCTCTACGTGTGTTTTCCATTCTCACTTTTGCCTGACATGTAGCATGGCACCTTCCAGTTCCATTTATGTGGTAGTAGGAGGTGGGATTTCATCTGTTCTAGCAGCTGAGGAAGACTCCATTGTGTATATATAGCATGATTTCTTTATTCACTCATCTGTCACTGTGCCCTTGGGTTGTTTCCAGATTTTGGCTATTTAAAATAGCGCTGCAATCAACACAGGCCTGAATGTATCTTCTCCAATTAGTGTTTTTATGTTCTTTGGATTGGTGCCTAGGAGTGGAATTGCCGTGTCAAATGATAGTTCCATTTTAACTTGGGGCGGGTGCTCCCCACCAGTGCTCAGGGTTATGAAGACCACTCCTTGTAGCAGTGCAGTCCTAATTTTGTGGCTTGGGGCCAACTGTGCTGCAGCCCACCAGGACCAACCTGGTGGTGCTCAAAGGGCTGTCCTGTACTGGAGAAAGAATTCAGGTCCCAAACATGACAGGAAAGACAGGCATGTACTCCAGCTATCCGAACTATCTCTCTGGCCCCTATCTTTAATTTTTTTCACAATTCCCTTTATTGTGTTTTTTTTTTAGTTGACCATTTTATATTTAGACCAACAGTGAATTTGCATTCTTTCCAGTGAATGCGGTTTCTCCACAGTCCTGCCAGAAGTTCTTATTTCTGTCCTTTTTGATCAAGGTCACTTTCACTGGTGTGAGGTGACACTTCATTATCAATTTGATTTTAATTTCCCTGATCCTCAGTGATGATGAGGCATTTCATATCCTTGTCAGCCATCTGTGAATCTTCTTTGGAAAAGTATCTATTAGCTCTTCTTCCCATTTTTTTGATGGAGTTGTTAGTTTTGTGTTGAGTTTTGTGAGTTATTTACGTCTATTAGCCCTTTATGAGATGCATAGTGTGCAAGTGTTTTCACCCATTCAACTGAATGTCTTTTTTGTTTTAGTGATCATTTCTTTCACAGTGCAAAAGCTGTTTAGTTTCTTGTTTTCCCCATTTATTTATATTTGCTTTTATTTTCCTTGCCAGAGAAGTTGAATCACAAGAGACAGCACTGAAGTCAGCATCTTGAAGTTTTTTGCCTGTCTTCTTCAATGTGTTTTATAAATTTGCATCTGGGCTAATTTAAGTCTTCTGGGAGGGGGGATATCTTGTCCCTATAATATGATTTGTTGATCTGGTAAGGGAGCAGTTAGTGAAGTAAGAGATTGGTCCCAAACTTAATCTTTTAAATTCAATCGATAGCAATGGAGACCATTGCAGGGCAGTATAGTATAGAAGATGCATTTGATTGAGGTGTCTTAAGTTTTGCTTCATACCATTGTTGTCTCAGTCAGACTGAATCAATTGAAAGAACAAAAATCCTCTTAAGTGTCTTCAAGGGGAAAAAAAAGTGTGTTTTAATGAAATGTTCAGAATAGAAGTAGGTTTTGAAGCCAGTGGGCCTGAAGAATTTTTAGATATTAATGTTTTATACCATCAGGCCCTTTTTTCTCAACATTTCCTCTCTCTTCTCCCTCTTTCTTGGCAGTTCTGCTTGTCTCTCTGCAGAAAGTTCATTCTCTTTTCATTGCTAGATGAATGCCTCTTTCTCCTATCCAATGCATCTTTCTAATTGCTCTCAAACTTTTCTTTGCCTGTGGTGTTATTTGACCATTGTAACACCATTAAGTGGTGCCATTTTGGGGAGTTTCCCTTTTTACTTAAAAAAATAAGAATCTAAATGACTTAGCTTAGAATTAGTATTCTTTCTAATCTGTGTAATATATTTTACAAGCTATAAACAAGCTGCCCATACCACTCATGTTAGTTCTTGGGATTCTCCCCTAGGGACATGACAAAGTTGGTGTCATAGTAGTATGAAATATGGATGCTTTGGTCAAACAGATTGTGACTAGGTTCAGGAATCGATAGGAGAGATTTTTAGGCATCTCTAGTGCGTGGTGAAACTCAAATGTACTAGAAGATAGAGGATACAAATACAATGAAAGCGAGTTTTGTTGTAAGGTAATAGAGTAGGTATGATACATCATGGATTCCAGTGCTTCCTTTATGAAAGACAATGAAAGACGCATAAAAGTATAGTTAGCACATGAAGAGCAAACAAACAATAGATCTGAGTGCTTGATGGATGAATATAACATCCCTTCATCTTCATTGTATGGTATCAAATCTTAGAAAGACAGCTGTTCACATTTTTTGGTGCTTAGTAAATCATCCCAAGCTGCTTCAATTCAGTGTCATACATATGACAAAATTAGTCCTCAACTGTGTGTTATATGAGTGTCTCTTTTTTGCCTGATGTTCTATTACATTTGCAGCTGCCACTGCATCTCACACATGTAGCATTAATTGATGTTCGTAATGATAACCCTGAGTCATTAAGGGAATGTTTTCCCATGCCTGGCACAATACACTTGAGAAGTAAAGAGATGCTGTGGAGAAAAATCTAGGAATTTTGGAATATTTTCTGAATTACAAATACAGTGATTAGCTACTAATTCTGTTATTCTAAAGCCACAGAATCTGTGAGGCAGGTACAGTTTGACCCATTTTACACCTGAGAAAACACATTCAGATAGGATAAAATTAGGACAGAAATCGAGATCTCATTTTAGAATTTGTACTTTCCTTCCTACACCACAAAATTGCTCAACTCTTTTTAAAATGAGAAATTGCCAAATCAGAAGTTGAATGTTACTCTTACTCTGTATCAGCTTTTTGGTGATTCAGATCTAAAATATACAGAAAAGAAAGATGAGAAGTTACATGGGAACCTGAGCGTGCCTGCTGATTCATGAATTATAACTGAGCTAAGAAATATTACTGCAGAATATTAAGTTGGTGATTCCAGAGTTGATGGAGGCCAAAAGACGTGTGTGGTATTTATTTATTTATTTATTTATTTATTTATTTATTTATTTATTTTGCACAGTGTATTCCTCAAGGCACTGTAAAACATAGCTTTCTTGTGTCTGGGGAGATTGTACAGTGGGTAGTCACTTGCTTTGTATGTGGCTGACCGAAGTTCAATCCCCAGCACCACATCTAGTTTCCCCAAGCACAGCCAGAATTGATCCCTGAGCACTGGCAGGTATGGCCTTCAAACAAAAAAAGGGAAAAAAAAAAAGGCTTGACTTTCTCAAGTCAATTCTCATCAACCTGCTTTCTTTCACTTTCAGTATACTTTGTATTTGGGAGTTGGAGGTGGTTCCAAGCCACACTTACGAGGCCCAAGGCCACTCTTGGCAGTTCTTGGCCACCCTGCCTGGTGGTTCAGTTCAAGGGCATGAGGATGCAGTGATGCTTGGCCTAGGGGTTCTGGTACGTGGAGCCTCCAGTACTGCCATCCATGATGCTCTGAACATGTTCCTGGGAATTAAACCACAATGGGCATTATGCAAAGCAATCACCTTATCTACTATCTTTGTGGCCCTTGGTTTACCTTTTTTGGGATGTTTTCACATGTGATGAATGAAATTTATGACTTTTGAACCAGAGGTCTCTCTTTCACTCATTCACTAAGTGACTTAAATGTTTCTTCTTTTGTTTTATCAAAATGCCTGATGGTCAAAATATTTCATTTGTTTTTAATAGTCCCCAAACTTACCTCCTACTTCAGGTTTCTGGTTTTAGGGAATGACCCACGTTTACCAAATAAATGACATTTATGCAGCATCCTGCTTTGGCTAAATGTTAACTGCCTCAGATTTTTTTTTTAATTTTTTATTAGAGATCACTGTGATGTACAGTTAGAAACTTATGAACTTTTGTGTTTGCATTTCACTCATACAGTGATCATTTACCCATCTCTCCACCAGTGCCCACTCTCCTCCACCAATGATCCCAGTGTCCCTCTCGCCACCCCCACCCCACCCCCCACCACCCCACCCTGCCTCTGTGGCAGGGTGTTCCCTTTTGTTCTCTCCTTTTGGGTGTTGTAGTTTGCAATAGAGGTATTGAATGGCCTTCGTGTTCGGTCTGTAGTCTACTTTTAGTTGGCATCTTCCAACCCGAAGGGTCCTCCCAACATCCTCTACTTGGTGTTCCCTTCTCTATCTGAGCTGACTTTCCCCCCCAGCATGTGAGGCCAGTTTCCAAGCTGTGGGGCAGACCTCCTGGTCCATACCTCTACAACTTGTGGGTGTTAGACTCTATTATTTTATATTCCACAGATAAGTGCAATCTTTCTATGTCTGTCTCTCTCTTTCTGACTCATTTCACTTAACATGATTTTTGACATTCACGTCTTTCCTTAAGTTCCTATGCATTGTTTCTATTCAACCCTGATTGCTTTGTAGTAGCTTATTTATGTCCTTTTAGCATTATTACAGTGATCATTCTATGGAATACTGGTATGATAAGGTTATGTCTTTTTACAGATGTTCATCGGCTTCACGGAGCCCAAAAGCACTCCTCTCTCTACATTGTAGGCATAGCACTTTAGAACTTGACATCTGTTTGCTTTTCTAATCTTACCACCTACCTGCCACCGACTTCCACTTTTTTTTTGAGATACCTTTGATTCCCTGGGCATACCAAATACTTTTGCAGTTTTCTAATTTTCCTTGTGCATTGCCCTTCACCTGCTGGCTTATATACCTATTTGTTAAACTTCTTCAAACTTGATATTTTTTTATTATGCTTTTCCATTTTTTTCCAGGACTTCAACTCCTTTTTATTCATACTTCCAAGATATCTGGTGTCTTTGTATAATTCTACATTGACCTTTGCTTCCCCAGCTTATAATACTACATAAAGAGCTATGTTATATACCAGAGCACTCACACTGCTGGCATTTAGTGGCTGGTATCTATTTGGAATGTTCCTTTCTGATTAATCAGAGCTTATTTCTCACAGTCACTGTATATGTTAAATATCAATTCTATCATGTTGTTGCTTAGCAATATGGGGTGTAAAGAAGATGGTAAAATATCTTGTGGAAGCTAGATAAATGGTTATACAAAGAGAGATAACCGGGTGATACAAAGCATATACCAAATCTGAATTCGAACCCTGCACCACCAGTGCACACACCAGTGCACCACACCACCTCCGACCCTGACAAATCCTACCATGAAGCCCCTCTAAGCGACTGGGAGTGACCTTGACCCCATGGGAACTGTGAAACTGCCTTCATGGCCTTGGCAATGAATTGTCTAGCCTTGTTGACTGATTATTATGAGGAGTGGTCCCCAGGATCTTGAACTATTGTTTTAAAAGTGTGACCCTCCAGAAATTCCTGCTAGTTCTCAAATTATGATTGACTGATTTCACCCTTCTTCTCTCACAAGCTCTATTTGTATTGCACTGATTGCCATCATGGGTCCCTTGAACCTTGAGTGGTTCCCTAGCAAAGCGAAGAGCAAACATATTCCATGATGAGATTTTATGTTTTTGAGCAAAGTTTGCATTCTCATTGAGGTTTTATCCTGAAACTTATATCGTCACTTTGTTCATTTATTTTTAAGACCTCATCCTCTCCGTAGATTGCCCTGTAATCCTTAAATTTCCCCTTATAAAATGGGGATGAATTTGAAGACTAATGGCATCATTAGGATCTGAAGGAAGATGATTTCCTCTTCACGAGCCAGCTAACTGGCTGATATTGATGCAAGATAGATGACACTGGATCCTTTCCCAACCCATATCACATAAACCTGTAATAACTTAATGTCCCTTTTTTTCATATGAGCAGCGCTCAAGTCAACTATTCCTCTACAAGTGATTTATATTAGAGAGTTTTTAATAGTATCTGAGGGCCTCTAGGTGATACTGAACCCAGAGGTGTGGGCATGACATGTGCTCAGGCACAGTGAAGTGGTGCTGTGTAGGCTTGCCGGCTTGCCTGTACGGGGACTACCGGGGGTATAGCCAGAGGTACTGTGGGTGAGGGGACCCATAAAATGCTCTTGGTTGAAGTCCAGGCTTCAAGTGAGCAAGCCTGTGTGCCTGTCCTTTGACTAATCCGACAGGTAAGTGTAGATACTTAAATGTATTTCTGTCCACTAAAAGATAAAATTATGCTTCTGGTAATTTCATCCAATGTACACCTATATTCTCCATGCCACATATAAAAAATTACTTTTCAAGTAGGTTAATCTACAGTTTCATGACCTGGAAGAGCCACATTGTGTGGCCTTTCTCCCAGCCTCACCTAGAAGGGTTTACTGTAAGGCTTCCTTTGCTTCTCTCTGTTACTGGCTGACTTCATCATCTCAGATGCAAGGCATATTTCAGAAGGCAGTGCTCTTACTTGTCTGACAGCTATTGCTACAAAATCTATTGCACAAAAAATGTTTCCTTTGGGGTCAGAAGAAAATTTATAGAAGACATTTCCTGCTGATGGCTCTGTTTATCAGTCATTTTCTTGTAATGGATTAAAAACATTATTGAATGGAGAACTTTGAAATGTCACACAATTCTTTTTCTGTCATGTGCATATTTTATGTATTTGAATCAATATTTTCATTTATTACCATTATTGCCAATTACTTATATTATAACTTACTGGGCATAATTCCAAGACTTAATTAATACTTTTAGACAATTGAAAAGCGAGAGTAATTTGATTTCTAATATAGTTCTTGCTTTACCTTGGGATGTGGTGATTTTAAATAAGGAACAGATATGAGTTTTCTTGATACATTTTTTGTTATGTTAAATAAAGTTTCATTTTGGTGTGCTGTTGGACAACTTTTAGGAAAATAAAAACTCTAGAAGAATCATCAGTTGAATGGTTAAAATTACTGCCTCAGTTTTATGATCTACAAGTATAGAAGTGTGAGAAGTAATTTAAATACTGAAGGACACAACTTATCAAATAGTAAGTCAGGTGCAACAATGGCCTTGTAAAATGATAACTCTATTAAATAAGAAAGTAAGACATTTAGTGAAGCTACTATAGATATACACATGGGAGCTCAGGAAAAAAAGCTACATAATTCCCCTTGTTTCCTAACTTCGAATTTAATGGATTTGATAGTAAACATAACTGACCATCAGGAATGAAAGGTTTTGTGTTAATGCTGCATCTTTGCATCAGAACTTGCTCCTACCAACTTATCAAAGTAAAATAAGCCACAAAATGTTACCATTTTATTTTGATATGCAACAATAATTCCTTCATCTAACATGACAGGTAGTTTAGCTACTTAAATATACACATTATTGATGTTAATATGTTGCATTATTATTTAATATTAAGTATCACTCTAAAGTATAACTGCCCTAATTCTAATATTAATACAGTACTATTTAGATTCATGTATTTACTCCTAACTAAACATTACTACACAATCTGGAGATAAGGAAATTTTTAGTGCATCTTGAATTTTATGATTGCAGAATTTTTTTTTCTTAATAATCCTACTTGGGGATAACACATTTCAAAACAAGATTTAAAGAAGCACAAACTTATTCAAGGGTTTATCTGCTTCATATGCATTCTTCAGTAGAATTCAGGAAACATCTGTCAGATAGATTATAAAAATGCATGATAAACAAATCCAACTCATCTTTTTAATTGATTTTAATCTAGTTCCATCTAGGCAGCTGATCATAGGGTGAATAATATGTGTGCAATTACTTAGCAATTCACCAACTTCAAAATATACAGAACCCTCATCTATTACTAATAAAAGCTAATATTCAAAGTGGCAAATTATTGGTGGGAGTTATTAAAGATCAACTGATAATTAGTCATACAGCTTTGTTCAAGTTCAGTTTCAAGAAACAAAGGAGGGGGACTTGATTACTGGTAGTAATAGCAATGACTGATGGGAAATTGCAACTGAATAATTTATTGATTGATACTGACTGAAAGTCATTATCTTCTGGTGGCTGTTCGAACAGCTAATGTGTAACAATGCAACTGATGTCTTATCTCAAAATCCCTGGTATATTAGCTCCTTCCTTATAGTTCTTTTATTTTGTCCACCTGAAAATGAAACATAGTCATGATACAACACATGATTTTTGCTCATGGAAAAAGTTCTTTTCAGTTTTAAATTCATCATCAAGAAATAGGGATGGATTTTATTAAATTACCCAAAGAAATAATATATTTTGAAGAATATCAAGGCTTCTCAGTCTGATGATGTGCTTTGTATTTTTAATCAAATTTTATCATAGTTTGTTCTATATGGAAATGGAGTGAGAGTAGTCCATGATATTTTGTATGCCACAGTAAAGTAAAAAATATTGACTCTGGCAGCTCTTAGTATTGTTTATTCATCTCTTTATCAAAATTAGACTTCTGCCTTTATCAAATTGTTCTACATGTCTCTTAAATTTTATACCAACACAAGCTTTCAACAAAATGGTAAGGGCTCTGAAGAGGATTTATAATATTGTATGTGTATATGTATATGTCTCAGATATGGGAAATATGCTGAAGATATAATCAAAGTTTAAAAATGTTCTTTGCCTTTAAAATTTTAAACATAGTTAATAGTCACAATTTATTTAATATTATCACTATGATTAAAAACTCCAATTGAAAATTGTCAACTGATGATTTTTTTCCATTAAATTTATTCTATTCTATTTTGAGAAATTTTCTATAAAGCAGTAAGAAGCAGCCAATTAAATGTGCCTGATTTTGGATGTTGAACTTTGACAGCTTTCATTTTCTAACAGATTTAGTCAATTATGGAAGTTTATAAAAAAAGTGTCAGCAGGCTATCACGGTGCAATGGAAAGATAGCTTTGTATTTCTGTCATCTTGAAATAGGTGTTTATTGTCTCCTATTTGGGATATAGAACTTAATCAACCTAGTAAGTCCAGCTTATTGTTTTGCAGATTCCCCTTATACCTTACAACATTCAACCTTGCTTTTATGATTCCTCACAGTGCACAAGTCCATCTTAAACATGGCAGGTTTTAATACAAAAGTGTTATATACAAGCATGAATTAGTCTGTAATTAAGTAGTCATTGTGTTCTTAATGAACATGCATATGACCTTCTACACAGGGCATTTATTTTGACATTTCAAAAATGACATGCTCAGTCTTTTCCAAAGTGTAGTGGTACCTCCTTTCACAGTGTGCTTGAAAGATTCAGGGTTGAGGGATTGTAGTAGTATAAGTGCAATTGGCAGTCACATTTTGTTTGTTGCTTAAAGAAGGTATATTCTGGGGTGCTGGTGGGGCAGGCGGGTTCTATGTAATACTTATTCTTTTTTTTAAGTCTAATAAATTTGAGTCTTTGAGCTACTTTCTTGTTTTTCTTTGATTGCTGATTAGCAAGACTGCATCCTTCAGTCAGATTTTCAGACAGTTTTTCTACTTCCTTCTGAGATTTAACAGGTTAAACTGTAGAACTGAGGAAAAAAACAGATTGGCAGAGATGTCTATCTTGACCAACGTTTGGAGTATGCTCTATAAATCTTAATGTACACTCAAATGACCAGTTATTATACTAGTTAGAAATCAGTATTCATGAAATGAATTACATTATTTATATATTAATATTTGCTGATTGTTTTAATTATGAGAAATATTTGGTGCCTCTCAATAAGTTAAGGAAACTGAAGAGATTTTTATTCTACTTTCAGTCAAACATTTTAGGCTACATTAATTTCATAGATATATACATAATTTCATAGAATATATACATAGTTTAGAGACAAAGATTTATCATACGACAAACATTAGCATAAATGTTAGTATTTTTACAAGCTTTTGGGAAATGAATGACCACGAAAGAGCCCCCAATATGCCATCGGGCTACACTAGCACGCAACAGGGATGAATGGAGACGTTACTGGCCCCTGCTCGAGCAAATCGATGAACAACGGGATGACAGTTATACAGTGATATAAACATTCACATACCCAATATTTGACTTGCTCTTTATTTCTACTATTAGTATGGCTATCATCATGTTTCTTTTGAAAAATCTCAATAAAAGGTTACAGGAGAAAAATAGTATTAACTTCTGTTTAATTTGTGTTAGTCTTTGAAATGAATAGGTATTTTAGTGAATTTTATTAATCTCTCTATATTTTTAATTACCTGAATGTAAAATTAGTACAAATAAGTTTTGTCATTGACCTAAAAGTCCATCAGTGAGGTAACCTTACACTTTAATTTAAAAAATAATGAAACCGTTGTCTAGATAAATGAACAGAACTGTCTCATGGTGTTCCAGATTATTAAAGAGCTAAGACCTGAATTCTGATCTTTCTTTGTCAGTTCATTTCTTTTATTACTGTGTTACACTAAATCTAATATTAAATTAATTTTAAGATGTACCATCATTTATCATACCACTAAGAAAGAAATTTCAATAAAATCATGACAGTTTTATTAATGATAACCCCACCCAATTTATGTTTCCATTACATGTGTCCGTTACCTCTTTGAAAGATTTTTTCCCATTTATTTTGTGGGATTAAGCAAGTTAGTCTTCCTTAGCTGCACTGAATGGTATGTGAGTCAATCCCTTTGCTCAGTTGTCAGTAATAAATAGCACAGATTCCAAAATATGATCAATATGGATTGTGTATCTTTCTGTTTTATGTTTCATAGAGCATGTTATTTTTACAGATGATAAGCAATTGTGTTCTTTCCATCCAATGAAATTCATTAAGAACACATTTGTGATCTGTCGCTCATCATTTTGGTGTCAAAAAGTTTATTTCAGAAGCGAATTGTACATTAGACACTTCAAGCTATTTTAAGCAGTACTATAACTCAATTTATGCTGGTCCAGCAATGCATATGGCTCAATCAGAAATAAGAAGTTTTCTTAGTTGTACATCAAGAGTAGATAATTACAGCCCTGTTAAGACTTTTGTGTTTATTTTGACAGCATTTGAAAAACAACACCAATTGTAAGAATCATTTGAGTTTCACGGATATTTAAAAAAATAAGAAAAACAACAACAACAACGAAGTCTTAGATTTAGAGAACTATTGGGGTCAGAGAGGTAGTACAGAAGGTAAGGCACTTGCCTTGCATGAAGCTGATCTGGTTTCAATCTACAGAATCTCATATAGTCCCCGAGTACAATCAGGAGTGATTACTGAATGTAGAGCCAGGAATAACCTCTGAGTATCAGTGGGTGTGGCCCCCAAATGTAAAACAAAACAACACAAAAAGATTTAGAGAAGTATCATACCTTTCAAATATATTGTGTATATGCCTAAATGTATTTTTTCATGATACTATTTTAAAAGGATACTATGAATATTTGCCTTCAAAGGCTCTTTATTTCTTAGTACATCCAAACAGGAGTATATCCAGGACATTTTATTCCATGTATATTCCATTATATTTATATATGTGTGTATATATATATATATATATATATATATATATATACTGCTTTTTAGGTCATACCCAGTGATGCTCAGGGGTTCCTCCTGCCTCTGCACTTAGGAATTACTCCTGGCGGTACCTGGGGGACTATATGGGATGCTGGGAATTGAAACCGGGTTGACCGAGTGCAAGGCAAATGCCCTACCCACTGTGGTATCATTCCAGCCCCATATTTTTATAATTTGAAATACAGTTTTTTAGAGTAAATGCTTTTTAATAAATACTTTCAAAGTTCTAACCTTGAGTTTAGAAGGGTACAGGGTACTCTTGTCTTAGAAAATATATGTTTTTACATGTGACAAATGTCATGAATGACTATGGATATTTTTAAATTGAGAGTGATCTATTGTTTACTACTTTTCAAATTGAAATCAATTTTAATTGAGCATGATTTCAAAATCACTGAGTCACCCAGAGCGATTACAAGTTATTTACTAAGTTTATCTGTGTTATGTTTTGGGACATAATAAAGCACTTGATTTGTCTTTTAAAAAAAAAACTCATCTGGAATATACCATATAAAGAGGATAGGAATTTAATTTCAAATAAGTTTTCAGACTGTTTCTATCTCATCAAGTCATAATTGCTATTTTGACAGTTATGTCTCAGACATTTATTTTAATAGCACATGTTCGCAATTCATTTTGGCATGACAGTCTTTGCCATTGTTGTGTTGCTGAATTATGTTCACAGGAACTATGTCAGAAATTCAACATGTGGAGAACAGTAATTAACCTGGATCATCAGTTTTTGTGAATACAGATGTACTATGAATGTATTCGGAATACACTTTGTTTTAAAAATTAAGTAAAATTTCACTACTCCTCTGAAACCCCTATTTATAGCTCATCATGAAGTTATCTTGGTATTCTTCCCTCAAACGTTTGGACCTGTTATCTTCTAACTCTGCTATCACTACCATAATATACATTAGCATTATTTCTCATCTGTGTTTGCTTATGTCCTGCTGTATCCTCTGTCCCAACTCTTGAGCCCTCCGATTTATTCTTCATTTTCCACACAAGAAAATTTTTATAGATGCACATCATACTTTGCCATGCCTTTTACTTGAATCGATTCAGGTTTTCCATAGGAAAATAATAACATCCTTAAGCAAGACCATTGAACCATGCATGATTCTTCTTCTCTGAGTCTTCCATGTATCCTCCCCCCTCCATTAACTAGCCACATTGATCTCCACCTTGAAGGAAAACACATTATTTCTTCCTAGAAGTCTTTTTTATGATTTTTTTTCCTCTAGCCTAGATTATTTGTTCCACTTTCTCAAACTTCTGTTGGCCAACTCATTCAATCTACATAACAAGCCAATGAAATCATTACCTTTTTGACCAGTCAGACAAGATCAGGTCCTCTTTATGTATCCCAGAAGAAATTTTAGGTTGTCATACGTCACTGTCCTCAGAGTTTTATTCCATAGTCCCAATGTGGATTACAGTAGGCTTCAAAAGGGTACGGGGTATATTGTCTGACTCTGCAGCATAACATCCACCGGCCATTTTTTTTTTCATCAGTTAGTGCATATAAATGTAGCACCATAGCAGCCTAGCACTGTTCTCCCATTGAATGTGCAACAGATACTTGTTTTTAAGCAACAGCAAATTTTACAAGAATGGAAAGGGTCATGATTACACTGGTGCTGATTTGAAGCTGGCATTTTTCTTTTAAGAAGATTGGTATGAGAAACAACATGACTCTAATAATAATTCTTTTCAAATGACCTTTGAAGAGTTTCCAGTATGTCATATTGGAAATGCTCTTAATTAAAAAAGTAAATGTTTATTACCGTTTGTGACTCAGACACCTTGTATATTCGGTGCTGTGCCACTTCCTACCTGTGTGAAGTTGAGCAGTTAATTACCTTTCTGAATCTGCTTCCTGCTTTACCTGCTCTAAATATTCTTCAGATTTATTGTAAAGAGAAATCAAGTGGGGGTAAAGTGTGAACTATAAAGCACTGTTTATCAGAGTTAACCGTCAGCATGCCAAGCAGACACTATTAGCAATTTATCAGATTTCACACTGTCATTGAAAATAATTTTTTTAAAAAATCTGCATTTCTGATATTCCACTGATTAAAACTGACATTCCTTTTTAAGGATTTTAAAGTTCTTTATCATCTACATTTGTTTTATTAACCGTTATTTGTGTTGATGCCCATATATTTTGTGCATGCTTTAAACATTGAAAGTTTCAGCTAAATTAAGAGCTCATCATGAATATAAAATCACATTTAATTTGAGGCTCTTTTAACATATAAAATCCATATTTTTACTTCTTAACTCACAGTTGAAACATTGATATGTTATATATGATAGAGAACTTCATTAAATTTAGTATAACAAAATTATAGGTCAATAAAAATGTATACTCAGTTCAGATGTTTGATCAGGCTTGGTTGCTGTGTCTGATGTTATGTACATATTTATTCACCATGCACATGGTTTTATATTTACATTTAAGCTTAAAAATATGTCTGTGCATGTACATGTGTGTCTGAAATTTTTTTTAATATTTAAAAGTATTATTGAAGACATTCTAATTTTGTCTGTGCATTTGGACTATAATAGTTAAAGCTATATTTGTAAATTGATTTTTATATAAAAGGTTTTATAATAGGAATTTTCTAATTAAAGCATTGCCTTACATCTGCATTTCAGTAAAATAATAACATATTTAACAGTACATTATAATAAATAATGAACATAGCCACTTAAACAACCTATTATTAGTAGTTTTATTACTAACCAAGATGAACCATTCTTGCTATCTCCTGAATAATTTGGAATTATTAGAACTGGCTGATTTATTTTATGGCAACATAGATACTTTTCTTGCTGAGTCGACCAACTGCCATGTTTACTTCTAATATTAAAGTGATCAAAGAGTTTTCTGCAGTAATAAATAAACTCTTTCCTGTCTCAAAGATACTGTTGAAAGAACTATTGGACTAACTAATAGAATTCTGATACAGCATGAATTTTAATTGCATAGTGGTTTATGTATTGTAATAGTATAATTTATGGCAGATAAGCTTGTAAATCATAGTATTTTATTTTAAGTTAAATTTGAACTGAGTTACTGGCTAATTTACAGGTTACATTTTATATTTGAAATATATTTGCTTTCTTTCAAATAAGACATAGTGCCTTCAGTTAAGGAACTGAGCTCAAATTATTCTAATACTAAAATTGTTTTTATTTTTCATACAATTTGAATTATAAACAATATTGAAGAATCCATTTTATAATTTGTTTTTAGTTTGTTTTACTTTATTAGGAGGCAAATATGTATGCTATTTGTATTTTTCATAAGATAAAACTTGTAGGTTTCTTTAACGTTGCATTTAAGACTATTGAAACTGTTGAACTGCTTATATAGAATATACTTTCATTTCTAATAATGATGATTCATTTTTAAAAAGTAGCATGTAACACCATCGTCCTGTTATTCATTGATTTACTCGAGCAGGCACAAGTAACGTCTCCATTGTGAGACTTGTTGTTAATGTTTTTGGCATATCGAAAATGCCACAGGGAGCTTGCCAGGCTCTGCTGTGTAGACAGGATAATCTCAGTAGCTTGCTAGGCTCTCTGAGAAAGACGGAGGAATCGAACCCGGATTGGCTGCGTGCAAGGCAAACACCCTGCCCGCTGTGCTGAAAATACTAATGCTTAACTGTAGTTGGGGTGAACCTCATGTGACTACTCTGATTAAAGTGTTCCTCATCTTATCTAGTATTACCTCTAAAGAAAAGAGGTTGTAATTAAAAAATTAAAACCGACAAAAAGTTGAAATAATTAAGCCTAAAATTGACTATTTAATTCTAACAGCACAGCGGGTAGGGCATTTGCCTTGCACATGGCCGACCTGAGTTCGATTCCTCTGTCCATCTCAGAGAGCCCGGCAAACTGCCGAGAGTATCCCGCCCACACAGCAGAGCATGGCAAGCTACCTGTGGTGTATTTGATATGCCAAAAACAGTAACAAGTCTCACAATGGAGACATTACTGGTGCCCGCTTGAGCAAATCGATGAACAACTGGACGACAGTGCTACAGTGTTACAGTTCTAACAAAGAATATTTTTATTAGTCATACTGGAAATAATTCAGGAGCATGTTATTTTGTGAGTTCAAAATTTTGATAACAAGTGAATGAGTTTTAGACTGGAGAGATAGTATCGCATGTAGGGTGCTTGTCTTGCAAGCACCCAGCCTTGGTCTGATCCCTATCACCCCAGATGGCCTCCACGCTTGTCAGAAGTGAGTGAAGAGCACGGTTGAGGGTGGCCACAAACACAAACGAAACAAAAAAAAGAACATAATGTCACAATTATTTCCATTTCCACAATAAAAATTATTTTATAAAACATGTAGAATCCATGAAGATTTAATATTTATTCTGCCTGATGGCATTCTGAGTGCGTTTGCATGTATTATTTCACTTGATATTTTCAGTAACCTTCTGTGATGTTATGCTGTCTTATAACAGAATGCCATCTAGATTGGGTTATTTAAAAAGCAGGAAAAAAATTCTTTTTACATTCCTGTATGCTCCAAGGTCAGTGTGCCAGCATGGATGGCTTCTAGTGAGAATTCTTCCTGCCTTACACATACTTCCTTCTCCTTGTGTCTTCACTGACTGTTTATTTTTACATATGAAGAGTAGTGAACACTGTCATGTCTCTTCAGCAAGGTAGCAATAAAGGGTCAAGGGCAACATAATGGGGTTCTTATCCACACCATTAGTTGGGGATATGGGGGGTTTATAGGGAGAGGAATTGGGGTCCTTGGGTGAGGGAGACGGTTACAGTGGTGATGGGTATGGTATAGAAAACATGTTCAGGACAAACCATTTGTAATAGTACTGAAAACCATAGGATCTCAACTAATAAAACAATTCAGAACAAAGGGCATTGAATGTGTAGTGCCAATAATCCCAAATATAGGGGCAAATTTAATATTAATTGTATCTTTCACTCAGGGATCAATCCTAGCAGAGCTCAGGGAACTATACATAATGCCAGGAATCATATCCCAATCAACTACATGCCAATCAACTACATCCCAATCAAGTACCTTTTCTGGTCCCACAGTAATTATCTCAAAAAGCCACAATTCCATATATATCCCCTTCCTCCCCTCCCCTCCCCTCCCCTCTCCTCCCCTCCCCTCCCCTCCCCTCCCCTCCCCTCCCCTCCCCTCCCCTCCCCTCCCCTCTCCTCCCCTCCCCTCTCCTCTCCTCTCCTCTCCTCTCCTCCCCTCTTCTCTCCTCTCCTCTCCTCTCCTCTCCTCTCCTCTCCTCTCCTCTCCTCTCCTCTCCTCTCCTCTCCTCTCCTCTCCTCTCCTCTCCTCTCCTCTCCTCTCCTCTCCTCTCCTCTCCTTTTGGGCATTATGGTCTGCAATAAAGATGCTGAAAGGTTATCATGTTTGTCTCTTTACTTTGAGGATTCAATTCTTGTTCAGAGAGATCATTTCCACTATCATTGTCATAATGTTCCCTTCTCTATCCTAGCTGCCCTGTCCCCACCACCATTTGTGACAAGCTTCCAATTATGGACCATTTTTCCTGACCCTTGTTTCTCCTGTTCTCGTTATTAGTCTCATACTGTGTTATTTTTTATCTACCACAAATGAGTTCAATCATTGTATGTCTGTCCCTCACCCTTTAACTAATGACATTAACAGGTATCTTCCATCTCCATCCATTTATAGGCAACTTTCATAACTTAAATTTTTCCTACCAGCTGGGTAATATTCAAGTGTGTAGATGTACCATAATTTTTTTATTCAGTCATTTATTCTCGGATATTCAGGTTGTTTCCAGATTCTGACTATTGTGAATAGTGCTGCAATGAACATAGAAATGCAGACGACTTTTCTACAATGTAGTTTTTGGCCCCCAGGATATATTCCCAGTAGTATTCCTGGGTCAAATAGAAACTCAATTACTAGTTGTTTAAGGAATGCCCAGATTGTTTTCCAAAAATTCTGGCCAGTTGGCATTCCCACCAACAATGAAGGAGAAGCCTTTTCTCCCCACATCTGCACCAGCACTGGTTGCTTTTGTTCTTCTTCTTCTTCTTCTTTTTTTTTTTTTGATTTAGTGCCAGACTCTGTGCTGTGAGATGATATCTCATTGTTTTGGTTTGCATCTCCCTGATGATTAGCGATGGAGAGCATTTTTTCATGTGTCTTTTGGCCATTTGTATTTCTTCTTTCAGGAAGTTCCTATTCATTTCTTCTCCCTATTTTTTTAATGGGGTTGGATGATATTTTTTTTCTTGTAAGGTTCTACCAATGACATAAATCAAATGGCTATTGGGTAAATATTTTTTCTCATTCTGTCAGCTGTCTTTGTTTCTTGGTCACTGATTCTTTTGAGGTGCAGAAGTTTCTTAGTTTAAGGTAGTCTCATTTGTTTATCTTTGCTTACACTTGGTTTGCCAGTGGTGTTTCATCTTTGAAGATGCCTTTTGCTTCAGTGTCATAGAAGGTTCTGCGTACAGTTTCCTCCATGTACCTCATGGATTCAAGTCTGATATTGAAGTATTTAATCCACTTTGATCTGACTTTTATGCCTGATGTGACAAACAGGTCTGAGGTGTCTTCTTTTGTTTTTCATATAGCCACATGCTTTTCCCAGCACCATCCATTGAAGAGGTTTCACTTGCTCCTCTCCATATTTCTTGCTCCTTTATCAAAGATTAGATGATCATACATTAATGATCATATATTTGAATATCAGGTTCAGGATGTTCAACTTTGTTCCATGGATTTGCCTGTCTTTATTCCAATAATGATTGTTTACTACCACTTTGTTGTACAGTTTGAATATGTCTCCCATCTTCTTTTTCCCTAGGATTGCTTTATCTAATAATGGAGCTTTATTTTATCATATGAATTTCAGGAGTGCTTGGTCTATTTCTCTGAAAAATGTTATGGGTATTCTCGTAAGGACTGCATTGGATCTGTATGGTGCTTTGGGAATTATATCCATTTTGTTGACAGTGTTAATCTTCTCTATCCATGTGCAGGATATGTGTTTCTATTTCTCTTTTCCTCTTTTATTTCTTGAAGTAGTGTCTTGTAATTTTCTTTGTGTAGGTCCTTCACCTCTTCAGTTAAGCTGATTCAACGTATTTGATTTTTTGAGGCACAATTGTAAACGGGGTTGTTTTTCTAATGTCTTTGCTGTTGACTTTAACTGGAAAATTTGTGGTGTAAGATCATGAGGATGGTGGGAGAAAAATTGCGACTATCATGAAGCTTGAGTAGTTCTGCTAGAAAAGAGAATAGTGAAAGAGGGATAACTGAACATGAGGTCAAAAGAACGCTTTAAAAGATGGGCTAAAAGTGGTAGCATGAGGGCTGGCGGGATAGTATATCCTGTAGGGAGCTTGCCTTGTTTGCAGCCCACTGGATTTGATTCCTGGTGCTCTATGTGGTACCCCGACCACCACAAAGAGTGACCCCTGAGTGCAGAGCCAGGAGATCCCTGTGCATGATGGAATAAAAAATCAATAATTAAAAAATTACAGCATGTTTATACATGGATAGGAAATAATTGTTAAAGATACTGTGGAGATTGGTCACAGGGAGACTCTGAGAGCATCAGATTGATTAAATTAGAATTCCAACATTGTTTTAAAGAGTTTCTAAATGTTTCAGTGGTATCACTGTTCCTCAAAAAGATATATGATTCAACATACTAGACGTTTCTTTGAAAATGACCCAGATCTGGGTGAGACACTGGGCCTGTGTTAGCTCTTGCTGTGTGTGAAAAGGTCGATGTGAACCGAGACCTTTTAAAGACAGCTTTCCAAAGACATTTTGTTCTACATTTTGGTAATCTATTCCAGCATTTTATCCTCATGTCTCTTTCAGTGTTTGAAAGGATGTGATATAATTACTGCTTGCCATCTTGATATGTCTTTTGGCCATGAGTCCTCCAAAACACCCTCTGCAGCACTTCCTATTGAATCCCACACACATTAACACACATTGACAGCCTGTATGTCATGCCAGGTATGTCGCTGATTTCAGATTCTCTTTTTTTCTAACTTTATGATTCTTTTTGATGTTCAGAGAAGTCAATCACATAACTTCATTTGATGGACACTGACTAATTGGGTTTTATTCATTATTTGGCATTTCTACAATATGTCCCCGTTACTTAACACATTGAAATCCAGATACATGCTAAAGTTCCAGAGTAACTTTTGTTTGGGGTCACTTTGGTCTTCATCTTGGAACAGACCGTTCAAATTCTGCATGATAAAACATTCTAAAAAAGAAAAGAACTGCGTCAGTACCTCTGAATTTACCAATCTTCAAACCTTCTTGGTCACAGATAACACATTTTCTGCATTTTCTGTGTTGATTTTCTTGGTGTTAGGTTCACTGAGGTTCTTTGACTGTCTCTGAGGGCTCCTACACTATGCCCTGGTTAATTGGTGAGGCTTAATTTCCCAAATGTCTTTTAAAATTACAAAGAACTTACTTTGGGTGGGTTGATCTCTTTACACCTCTGGAAGATTTCACCGTAGAGAATTTCAAGGATCAGAGAATACAGGACAGTGGAACTTCACCAATATCACATAGGTTTTGAGTTGGAGTTGAAGAAGGTATGAAAAAAAACTAGAATTGAAATTTTGCATGCGACCAGGGTGATATTATATTGTTTTGTGTTATCTTGAATAATAATTGGGAGGATTGGATGTGGCAATCAAATAAATGGGTGATGATGAAAGGAAAGATGATGGTGGAGATTTGGAAGGACATTTTATGTCATTATCATTTTTTAAAGTTACTAATTGTATTAGGAAGATAGAGCATTAGAATGTAGTTATATATATATATGTGTATGTGTGTATGTGTATATATATGTGTGTGTGTGTTTGTGAGTATTCACACACATGCATTCTCACTCAAGTATCTTTTTATCAATCTGTATGATGTACCTGCCTACATATTTACCAACTCAGTCTAGCTAAATGATTTACATTTTTGTTTGTTTGTTTGGGGGCCAGAACTGGCTTTTCTCAGGTATTATTCCTGGTTCTGTGCTTAAGGATCACTTCTGGAAAGGTTTGGGGAAACATAAGGGGCGCTCACGTTGGTTGTGTGCAAGGCAAGCACAATACCCTCTGTTTTACCCTCTGGCCCCATAGATGACTTAAAGTTATCTAAGGTAGGGTCAGGGAGAGGTCCAGATTTGATCCCTGTGATAAATTGCTGGATATCATGTCAGCAGGAGCCCCAGGGGACCATAAAATGTGTTTACAAAACCAGAAAAAAAAGAGCCAATTTAATCTAAATTTTCAATTTTGTGCATTTCACTCCAGTGAGAGTCTCCTCTAGGGACTATTTCCTTTTGAATTGGTATTCCTATTTTACTTATCTCCTTTCTGTTACTGTATTTATCAAATGCTTTGCCTAGGGAGCAATTGGTAGGCAAGTTCTAATAAGTATTTATAGCTTAAAAGACTGATCATACTTCAAAAAGTCTTTTATTTGTATAAAGTTAATCCTTATTTCCAAGTGAATACTATGTTCTTTTATGTAAAATTTCATCCACTTCCAATATTTGGGGAAAGTCAGTTGACTCTTTGTTCCAGCTTACACTAACCAATTCTTAAACTTTTAGGAAATGTCTTGAGCTAGCTGGCAGATTCAGCAATTATAACATTTAGATACAGATTCTTAAGTTATATTAAAATGAGTGTCATGATCATATCTGATTATACCCAATTATACTAATATTTTTAGATACTATTTATCTCTCTGGAGTATATTTTGGTTTGATTTATCTGTGGATTTTGCAACAGCACATCTTGTCCTAATTCCTCTGAAATGAGGTTAGATTCATAGTTTGAGCAGGGATAGGTGTATTTTCACTATGGAAATTAGCAAACACTTCAGCTGGATTGTTTGATGAATGCCTAGATTTTAAACATGCTAAAGAAGGCATTAACAGTGCAGATGAACAACCAAGAGATAAACATTGTATATTGTTATAGCTATAGGTTTTTCATTGATTGCACAATTATCTGGTAAGATACTCTGGTTTTGTAGATTTTTAGTTTGTGTAAGAAAGTGCTTATGTTGTTTACATACATTTTGTTTTCTTAAAATTTTATTTAGGTACAATAATATAATAGGATCTATTTACTAGTGTTTACAATGGGACTGATCTTTTTTTCACTCTGTACATAGGTTGGATCCTATGATGGTTAATTTCATTGTTAAAAAGGCTAGAACACAATTCCCGGATATTTGGTGTATCACTTTTTTTCTAGATGTTTCTGTAAAATCATTTTTAAGGTAAGATCACATTTAAATCGGTAGATCTTATGTAAAGCAGATTGCCCTCCACAGTGTGAGTGAATCTCATCTAATCAATGAAGGTCTAAATGGAAATGACATTTCACCTACAAGAGAAAATTGTTCCAGCCATCTTACTTCAGACTGCAGTGTTATAAAAACTTCCAGCACACACTGCGGATTTTCATAGTCATGTGAACCTTCTTAAAGTCTCACTCTCTGTGTCTTTCTTCATTCTGCCCCTTTCTCTGATGTATTTATCACATATATGTATATATATTATATACATGTGCAAAACCAAATACTAACATGCATTCTCTTTGATCTACATCTCTGAAGAACTATGACTTAATTGCTTCTGATTCAAGAGTTCAGCCACAAAAAAAAATTGTGTGAAATAATCAACTGTATGAAAATTTCAGTATTCGTTATTTTGTGACAGATTTGTTCTTTTGTGAGTTTGTCTGTTCTTTATCTGACAAATATTGTTGTAAATTTAAGTTTAATTATATATGTGCACACTTTTCATCCTCAGTGAACAGTGTTAATAGTTTGCAGAAGATCACTGACAAATGTGTGCAGAAGTTCTTTGAATCATTGTTTTTATAAGTGAAGTTTGCTAAATGTTTAGAACTATTTCACTAAGTATTAACCAAACATTTAGTACAGAGAAATAAAAGCATCCTTATTCATAATTGTGAATACTGCTTGAAAGACAGATATGAAATTTATGTTTAAAATATAGAATAGTTAACTGCATTATATCCTTTAATGTAAAGTTCTAAAATATAATGACAATGGGTTAATAAGTATGGCATTTTCACCAATGATATTCAGACAATAATATGCAAAGACAAAGTTCACGTGTAAATAACTGCAGGTGTTCAGCTTTCAAAGCCTATAAAAACACTTCAGCATTGAAATGTACTTGGCATTTTATCTCCTGAAGAGAGCTATAGTTTGAGTGGATTCCACAGTTGAAGTATGTAGTTTCATAATGTTCCAGCATTTCAAATTCAAGATTTAATAATCTCTCACCTGCCAAATCGTCAAATGCCCTTTCATAACAGGATGCTGTAGCACCATTCATTTCACTGGCAGTCATGGAATAATATGGTCTTAGGCCATTGATATTGATAAAGAACCTGTGAAGCATCAGGGGGAAAAAAAAGCAAAAAAGATCCTGCCTGGACTTAATATGTTTTTGCTCTTTCAAAAGGCAGGGGAATATTGACTTTAATTTACTCAGTTATGCATTTTTTTCCAACCTGCAGCATTGCATAATGTGGATAATACAATAAAAAGAATAGATATGCAAAATAGTAGTAAGCCCTTTGTATGAACATTGCTTTCTTAATGTTCAGTTATTGATTTTCTTTGTGTGACTTGACTTTGCAATGAATATGATGGAAAGACAAAGTCAATATAAAATAAAATTTACATAAGGATGGTTTTCTCTGTGATATAAATTTTATACAGTTCCAGAATTTATTGGTTTGTCTTTGGAAAACAATTTAAAAGAAACACATGAAATCACTGGCACTAACAGTGTGGCAGGATAAGTTCCTTCTAGAATGGTGAAAATGGAGTTCTGCTCTTCAATTTCTCCATTATGGCTTTAACAAGTTTAAATGTGCTAATTTTTTGGTGTAGATTCCCTTAAGAGAGTATGGATCTTAATGCTATTTCCACATCTAGTACACTTCATATATGTATATAATACTATGAACAAAATATTACCAGTGTTGTGCACACACACAAAAGAATGAGACTACGGAATAAAAGAGAGTATATCCAGCAGAGGTGTTGTCTGTGTGTGTGTGTGATGAATTCCTTTGAGGAAAGCACCAAGGTGTAGCCTCCAGGTCGTCTGGTAAGTAAAGGTTGACTGCACAATTTTTTCAGAATTTTAATTTTTTGTATATTGAAGAGAGTCCGGCAAGCTACCAAGAGTATCCCACCCACACGGCAGAGCCTGGCAAGCTACCCGTGGTGTATTCGATATGCCAAAAACAGTTAACAACAAGTTTCACAATGGAGATGTTACTGTTGCCTGCTCGAGCAAATCAATGAACAACTGGAAGACAGTGCTACAAAAGAAAAAGAATAGCTGCCACTTTTGTTCCCTATTTTGCATACGAGAAATCTGACAGAGAGGTATGGTCAGACATGAGATTAAGGTTTCAAATGCTCAGCCTCTCCCATAATCATTCAGTTCACATTATATAGTTGATTCCACCATTTATTTACTACAATTAGGGAGAACACTTGGATTTCTCAAATCTTTTATTACTCCCACATTCATATTTTGGCTACCTTTTTAATTGTGACAGATTCAGATAGGAGTAAATTGTATAGTTTCATTAGCTATCTCAGTCAAGGTGACTAGTGAAAAAATAGGAAATTAGTCATATGTGCACTATTAATAAGATACATTCTTTAGATGTTATAAAGAACATGCTAACATCATTGCAAAATAAACAAGAAAGTGAAGAATTATATTTGGATGGCCTTTGTACTCTAAGAGCAGTGTAGTTCTTTTTTGTTTACCAGGACTTGAAATAGAAGAGTGAAGAAGTAATAATAAATGAGTGAGGCACTGGAGACTTGTTGTAATCATACTTACTAATATATGTATGAGTAGAGAAGTGAGGATAGATATTCAGGACAGGAAGGACAAACCAGAAGTTATTGGCTTAGGTGAAAATGGAATAACCCAGAAGAAAAACACACTGGAAAAGGAGATTAATGGCACAACAGGAACTTTTAAATGAATCTATCCAAAAGTCCATCTTTAGATAATTTCCTATGGTAATAGCCAAGAGAAATGTGGATAGCTTTGGGGGACACTATATGTCTAGATAAATTCTATTAAATTTTTTGAGCACTCTAATTTAGAACATTTTTGTAAATGAAAGCTGGTGTCAGCATTATTATTACTTTTACCGAATTTTGTGGTTTTAGAATAATTTTATAGCTCTGGAAATCATCAAGAACTGATTTGTGTATTTACTGATTCTTTTGCTCAATCATGGAGTATTTATGAATATTAAAATTTATGAATACCTGTAATGATCCAGGTGATATTCCAGCTGCTAAATGTAGCCCTTATTCCATAGAAAAATCCCTCAAATATTTGAAGTCTTGTTGCCACAAATTGTTCTAATTTTCAGGTGAATTTTTTTAATAATTTTTATTGTTTTTGACTCAACTGCTTGCATATAGTTTTTCAGATAGAAGGAGGAATTATAGCCACTAGGAATAATACAATAAATGAGGAAATATCTTGCTCATAAATTATGGTAACATCCTTCTCACTGAAGGAGGAAGCAAAGTATATGGGAAACTCAAATTCTGGCATTCTTTATAGCCATTATTCTGTTTTCTTGTAAAACATTGCCTACTCTTGATGAATTATAATAGTTTATTAGTTATCAAAATGTTTTTAATTTAAAAATAAATGTTATGAAATTCCTGTTTATTTATTTAGAGGTACTGATCTTCTCTCTTCATTGCAATGTCTCCCAGTATAAGTACTATAGGAATGTGGGGATGAACTTAAACAACTTAGTTTGTTTTTATTTCTCAAGCTTTTGCATATTGAAAAAATTAGTTATGGATAAATTACTTAAGTAGTTAAATGCTAAAGTATTCTTCATTGCATATACTAATATAAATATAATTATTAAGTACTATTCTTCATTCTTAGGTAGTGTCATTGGACAAACATCTATGGTACTGAAGCAAAACTTACAGTGAGAAGATGAAATTAAATCCTTACCTGTCTTTATTCTCATCTCCGTGTTGCAAATTGTTGGGAGAATAAACTGCTTTATATATGACAGCTCTGCTTCACTTGAATAATTGCTTAATTTTTTGTAGACCTTTGTCCATATTTGACCCACCCATAAACCACATGGTCCCTTGAGTACTAGGCTGGGTATAGCACCTGAGCTGTCTGATGTGACACCTCACTCCCAAATCCAAATATGTATTTTTACTGTGAAAACAACACAGATTAGAGTTCTGTGTACTATAATCTTAGCATATCACTTGAAAATCTGAGACAACCTTATCCTGCACCCAAGCTGATCAAACCCTGTTCATAAGAAAAGATTAGAACTGTGTTCACTCAAGGGACCTTGCGGTACTCACGGTGAAACTTGGCCTCCTTCTTACATGGCATATTTTCTAGCCCATTGAGCTCTAGCTCTGGCTCTGGCTTAGAAATACTTTTTCAATCATTCCCTTGTTCAAAGAAGTATGTATTAGGAGAGGTTCTTAGGAGGTCACTTATCATTTGTCATCCTGTTGTTCGTCGATTTGTTCGAGCGGGTGCCACTAGCATCTCCATTTGTCCCTGTCACGTGCTAGTGTAGTGCAATGGCATCTGCTCGCTCCAGGAACACGTAGAGCCTCAAACTGTTCATTCAGGGTCTTGATAAGAAGTCTGACCATCTACATCTATACAATGGAATACTATGCAGCTGTTAGAAAAGAAGAAGTCATGAAATTTGCATATAAGTGGATCAACATGAAAAGTATCATGCTAAGTAAAATGAGCCTGAAAGGGAGGGACAGACATAGAAAGATTGCACTCATTTGTGGAATATAAAATAACAGAGTAGGAGACTAATACCCAAGAATGGTAGTATATAATACCAGGAGGTTGACTCCATAGCTTGGAACTTGGTCTCACACGCTGGGGGAATGTCATACCGAATGGAGAAGGGAACACCAAATTAAAAGTGATTGGAGATCCCTCTTGGTAAGGAAAATGCGTGCTGAAAGTGGACTAGTGACTGAACATGATGACCACTCAGTGCCCCTATTTCAGACCACAACACCCAAAAGGAGAGAGAGAGAGAACATATTGGAATGTCCTACCACAGAGGCGGAGTGGGGTTGGGGGGATGGGACTGGGGGGTGGGAGGGATACTGGGTTCATTGGTGGTGGAGAATGGACACTGGTGGAAGGACAAGCATGAAATATATGAATCTGTAACTGTACCCTCACTGTGACTCACTAAATAAAAAAATAAATAAATGAAAAAAATTTAAAAAATATTTTTTTTTTTAAAAAGAAGTCTGACCATCTCGTAGGTGGGCAGCCACATGTTCTTTTGACATCCCACAGAATCCAGTCAGTACGGCTCTAGTCCAGCGGTCTTCTCTAAATCGCATTATGTGGGGCCAGAGTGATAGCACAACGGGTAGGGCGTTTGTCTTGCACTCAGCCAACCCGGGTTCAATCCCCCGGCATCCCATATGGTCCCCCAAGCACTGCCAGGAGTAATTCCTGAGTGCAAAGCCAGGAGTAACCCCTGAGCATCGCTGGGTGTGACCCAAAAAGCAAAAAAAAAAAAAATCACATTATGTGTCTGGCCCTTATTCCCCTCATTCCCCTGTTAGGAGGTATTTGAAAACAATATCATTTTATATTGAAATTGTCTCCTTTTACATTATAATGTTAACATAATCTTCTAATTCGAGGGCTGTTGATGTTTAATGTACTTGTTTAGTTAAAACTCAGTTCACTTACTGTAAAAGGCATATAAAGGATCATTCTGCTATATTGGGTTCATTTTTCAACATGCTTAGCTTCTTTTTTCAGGTAGTGTCTAACTGGAAAATGAGTATAACATTAAGGTTAAGAACTTAGATTCTGAAGTCAGACTACTTGAGGGTCTTCCCTCCCCAGTGAGCCACTCAAGTATAATAGATTTGCATTCCATTTTCCTCTTCTGTTAAGGGGTCTATAAGAGCAAGTACTTCATAGATTTATTGAAAAGATCAACTTTAAAATAATAATGCAAATAGCCACATTAAACTTAGTTGCCATTGTGATTTGAAGACACAGCTCCTTGTATTCATTCATTTATTTTTGTTGTGAAAAACTGAAAGCAGAAAATTATGAGAAATAAAATTTATGGATCTAATGGATTATATTAGAATTGACAGCCTATAACTTTTCACTGAAAGTCTGTTTCCCTTCTAAATGGTTTTAAAACTGCTGGTTTCTTTGTATTTATTTACTTTTTGTAGAAAATGAGCTTTGTTTTTGTTTTATCTTAGGTATCCACCCCTCAAGATAAAGAATTATCTTGAGAGATCAGGGTGATAGTACAGAAAGTAAGGCACTTATCGAGCATGTAGACTTGACCTTTGCCAGGAGTAATTCCTAAGCACAGAGTCAGGAATAAGCCCTCATTATAGCCAGGTTTGGTCACAAAACAAACCAAAAACCTAAAAACAAAACAAACTCAAATAAATAGAATCTTGAGGGCCAAAAACATACTATAGCAAGCAAGATGCTTGCCTTGTTTGAAGCCAATATGAATTTGATCCCTGGCACCACCTTTGGTCCACTGAACCCCACCGGGTGTGAGCAGAGAGCCAGGAGTAAGCCCGGAACACAGTCAGATGTAGTCTAATTCCTCCAATAAATAAAATAAATAAAAATAAATAGAACCTTTATATAAAATCATGGGGCTGGAGCGATAGCACAGCAGGTAACGTGTTTGCCTCGCACGTGGCTGACCTGGGTTCAATTCCTCTGTACCTCTCAGAGAGCCCAGCAAGCTGCCGAAAGTATCCTGCCCGCATGGGAGAGCCTGGCAGGCTTACCATGGCGTATTTAATATGCCAAAAACAGTAACAAGTCTCACAATGGAGACGTTACTGGTGCCTGCTCATGCAAATTGATGAACAATGGAGATGACAGTGCTACAGTACTACATATAAAATCATGATACTGAAAGTCACCGTATTACTCATTTTACCTATTTATTTCTTTACTACAAGCTATGAAAATTCATCTCCTATGGTATAACTAAAAACTTTAAAAAAATTTTTGTCAAAGGTCAAGTCTACATGCCAGACAAGTGCCTTACTTTCTGTACTATCACCCTGATGCCTCAAGATTCTTTCCTTATTTAACTTATCTTTTAATTATTTTCAATATACACTTGCATTATATATTACATCTTATATACATTATCATTATGTATATAATTTCAAACTATTATCATTAGTTTGAAATTTTGACAATTTAAAATTTTCTCAACAAGCTCCATGATGTTCATTTTAGAAAATGCATTTGGCATTGGTTAGACCTTTATTATAGAACTATGTATGAGTGGATGTGCATGTTATACAAATTTGCTTAAAATTTAAAAAATTAAGTTATTGATTTATTAGCAATAAATGTTATTTCTATTTTATATATCCAGGGTCATATAAAAATGTCCTGGGCAAATGGTATAAAACAATTAAGAAATCCTGATAAGGTTATTGAGTAGTTGAGGGCATCACCTTTTAGAATATCTTTTGTTGTTGTTGTTGTTGTTTATTTTTTTATTGAATCACCATCTGGAAAGTTATAAAGTTCTCAGGCTTATGTCTCAGTTATACAATATTCAAACACCCATCCCTTCACCAGTGCCCATATTCCACCACCAAAAACCCCAGTATACCTCCCGCCCCCCACCCCCAACTGTATAACTGATGAATTTCACTTCATTTTCTCTTTACCTTGATTACATTTCATATTTCAACACAAGGCTCACTATTGTTGTTGGAGTTTTCCCCCAAGAAAGACAGCCCTACTACCAAGGAAGCATTTGATAATTAGTTTTCCATTGCTGAGAATGAAGAGATATATAGCCCCACTGCTCCAAGTACATAACTCTTTTTTTTCTTTTTTCTTTTCCTTTTTTTTTCCCCCTCATCCCCCTTCCCATGCCTCATAGTATGGTGGACGCCACGCCGCGTTTCTCCCCGAAAATGGGAAACAACTGGGAAAGAGGGATATTTCCTCTTCTCGGCTGGCATGGGGCTGTTGCTTTGTTCACAGTCCAGAGAAATGGCTGCTACTTTGATTACCTTCAATATTTCAACAAAAAACTCAGTTATTATTTGAAGTTTCCCCCCAAGTCAGACCTGCTAAAAAGGAACCGTTTCACATTGCTGACAATTAAGAGATGTTAAGTCTTTATACAGGTTTTGGAATTCTGTATAAAGTCCAGGGAAAATTCTGCCAGAAATTGCATAACCCATCTCACAGTCCCAGTGCATTGCTGTAAGAAGCTGCACTGGATGCGAAAATGTGTTAGAAGGTCTCTGGAATCAAAGTCTTTAGGAGCAGGGGGCCCGTTTTGCTCTCAGCAGCTCCGGATTTATCTGGGCCTAGGGTGTGCTGGTTATGCCCACTTCCCATGATTCCCTAGGAGCCCCAAGTGTAAAAACCATATACCTCTGGGTTAGGAGTCTTAGAAGGTGGCTCCTGCCATGTGGATGTTGCTGCCGCCGCCATTTTCCGTGCAGAAAGGATGGGGAGGAAAGATCCATCCCTGGGGTGGAGCAGAGTTGTAGCCCAGCTCACAGTCCCAGTGCATTACTGTAAGAAGCTGCGCTGGATGCCAAAATGTGTTAGAAGGTCTCTGGAATCAAAGTCTTTAGGCGCAGAGGGTCCCCTTTTAGAATATCTTAAAGTAATCTCACATCCCAATTCATACTGCAAAGTTCTTTCTGACTCTCAGCATCACCCTTGTCTTTACTGTCTTAAGCTTACTTTCATAGTTCTGTGGTTAAAGTGCCATTTAATTAATTTAATCTTGAGGGTATATTTGTAAAATATTAGTGAGAACACTAAATTCACTATTAGTTTCATTATAAGTGTGACATATAGTTAACCATTTTCATCTCTGGAAATGGTGCTGAACTTCTTTCCACCTCTGCAGTATGGAAATGATCTTTCCATGATTACAACATACAGATTTTATTTGTAGGGATCAAGGCTGTGATTCCTAAGGAGTGATGTATTTGTAAAATGATGTTATAGTATAGGGACTTAGGAAATTTTGAATTTGCCTACATACCAAACACTTTATGCTGATTGGAGACTTTCACTAGAAAGACAGCTTGATGAGATTTAGGAGGTCTTGATCATTCACTAAGGTTCCTTTGTCCCCATTTCTTTATAGAATAATGGATTGGACTCAAAATTTTCTAAAGATCCATGTAGATCTATATGCTAACTATAATTTCATGCTGCTTTATTAATTTTTAGTAATTTTTTAAGATAAATCACTAAAGGAAATACCATGTTCTTTCTACATTCTTCAGAAAATAAATCAAAATAGAAATATGCTGTAGTTGATTATTTTACTGTTAAGTGTTTGTACATACTTAATGTTTGTTTTTCAATGTAAATAAACCTTGTGATTTGTTCTACTGAACAACAAAATATTATGTGTTATTCTGTATTGAAATAAGTATATAACTCAAGCTAATGGAAAACATGTTTATGAATTGAACATTTCAGCTTTTTCATTTAGAGTGAAATTTTCTTCGATTTTCTAATTACCTGTCTAAATCACCACACTTTCTAAAGTAGGTGTTATAATAGGTGTATTTATTTAGAAGACTAATTTTTTTCTCATAAGTGTGTTTATTTGTTATCTGAGTAAACTCTTTGACCTGCTGAAGAATGAAGTCAGTTGGCTCTTGTTTTCACATTGTGGTGCAAATTTTGAGTATAACTATTGTGTACAAAATAATTTATATTCAAGAAACAACCTCAGGATAAGTCCCCAAATAAAACGTACTGGATCCCAAAAATACTAACAGTATTTTGAAAACATTCAGAAGCTTTACAACAAAGTGGATTTGAATAGAACTGTTTTCAGTTTCCACTTGCCTCCTGGGTATCTGTTCAAACCTGAATATGAACAGACTCTGATTTGCAAAGGGGGGTTAGCTTTTGTTTAGTAGCAATGTAAAATATCTCGAACATGTCATGTTCCTTGCCTGTTTTGTTACATGTTAAACTTAAAATGGAACTCTGTAAATTAAAATAAAAATTCAGAAGGATAAAAATGCAAGCTAGTGTTTTATAAAATTATTTTTAGATAAGACATAGTTCTGAAATTACCTTTCTGATCATTGATTAGGACAGGCACACCTTTTTTATTTTTTCCCCAGAGACTTTTTTGGTTGAACTTATTTCTGCTTTAGAGCAATTTTCTGCTTCAGAATGAAAAAGCTGGTGTCTCATTTTCTTTACCAATTTCTTCTTTCTGTTTTTCTTCAAGCAATCACAGTTTGCAAGACATTTGTATTTTCATTCTCTTTAGTTGTTGCTTTATTCTGTTTAGGTATACTCGTAGTAGGAGTCACAGCTGTATGAATCAGTAGCTCCTTTGTGGGTGTTCAGGAAAGTATTTCCAACTGCATTAGGGCCAGTTACATTAGAATTATATGCAGTTACTTTTACTTTGAACTGAACCTAATTCTCTTCCAATTCCCATTTTCTGTGGTGTGTACTAATTCAGTTTCTTAAACAAAACCCTTGAGTAAACTTCATTACTTTCTTTCTCCAGAACTCTTCTATGTGGTCTGAAAATATGTGTAGGCATATGTGTGTATGTGTGTGTGTGTGTGTATTCTCCTTTATTTTTATCTTCATTTCATTTCCATAGACTATATACATACTTGTATTAACTAAATTAGTGAGGTCCTAAAAGCTTTCCTCACTTCCAGTTTTTCCCAGGTTAACCTTCAAAAATGGAATCAGCTAGGTGATATCCTTGGATATGAAGAAATAATTTTTTTGTCACTTAATCTTTAAGGTTGTTCATAAACTGGTAGAAATATATTGTTTGAAGTTAAGTATTCTTTTTTGTCTCTTTTTTTCTAAGATAGTCATAGTGATCTACCAAAACGTATCCTGTTTGGGGGACTCAGGGCAACACTCCCAGAATTCTTTGCCATTAAGATGTAATGTTGTAATTAAATTTAGTAGTGAAATGGATACAAGAATGATGTGTAATACTGAAGAGTTTATACAATGAAATTCGTTTTAACTAACTTATTTTTCCCCCTGACTGGAATTTACAGCCATTTTGACCTTGGAGTTTACAAAATAAGTGGAATCTTAGTTTCTCAGTAGTTTCTTGTATTGCTTTTTCCACCATTTTGGATGGAATATACAAGTGAAATAAACTCCAAAGGGGGAAAAAAACAATAATGTCTTTGTAGTTTGGAGACTAAATAGTATTTCAGTTTTTCATTTGTGTTTTTTTTTTTGAGGCATACCCAGCAATGTACAGGTTTTATTCTTTACTGAAAAATTGCTCCTGGTGTTTCTTTGGGCCATATGGGATGAAGGAAATTAAACCCTGGTCAGCTGCATGCAACACAGATGCCTTACCAGCTGCACTATCTCTCCAACCCCTTTAAATGATATTTCTTAATATTTTACATTACACATTTGGTTTTATCCTGAGAATTCCACAGCTTTTCAAAATTGAGTTAATTTTAAAAACTTCAGATGAGTCAATGAAACTGTACCCAAGAATAGCACATCTCTTGTTTTTAGACCTACTTGCTGTGTTTCCTAATATAAGGGGTTCTTTTTTATGTATTATGGGAAAATTGAAACCATAACCTGACATGTGGATAAATGAATGGTTATAGACAAGTCCAGCTCTAGCTTCCATGAGTTAGGATAGAATTAATTGTATTAACAGATAAAAATAGAATTCATCAGTAAAGATGAAGAAATTTTAGTAGTCAGAGACCGTATAATGACTAAGGTGCTTGCCTTGCAGACAGCTAATGCAGGTTCTGTCCCAGGTATTCATATGGTTTCCACCAAAAACGACAAAGCCAAGAGTAAATTCAGAGCACAGTCTGTGGGTGGCTCCCAAACCAAACCCCAGATCAAAAAGGAAAAAAAAGAAAAATAAACTAAAAATTCATTTGAAAGGAGGTTAGAGGAACTATAATACTTCTTGATGTAGTTGTGTGGCAATGCTTGAGTTTACTGTCTTTATTCACATTTCTTAAGTATGTATTGTGACTATTTCCTTAGCCATTAACAAGAAGCGAGAATTATAAAGAAAATTTAACTATTTTACTTTGGCAAAAGATGTGCTTAAACATTTGTGTCTTTATTAAACTGCTTAGAATTTATAATGACACAGCCATCCCTTTCTTTAAGTAGGCAGTGGTGTATAGTTTTTAGTTGTGAGAGTGTAAGATCAATTAAAATTTTGTTTATTTCAATAACTAATAGTGGTAATGAGAATTGGTAGAATCCTAGTGGTCCTGTACACTGTGTAGTTCTATAAACTCTGTAAACATAGCGTCTCGGTGTCTTTAAGTAGAAACAATTTTTTCCTTTTAAATATTCCTCTTCTATGCAGTCTGCCTGATCTTAGGGAGCAGCATCAACTACTCAATAAAATAAAATAAACATACCACATCACCTTATTCTTTATAAATATATCAAATTCACATTATATTCTGTTGATTCTGTTTATTAAAAGCATCTTCTATTTTTCTTTCCTTCTTTCAACAAAGCTTACAGTATAAGCCCTCATCATTCTTGTTGACTATTACAATGGACCTTAAAATCACTTTTAACATTGTGTCATACTAATTTATCCTCTAGAACCATAATGATCTTTCTGAAATTCAAGTATGATCACTTTACTTTACTGCTAAAAGCCCTTTGATGGTTCCTCATTGACTATGAAATAAAGTCCAAGATCCTTCAACAGAGCACTTAAGGCACTCAATTGTCTTAGCCTTTATTTTGGGGGTCTTTGTATCCTTTGTAATTTATACTTTTGCTTTCTTTTTTTTTTTTTGTTCTAAGGGAGATGCTGATTAAAATCTCTGAGAACTTGCTCACACATTTTCTTCTATTAAAAAGTTCATTTCTTCTTGATATCTCTGGTACTTCATTTTCCATCAACCCCAAAGCCAGGAGTATCAGTCTCATTTTGGATTAAAATTACTCTCCAGATTTATAAAATATTTTCTTAGCAATTTTTTTCAAATCGATATGATATGTAAATTATATACACTTCAGACTTGCATTAGTGGAAATTGGCAGGAGTATAGATTATATTGAGATTACTGTTTCAGTTCTATTGTATGTTTGTCTCATTTCTTCTGAATTATCTACTATTTCACCCTTTCTATTATACTTAGTCCAAAAATTGAATTTTGTTAAAGTCAGTTCATCCATTTATTTTTCTCTATAGACTATATATGAAGGAAATTGTATAGCATTTATGTTTCCTAGATGTGGTTAGTTTCATCAGTCATGAGACCCTGTACTTTCATCCATATGGTTGCAGATGTCAAAAACACATCTCTTTTGTATAGGTAGATAAAATTTCATTATGGACACATATATGAATACATATGTTTATCATATTTCGAGGATCATTTTAATATCAGCCTCAAATTTAATAAAACTCCTGATATCTACATATGTTTATATATATTGACCACTTTTTATTTTATTTATTTTTAATTTTTTTTTTTTTTGCTTTTTGGGACACACCCAGTGATGCTCAGGGGTTACTCCTGGCTCTCCACTCAGGAATTACTCCTGGTGGTGCTTGGGGACTATATGGGATGCTGAGGATCGGACCCCGGTCAGCCGCATGCAGGAAGGCAAAAGTCCTATCTGCTGTATTATTACTCTGGCCCAACCACTTTTTATTTCTTAATTTGTCTCATCTATAGTCATTCACAGATAAATTGTATGTTTCTCCTGCATGTTTTAGAGGCAGAAGCAAGGTTAAGATTATATGGACATTTGCATTAAATATATTACATAGATAAATAATATAAATTCAGGGGCTTTTGGGGGGAATTTTTGTTTATATACCCTATTTTCTACATTTGACTATGAATCTTTCTGAGAAAATGCCTGTGTTCTTATTAGTTGTAGGCTTACAAATTAACATCTCTCCTGGGATTTAAAAGGTATTTACTAAATGCTTCTTTAAAAGATTTAGAATAAACTCTAAATTATGAATGATAAGGTGGGCTAGAGATTTAGGTGCTTGCCTTATATACTGTGTACTTGGGTGTGCTCCCCTCCACAATAAAACATATCGTCCCTGAGCACTGCAGAGCCAAGAGTAAGTCCTGAGCAGATTCCGGTGTGACTCTCGAACTAATTAGCAAATGCACGCAATAAAATATTAATTATGGCAAAATAAATTTGAACACTCTGTTAATGCAGTCTGGTACACTAATGTGTCATAAACTCACAGTATGACCCAGTAATATAATTTCTACTTATATTTACAAAATACTTGAAAATGCGTTTCAGAATGTCTACAAAAAATATTGTTTCTAATGGTTGAAGAATGGGGAATAAAATGTAGAAGCCTATAAATATTATAGCATATAGATGTTATGGTGTAGCCATACAATAAAATTGTATATGAAAGGGACACAAACTACTGCTACTTACTACATGTAATTATTTTAGTGAATTTCCCAAACAATACCAAGAACAAGCAAAACCAACATTTTATTATCATATTTACAAAAAAAAATCAGTATATATATGGCAACCTTATTATTGTTTGGATGGTACTTTATTTGGGAGAAATAGAAGGAGTGATCAAGAAGAAACACGAAGATGAACTTTGGTTTACTCAGTGATAACTTTTGATCTGGTGGTTATTTTTGTAATAACTCATTTTGTAATTCATTTTTGTAAAAATTCATTTTATAATAATTGAATTATGTTTATACTTCAGAAAAATTATTTTTAAATGTAAACTGGTATGCTAGAGTAGAAATCAATCTAATCTAGCTCAGCAAGATAATTTTACCTTTTTTGGTCGTTGCTTTGGGACCACTACTGAGGGCATCTCATGGCTCGATGCTCATGGATTGCATCTGTTTGTGCTCATGAGACTAAGTGGTATCAGGAATTGAACGAAGAGCCAAATACATCAAAGGCAAGTATTCTAACTAAGCCACACCTTGATCCTTCCTTTTTTCTTTTTTTAAATTTCTCTGAGATTCCTGAATTAAGTACCTCAGTTTTGAACTTCTCCCTTTTGTGAGGAACAATACAAAAATTCATTTAATTCTGATATTCTAGACATTTAAAAAAAGGGTAAAACTACTTCATTTTATCTTTCTTTGTTGTATTGTTATATTACACTGCCTTATTCACAAGCGCAATCAAACTGGGGAAAGAAAAATTACTTCTTGTTAGTTCATGATTAAATCAAGTGAAAGTTTTGAAATGCTTCAATGTTAGGGTGCCTAACTGATAAATACATCGTTAAGTATTTACACTGCTATTACATTGATTTTCTGCAGATCAAATAAATTACCCTGTTGGCATAGTCAAAGATGTGCACTTCCCTCATAACATTTATAGCATTTGTGTAAGTGGTAAGCATTTATATCTACATTGTGTAGGTAGATCTTTGTCACTTATCTAAATGATGAGGATTTTTATAATGATAATCTGTTACAAATATAAGTCATCAACCTAAGTATATTCATTGCATCCAATATTAAAAAGCCATAGCAATGTGCAACTTTATAAAATTCAAATAAAAGTAAAATAATTGTGGGATAAATCTGATTAGTAATAGCTGTAAACACAGTTAAATAATTTCAAAATATTAGATATTACTTTGAAGCAAAGTACAATTAAAGCAATTTTGCTAAGAAAAAGTACTAATTTCTAGGTATTTTAGAAAATGGAAATTTTGATCAGACATTGGTATTTGTATAATTACTCATAACAATTTAAATTGTAGGCTTAGCCAGGGAATATTTTGGTTTGAGTGATAAAAATTCCATAGCCATTTATTGGGATTTCAAGAAAAAATGTTTCGATATCATTTGTCCTTCTGTTATTATTGGGGAAAATATAGAATCTCCTTTTTACTATACTATACTAAAGGAAAATACAGTTTAGAATTCTTTTACATGAGTGAAGTGGAAGTTACTTTTAATGATAAAAATCTATTTAGAATTTTACAACCATTGCTCCTATTATGTCTTGTTTTGCATAATCATATCTCAGATGAAAATTTAGTATTATAAATACTTTAAAATAGCACAGAATAAGGAATCTTCTTCATATATATTTGAGATTCTCTTTTCTTTTCTAATTAATTAGAATATACTTATTGCAAGGCTACATCAAAGACACTTGAAATGACACCCATTAAAAAATAAAGTATTGGTCCCGGTTTTTAAGATGCCTCTAGTTAGGGAAGATAAGCCTCAGAATCACAATAGAGGACTGAGTTGAGTATAAAATAATTTGTGGAACAAACTCTATGGAAAATATTCAGGAATGCATTAATTCCTGTGTATAGTTATAATCTTAAGTAATTTCAATAAGAAAAGAGGCTCATAAAAATAAGTAGGTGTACTTTGACTGCGGAGAGGGGAGGGGGTTCCAGGCAGTGGGGATGTACGGTGTCTGTCAGATGTCCTATTGATCTGTTCTTTGTAGAGGCTCTCATAGATGTTCTTACCTGCTCTCAGCAGGCGAGGTTACCTCTTCACTGACTGAGACCATCAAAGATTTCTGTCTTGAGTTGCCTCATCTAAAACAGTTCAGTATAACATCTTTTCATTTACATACCTCTGTAGTTTCACATGTTCTTTCTTTTTTGCTGGCCTTTGAGAAAGTATTATTGGTATTTTTCTTCTTGGTACCTTTTCTTCCCTTTCTAAATCGATTCATTCCTGAATAACTTTTTTTTTTTCAGATTTTTCTCAGATACTCTTCCATATTATCCATCCCTGAAATCGTAACTGTTTTGTTGCGATTTTTTCTCTCTCTCTTTTTTTTTTGCAGGTGGGGGGTGGTGTTGTCAGGTGGTTGGAGGGGGTAGTACAAATAACTTATTTGTTTACTCATTTTATTATGATCTTTAATACATTCTACCTGGTACTTAGTAGTAGAATTTAAATATTTAAAAGCTATAATCTTTCTTTGGGAATTCATTTTTAGTAAAAGGAGAAAGATTTATGCGACCTGAAGAGAAACTAGAGTATATTTATTTTCATTTTTTGTTTTCCCTCTAGTGTTTTGCCATAGCAGATATATTTAGTTGAATAAATAAGTGACTATGGTTTTGTCTGTGATTCCTTATTTTTTGTGTGTGTGTTTTCTTCCTTTCATTCAGCTTTCCCTGATTATTCACAGGATTGTAAGCAGTTTGTGAAAATACAATAAAACAAGATGAAAATTAAGATAATGGTAAAACATAAACTTGAAATTATCATTTATTTTAGAAACATTTTACTTGAATTCTGATAACCCTGCTCAGCTCTTCTGCTTAACTTCATTCTTACATATGTAAACTGCTAGCCTTTCTACTGCTTTTGACAAAACGGTTATTTGTCGCTGAGATTTCAACATTTGGAAATTTTATATACACCTGCCTTTCCTTTTTCTATTTTGAGCAGTTGTGCCTCCTACATAGTCTCTTTTTCATTAATTACTTTCTGCTATGATACCTCTGCAGTAACTCTATTGATAGTTGTTTTCTCTTTAATGGATCACCTGCATTTTTATAGCAATTTTCATCAGTCATCTATATATTAAGCCTCATAAAATATTTGTAACTTCAGAATTCTTTAATGTTTCTCTGTTAACTACATCAGCAATTTTCAGCTGTGATTGCAACTGTCTATATAGGGCTATCAAAATATTGGTAACACCAGTGCACAATGAAATGTGTATCCCCTTCTTCAGAAGCATAAAAAAGAAGTACCTAAAAAAGGAACTAGAATATAAAAAAGTTTTCTGCTTCTTCATGATCTCTCAAAATGGCCAAGGTTTAGTTCTTGTTCCTACGTAATGTTATGAATAAAATTTGATAATAGTTTTAGTATGGATTTACTGATCACCTTCTGATATTGTTTAGTAACAAGTCTAAGATATATAAGATCATTAAATCCATATAAAAAACAGACAATATACAATTTGTAATTTGGAGGCATGTATATTCATAAATACTTTATTTTCATAGCAAAACAATGAACACACTGCAAATCTAACTTAATCTTATTAAACCTTAAAAAAATCATCATAGGGGCTGGAGTGATAGAACAGCAGGTAGGGCGTCTGCCTTGCACGCAGCTGATCCGGGTTCGATTCCCAGCATCCCATATGGTCCCCTGAGCAGGGCCAGGGGTAATTCCTGAGTGCAGAGCCAGGAGTGACCCATGAGCATCACTGGGTGTGACCCAAAAAGCAAAAAAAAAAAAATCATCCTATTAACACTCTTACTTTGGTTGTAGATGAAGAAAAGAACTAAAAGGAAAGAAAACTGGGTTTGTCTACTTTCTGTTCCTTTCAACATCATTGTCAATGTAAATGCTGACAATTAGTAGTAATATATGCAGGAAAGGATTTGACATAGTCCCTAGATTTTTTTCTTTTAAAATAGCATGAGTTTCTTTCTGCCTTTACACACAATTTGGGTTCAGGCAGATAGCGTGACCTCCTGATAGTGGTCATAAGTGAAGTTAGCTTTTCTTGTATTCACTTGGTGCTCTGCTGGCCTTCCATATATTTTGATTTTCTGGATTCTGAACCTATGAGTCATTGTGAATAATATAGTGACCACTGTATGTGAATAAAGTGACACAGTAGAATGATGTACAGAAGGTAATTAATAAAACTGTCAATGATTTTATAATGATCAGAACACAATATAAATCTAAGTCTGGAGCCCTTTGAAACTATGTAAGTTGCTTATCTATCAAGCTGACTATACATCTATGGATTATTTTAAAAAATAGTCTCAGATCCATTTTTGAGAATTAGCATTTCTAAATTGGGTAGAAACTGATCACAACAACCACAAAAAGGGTACCATGACGCATTTTGTGAGTTTATAGAAAGGTTTATGTTCTCTTTGACCAGCATTGAACACATTTATAATCAGTTCCTTACCTCCTTAATTTTAACACATTTTTCCCTACTTGAACACTTGCACTTGATGCAGTTGAACTATTTGATATTTTTGGCTTTATTTCCTGCATTGGTGTGTCCTGTATTGCCCACACAGTTACCTATGATTTCAGTACTCATTCTCTACACACTACTCCTAAAAATTATACTATCCTTTTTCTCAATCACATATCAAAGCCTAACTTCTCTATAAAATTCTTCTTCACTACTCCAACCCATAGTGAAAACTGCTTTTACTGAGTTTTTATCGGTGTTATGTTCTAGACCATTTATTTTATGCTCAATATTCTACAGTGTGCTGTTACCCTTTTATGTGCATTTTCTTTCTTTTTCACTGGATTCAGGTGTCCTAGCTGCTGGTCTTCTGTTGAGGTTGTTAGTGGTCATGCTAAGGTCTAAAATTATTATTGTTCCCAGAATATCTTAATTAATAACTCAGACAATCTATCTGATATTTCTAAAGTTGGACAAGAGTACTTTTTAAAAAGTAATTTCCTTTAATTATTAATCTTGTCAGACATCATGACAGTGTTTAGCAAATTAATTTTCTGAAATTCAAATAAAATCATTGAAACTGATCAAAAATGTTATGTATTAGCTGTGCTATAACAAGTTTCCGCAAGAGTTGCGTGTATTTTCTGCAGTGTAATTTTTCCCTCTGATATTTAATCATTTTTAAGGACATAATTTTTTTAAAAAATTAAGAAGCAGTTTTCACTGAATTAAAAAGGTAATGGGCGGTGGTAATAGGAGCTAGGTCTGGCAGTGCTTAGGTGAATCCAGGCTCTGTGCACAGGAGTGATCCCTAGAAGTGCTTGGGGAATTTGACTAGGTGGTTTAGCTGCGTGCAAGGCAAACATCTTATAACTGGTGCTGTCTGCCTTCTATCCTCCAAAGATAGCTTTTTCATCAGGTTCATGTATGTATACTTTATTTGAAATAAACACAAATATATAATAGAATCAGGTTTGTTTTTTCTTCTGTTGTAAATAACTTTATTGGGAAAACTTATACACAGTGATGTCTTTCCTGTGGGAAAGTGTCACGTTGTGGTCTGTGTTCAATTAGTGACCTAGAATTTCTGTAGTGACTGTCAAAAGAATTCTTTAATGAAGGTAATTAGAAAGGTAAGATGTGTTCCTCCCAAGCCAAAACATGCATACTATATTTTTTATAATAACATAAAATAATCACATTTTTAAAAATAGAGCCTATATAGCTGGATAATTTCTAGGCCCCTCAACTATTAGAAAACGTCAACTTATGATGCTGCAAATATGTAAGTAGGAGGAGTAGTATATTTTAAAGCTCAGTCTTAATGAAAATCTTACTACACATCATTAAAAGAAAAAAAATTTCAAAAGCATCCATTCCAAAAATGCATTAAATTCCAAAAATAAGATATATCGTTAATGACAGTTATTTAATAGTATTCAATTATATAAGTAAAGCGTCATATTGTAGAAGGGTGTAAAAAGTGTCTTCTTCAAGTTCAGATATTTAATCTGTCTAACTATGAAAGGATTTCTGTATTTGTAGTCACCAAAACCATCCTAGGAGTTCTTTGTCATTTTTTTTTCTTCAGACATTTTGGGAGACTGGTGGATAGCCATGCTTGCTATGGCTGTGCTTTTGTTCATCTTTGAGGAGAAAACTAGACAAGGAAAAAAGAATAAAAAGAAATGCATCCTTGCTGTAGCATTTTGTGACATTTCCCCATTTGAACATCTGGAAAGCCTACTATGACAGTGACAACCAAATTGACAAAGCTGCTGACTGCATCCACTATCACAAAAAATATAGCACTAAAAGCACCACTTTAATTCTGAAGAACTCAATACAGTATCTCCCCATTTTGGCCTTGAAGATAGAAAAAGAATCACATTTATTTTGAAGATGCATTCTGAGTATTGTGCATCACACTGTGGAAAACAACAGTTCCAAAGAAAGGAACATGCATTATAGGAGAAGAGAAGAGAGCAGCTGCAGAACCCACTCTAATTGCAGATCCTGGATGGATTTGATAATCAGATGACTACTCTGCATAAAGTGGAAATAAAATAGCAAGACATTAATTACTCCTATTATTGCTTTTATATGTTGAGATGTGGGACCAAATGCATAAAACATTTGAAAACCAGAATTCTAAAGGAAAATGAAACTTCTGTATTGAGATAGTCTCAATGGTGAGGAAAATCTATCACTGGAATAAATGAGTCCTAAATAAAATGCCGAACAATGATAAAATAAAATCCATAACTTTACAACGTGCTATCATTTAAAGAAATTGCAAGACGAGGGGATATAAAAATATAATGTTTCAGTTGTATAAAACATGAGAATCATCCAGCCTTAGTCTTTTCAGGCTGCTGTAACAAAATGCCATAAATGAGTAGTTTATAAATGAAAGGATTTAAACTTTTCCCAGTTTTAGGAATTGGAAAATCACATTGCCAAAAGGTGTAACTTCTTGTGAGTTTCTCTATTTCTGGTTCGGATGCAACACTTTTTTATGGCATCCTTAAAGAGTTAGTCCTTATTGGTTGCTCTAAATGATCTTCCATCTCTCTTTTCCTGCCAATTACCCCAAGGATGGAAGTTAGGGCTTACGAGTGTGTGTTACATATTCTACAGATGAAACCCCAAACCTCTCAGACATCTTCCATGAAATGTCACAGATGTTGTTAACAGGATCTCTACCCATATGTGTTGTCACCTCACAAACACTCCCTTTGTGTCACCACTTCACTCAGTCATGGACTTGAGGACTTGTTTCAAGAAAGGCACAATCATTCTGGCTGTGGCACAGTTAGACAGTTCAGCTAATTGCATGAATTAATAAAGCATTCTAATGATATCATTAAAAATGTAGGGCAAAAAGGTTTTGGATTAAATCTATGATAATATGACTGGAATTTTGGGAGCTGTTAACTGGCAACCAGAAAATAAAATGAATTGATGCACTAGATCATGTTCTTTATTATTATACTAGAAGAAAGGATCTTAAGCTAACAGTTTTTTTCTGGAATCTCTTCATTAAAAGAGGGCATTCCTCTATACGTGCTAACATGTGGAGAGGATTTCCAGTTATGTTCTGGAGAAATTGTAACGATCACAGTGACTCCTATTTTTTACTATAATATTTCAATGAGGAAGTTATTTTTGGATGTTATGGAGCAAATCATCATCACCATTACATCACAGTGAAAGGCAATGCTCTTCCAACAATAGGGTTTTGGAGATTGTATTGTATTATTTTTAAAAGAAATAAAAATTTGGGGATCAGAGAGATAATACAGTGGGCAAGATGCCTGCCTTGCATGTGACCAACTGGGTTCAATCCTCTGCATTCCATATGGTCCCCTCAGCATTCCCAGGAGAAATTCCTGAGTGCAAAGCCAGAGCAACCATTAAGCATCACTGGATGTGATCCCCAAACAAAAAAAGAAAACAACTGAAAAGTTTTTCTATAAATCATATATTCATTATAAAGGAAAACTTTAAAATTAATATATAAGATTCAGTAGTATATACATATTTTAAAATAAGGGTGTTTTAATATCTATACAACCTTGGCAATCTCCGAGTTTTTAGTCCTTGCCCTGTACCTTAGGAATCACTTCTTGAATCATTGTAGACATTTGACTTTGAACTGAAACAAACTTATCATTAGGTCTGATGCAGTTCTCATAGGAATTTATGATTTTCAGAAAAGATTTTGACTTCCAGACTAAATCGAATAGATATTTGACTCATCCACAGTTTTCTTTTGATAAGAGGGACAACTTTCTCTTGAATGCCAGTATTACAATGACAAAAGCTGCCTAATGCTTTTGGACACTATTTTAAATGGAATAGAATCTTTGATCCCTTTCCCTTGGATTTATCCTTTATATGCAATAGTGTGACTGATTTTTGTACATTGACTTTGAAGCTGACTACTGGAATGTATTGGCTTATTGTTTTAAGTGTATTTTGGTAGAATAATCTGAAAATAGTGATAATTTTGTTTCTTTTCCAATTTGAATTCATTTGTATTTCTTACCTGACTGCTAAAACTAGGAATTCTAAGACTACATTGAATAAAAGTAGAAACAGCGGGTATCTTTTCTTTTACCTGATCTCAGAAACAATGCTTTCAGTTTTTTACAATTAAGAATGATACTAGAAATTGGCTTGTTATAAAAGGTTGTAACACTTTATGAATATTATTTTTACTCCTATTTGCTGGGGTAGAACCCCTATCATGAACAGATGTTGAATATAGTGTCCATCATTGTCTCTAATTTCTTTCTTTATGTTGAATGCTATTTGGTCTGATATAAGTAGGGATGTCCCAGCTTCTTGTTGTTATTTGCCATTGACTTATATGATTGTTTTCTATTCTTCCCTCTAAATCTGTTTTTATCCTGTGAGTTTAGGTATATTTCCTATATGCAAAAAATAGATGGATTTTCTTTGCTGATCCATCCAGCTACTCTGTCACTTTATATAGGAGAGTTCATTCATATTGAGATAGATTATATAGAGGTGTATGTTACTATTTTTGCATATGTGGGTATAGAATTCAGTTGGTTTTGTGAGTGTCTGTTTGTCTCTTCTAAGTTGCCTTCAGTGATTCTTTATTAATTTCTGGTTTTGGGGCCACAGCTGGCAGAGCTCAGGGCTTACTCATAACTCTGCACTCAGGGATCACTCCTGGAAGACTTGGTGGACTATATGGGGTGCCAGGGATTTCATCTGGGTTGGCCTTGTGCAAGCAAACTCCATGCTGTGCTAGCTCCCGTGTATGGTCTTTCTGTAATTCTTGCAAAGCTGCTGATCTTGTTTGAAGATTAAAGGTTCTTCACTCAACTCTAAATAATTGATTTGCAGGGTTGTAGACACTGAGTTGGAAGCTTTTTATTTTTTAATTATTTTAAATCTAAGATTCACTCTTGCTTATATGATATATAGTAGGTCTGCTGTCATTCTTAAGGTTTTTTTTTTCCTTGTATTTGAGGACTTCATTATTTCTAACTGCTTTAAGTCGTCTGTTCTTGTCTTTTGTCTTACCGTTTGTATTACTGTGTGTCTTGGTGTTGTTTTGTTTGAATCTATTTTGTCTTTGTCTGTATACCTTAGGCCTCTTGAGTCTATACAGATGCATCTTTTCAGGACTGGGGGAAGTTCTTGTTTATTATTTTTTCCACCAGTTGTTCTCCCCCATTATCTTTTTCCTCTCTTCGCTGTATTCTGATAATTCAAAGATACTTGTCAAGAATCTTAATTCTTTTGGATCCATTTACTTCTCTTTTCTTTTTCTACTTCATTGTTTATGCCTGGGGTTTTGTCTTCAGTATTGCTGATACAGTTCTCTGCTTGCTGAATTCTATTGCAATTCCATTTAAATAAACATGTTGATACCCCAGCTTGGTTCTTCAGCTGGTTGGATTTTTCTTCCAGTGATTGATTTATTTCTATTACCACTGCTACATGGAGTGTTGATTTGAGGTCCTACTTGATGAGGCTTGAGGCTTTATTTGAGCCAGATTATTTTTCTGGACTTCTTTTCTCCTCTGCCAGAGCAGGTAAATTTGTTTCCCCATTGGCCTTAAAGATTCGTAGGTGTTGCAATGTGAGCTTTAGATTAACAATTATACGTAGTATGATGTGATTTGTTATTTTTCAATAAGGGGTTTAATGTTATTCTAACAATTGCAGGATCCTTACAATACTATTAAGCAGGTGACTTATTACTACCATTTATATACCATCATTATATTATTATTACAGAGTCTCCTGCCTCAGTGCCTGGCTCTCTTCAGTGGGGCCCTTCAGAGGGGGGCAGGTTGAGTTTCCCTCCCCACCTCGAGTAGAGCCCTGGCAGCCGAAAACCTCCGGAACCCAACCACAGCCATGCTCAAGACAACTCTCCACACACTCAGACAAGCCTCACGCATGAAGGAACCAGCAGAGGAACACAAGTGTGTGGGACCCAGGGCTGAGATCTCTAAGCCTGCTCAGATCAGGACTCGGCCTCCTCCACCTAGATCCCCCTTTTATCAGTAGCTAGGCAGCCACAACCACAAAGCTCCCCATGTAATCCCATCAACAGCCAAGATCCAGAGACTATAGAACAAAGCACCTGGAACTGCGTGGCCACATTTGCAGCTGTGTGACTTCTTAGGTTCTCCCTCTTGGAGAAACCTGCAAGCTACTGAGAGTATCCTGCCCGCATGGCAGAGCCTGGCAAGCTCCCTGTGGAGTATTCAATATGCCAAAAACTAACAACGATGGGTCTCATTCCCCTGACCGTGAAAGAGCTTCCAATGCGGCACCATTGGGAAGGATGAGTAGAGAGGCTGCTGAAATCTCAGGGCTAGGACGAATGGCGACGTTACTGGTGCCCACTTGAGCAAATCGATAAACAGTGGGATGAGTGACAGTGATAGTGACATCATCATCATCATTGTCATCATCATCATCATCATCATCATCATCATCATCATCCTGTTGACCATCGACTTTCTTGAGCGGTCTCAGTAACATCTCCATTCATCCTAGCCCTGAAATTTTAGAAGCCAAAGCCTCTCTCTACTCATCCTTCCCAACGATGCCACATTGGAGGGTCTTTCCGGGTCAGGGGAATGAGACCCAGCATTGTTACTGGTTTTGACATATGAATACACCATGGGGAGTTTGTAAGGCTCTTCCATGTGGGCAGGAAACTCTCAGTTGCTTGCTAGGTTCTTCCAGAGGGAGAACTAGACTATAAGATGTCACTTCCGAGAGCTTGGTTTTAAGTCTGGATGTTGGCCGTTGGTGGGATTACACAGCACCAGGGGCAGTCCCTGGGTTTGACTGCCTAGCTACCGGAAAATGGGAAATCTGGGCAGGAGAGACCCAGTCCCGATCCGAGCAGGCTTGGAGGTCTCAGCCCTGGGTCCCATATACCTGGCTTCCTCTGCCAGTACCTTCATGTGTGAGGCTCATCCAAACGTGTGGAGAGGGGCCTTGAGCATGGCTGTGAGTAAGGCTCTGGTGGTCTCCGGCTGCAGGAGCTCTGCTCACGGTGAGGAGGTAAGCTGGAGTTCACCCCCTCCAAGGGGCCCCGGGGAAGATGGTGACATATTATTATTATGTTAAATGACATATATCAGAACCTACAAGCCCTTAGAGTTAGTTAGATTGAAGGAGGATAGTTGCCGTGAACATGGTTGTTAATTTGTGGGCCAGATGTCAGGAACTTCTCTTGTGTGTAAAATAGAGGAAGAGCTGATGGTGGAGGGTGATGGCAGGAGAAGGCTGGAGCCTCTTTATTCACCTACCTGACATGATTGGTGGGCATCAGCATTGCAGTCCATAAGGGCAGGTCCTTGGTTTAAGGGCCAAGCAGTGAGCACTTCCATAATCCACAGGATTGGAGAGGAGCTAATAGCACAGGATTTGAATGGGAGGAAGTAAGCAAGAGCCTATTGGTGCACCTTACTTATAGTAAATCTTAGGATATTATTTTGCGACAAAATTAAACAAATTTTCATGACCCTCACATTCAGTTCTGTAACTATAATATGAAACCAACAGTTTACGACTTGGCGTCTAGGTGAAAAAAATCTAGATATCCAGCACAGCTCCATCCTTTCTTGTTCTTTGATTCTAGTTCTGTTGCACAAAGCCTTAACATAAAACTCATGATTAAAATTCAAGAGTGCATCAGAAATCTCAAACTTGAGATTTTTGAGTTTCTACAGTGGTAAAAACAATTACTGACCCTAAATACTCTCCGGTGAGTTGTCTTATTTGTTTAAACAAGTAAGATTTAAAATTAGCAAGGTCTCCTATTTCCCATAGTCAAGAGTATTCCTAACTGAAATCTTATGGCTTAGAACTGTATAACCTCATTTCCAGCATGAGGGAATGAGATAAAAGTTGGGGGGGAGGATGGATAAATTCCTTAAAATGCATTCTGAAGCTGTTTTGGTTTCTTATAAGTTTATTTGAGCACTTTATTCTTCACTATGATTACCTTTACAGTTTTTGCAGTCAAGAGCCTCGAGATAAAACAGGTTGCAGTTGCCATGAAACCAGAACTCATTTATAAGGGCAGCTCTTAAAGAATATAACACTTTTTCTGAGGCAATCTGAGTGGATGGCCAGCATTTGCTGATTACTGCAGACCTCATTGATGGCAGAAACTGTAGTAAGGGAACCATCTATGGAATCGTGAAATATTATGGTGGAAGTTTCCACAATTCAGACAGGCTTTTCAGGTTGCATTTGGAATTAATACAGAAGTTAGGTAAAAAGAGTTAAGCATTAGCTCCACACATTTGATGGATATGCAGGCTTTGTTTTCAGGATAGTTATTAGACTTGGAATATTTAAGGACCAGAGTAAAATGTAGACTCTTTTGAAAGGAAACACATTTTCCATATCTAGAATATGTTAGAGGGTTCCAAGAAGCAGGCAATGGCTCTAGGCTGTCAGTTTGATATCATGATTATAGTTTTGGTTTTGTTTTGGCGGGAGGGGTTGAAGAAGGGTACGCTGACTTATATTAGGGTTACTCCTGGCTCTGCACTCAAGAATTACTTCTAGCAGTGCTTTGGAGAACCATGTAGAATGCAGGAAATTGAATCCAGATTGGCTCTGTGCAAGGCAAGCACCCTACCTGCTGTACTATCCTCTGGCCTTAGATTAGAGTTTGTTTTCAGAACATCTTATCACCAAATCAACTGTGATTTAAAAAATAGTAGCTTTTGTTTGTTTGTTTGTTTGTTTGTTTGTTTTGTGGGGGGGACACACCTGCATGTGCTTAGGGCTTACTCCTGATACTGCATTCAGGTTATCTAGGGAGTATTTCAAACCTGAATCAGCTTTATGCAGGGCAAGCACCTTACCTGCAGTACCACTACACTGGGTGCCCAACAGTAATTTTAAACAAAAGGGTCTAGATTGGTATTTCTGAGAGTGGTTGATAGCATCTTTGCCCTAGAGAAGGAGGCTGGAATGCTATCAGGAAACACAACATTTTTCTTTAAAGTGGGGCGTAGACAATTAGTTTGGGAACCAGTGATATAGTTGATAGAAGAACCTGGAAATATCTAGGCAGAATGTTTAAAGCTCAGAAGTCCTCCTTCACTGTAGAGTAGATTCAAACCCAAAGAATCAAAACATTCTATCCATAAAACAGTTAACATTTGTGAACTTCATCATTGTGTGTGTGTTTGTGTGTGTAAAATCACATCACTTAACTTTTTTATGTATTGCTGATGATCCTTTGAAACAGCTTTGATCTTATAACTGAAATGTGCTGCTGATTAGTACATGAGAAATTATTTTTCCCTTTCACTAAATGAAACAAAACAGCATATTGGATCCGAATGTTCATTTATCTTCTAATGATTGCAATAGGAACAAGCAAAATGATGACTGATATTAATAGAAAGGCATATTAATGAGATTTATTAACTAAATGAAAACCACTGGTAGTGTTTTCCTGCATAAAAAAACCTTCATGGTGAAGAATTTTTTTAAAGAGCATGATAAAATAAGACTAAAATAAATATTTAAAAATATTTGTTCCTGTAGTACCATCTTGAATTATACTAATGAGATACTGTTTAGGGAATTCATATTCTAAGCTACATTCTTTGATTTTTACTATGACACAAGATTGAATTTTACCCTGAAGCTCAGTATTATTTTCTGCCATGTGTTAATTTCTTGCTTGAATGCCTTATTTACCTTCATTTAGTCTATGCTGCAGGTGCAATGTGAACAGTACTTATTACTGATATTTTTGTTGGCCGAAGCTGAAGGACAGCTCAGGGTCTTGCATAGCTCCAGGGTTTTTATGACTGTGAAAGCAGTTTTGAGCTGTGGTTTGTCATTGTGGAAGAAGACTGGCTTCTTAAATATTATCCTATGAGCCATGATTCAAATTAATAAGCTTCCTCAATAGCTTTGACATCATTGCTGACTCTTTTTAGACCCCACTTTTAAATTTTTTACTTCATTGTAACCAGCTGCATACATTCTTGGAAGAATGTTCATAAAATAATTCAATCAGATATTCCTACAAAATCATTGTTAGACTTTTTTTGCTCTGTTTGTTGTAAGTGATTTCTTTTTCCTGTCCTTTAAAGGAGTCAGGTTATTCAGTCCCACGTGTATTGCAAAACTTATGGCTATAAAATTTACAATGTGGTTTGCTCTGATCCAAATGCATTACTTTGGTAGTTTTAATAATTACATGTTCCCATCAAGGATAGTTGGAAAGAAATATAGTTGACAATCTATTATAATATAGCCTCAGGGCACATAAAAACCTATAGTTAACGCTGAGATAAAATTGCTATGTACACTGTAGATATTTCTAAGGTGCTTATGACTATTAAGATGCCTATTACTTTTTATTCAAACTACTTTTAATTTATTAGGACAGATATTTTATATAGTACTCAATTGGTGTTTAAAATATTATTACTTGCATTTGTTTTGAGTCCCTTAGTAATATATTGATATAATGATATAAGAAAATTATTTTTAAGAGGTTGTATTTCTCTTATGATAATTTACTTATTCCCTTGTGGAAAGGAGAAATTCATTGGGTTAGTCATTTTATTATTTTTAAGGTAAAATAGTAGTTTCTTGTTAATTTTAATGTTTCAGTGTTTAGAATTACCACACTTCTTCTGCCACTACCAAAGTTTGAAAGCCACTACCACTGTCCTTGTGTCACTTCTTTTCTACCACTTCAATTTTAGACTTCAGTCACTTTTCAAATATATTTTTGAGATATATTTAACATATTATTCTGTACAAGTTAAAGACATGCATGTGTTGATTTAATATATCTTGACATTGTGAAGTATTGCCTCCATAGCATTTGTTAATATCTTTAGCCTTTCACAGAGTTATCAAGTCTTTCATTTAAGAAATCCATCCTTGGGGTTGTGGGGGGTGGTGTACAAAGGGGGCACACATGTTTTGTTTGCATAGCCCCATGTTCAATCCCCTGCATTGACATCCTCGTTCAAACACTGCTGCATTTAACCCCAAACACCAGGAGAAGCCCCCGAGCACAGCTGGTTTTGTCCAAAAACAAAACAACTGTCTTATAGTATCTTTGACTATAATCACTACGATGCGTATTAGATGCCAAGAAATTGTTTATCATTTAACTGGAAATATATGTCCATCGCCAATATTCCCATTTTCCTAATCCTCAGTCCATGATAACTACTACTTTATATTTTTCTGAGTTTGGATTTTTAAAAATATATCTAAAAATAATATGATTCAGCACTACAATTATGGTTTGTTAAAGTTGCCAAAACCTCCTGCTTTCTTATGGATAATTACTGTTCTATGTACTTGTTTTTAATTCACTCATCCTTTACAGGAATCTTAGATTGTTTCTGTAGCATGGCTGTTGAATTAATGATTTAATTAAATTATAGAGAACTTTATAAGGTCATGATTTCAATGCTTTGGATAAATTTGCGACTCATGTCTTGATTGTATTCCTAAACATAGCTTCAGTTTTTACTGTTTCAAGTGTGAATGAAGCCAATGCATTGGGAAGTTGGGAAGATCTTAGGAATTAATACATGAAATATATGAGACAATAGTAACTACACTAAAATCAGTAGTTTATTCACATGAAGAATTACTATGATTTTATCTTTCTATCAATTGAAAATTACCCTTTATTGTGTGTCAGCATTTTGGATTATTTTATTATTTCAGGTATGCAGTTCAAGTAAGTAGCTGAAAAAACAACTTACATATGCTTTACAAAGGTCAGGTTTCCTTAGCTTGACTATAATGTTTTTATACCTTATCAAAATGCTTAATGATGTAACAGAATTTAGAAAACAAAAACAAATAAACATTGTTGACAGGTTTGTGTTATAGGACCTCACAGATTTTAAGTATTTACTTGTCAGACATCTTTGAGTGATTCTCTAGATAAATATTTGTATGCTCTAATTGATTCCAAAGGGATTCTTTGAAGTTCATGTAATAGTCCTTTGGGATAACTCCATTCTTTTTCAAGGTTTGCCAGGCTTAAAGAAAAATAAAAGGTGCCAGCCATTTCTTCTTTTCCAAACAGTGAACCTTATTTTTTACTTAGGTGGTGCCTTTCTCTAACTTTCTGATGCAAACAGTGCATGATCACTTTATCATAAACTTTTATTTGTGCTTAATTCCAGTCTTGCAATATTTAGTACTAAATCTCTTCCAGGTGTTAGATCCTAAGGTAGGTAGTGAATATCACTGATTCTCCCAATAGCTCCTAAAAGACTAGACCATCTTACTTCTTCTCAAAGTATAACCCTAAAGAACTTTTTCTTTGAGTTCCTGTGTCTCCTTTTGTTGGTAATAATTCTACCTGTCCAGTGCTGCCTTACTGTTAGCTGTCTTATACAGCATCTAGCACAGAATTGTACTGTTGTAATCACAAAGCCTTACTGAGGATCCCTCTATCAGGCTAATAGAAATTTATAGCTCAATCTATAAATCAGAAAAAGACCAACTTTTACTGATTCCTCAAAAGTAACATAATGCTTCCTTCTCTTTATCCAGTTAAAAATAGCTTCTTGAGAATTCAAAACTGGAGAAACCAGTCTGCTTAATAAGAGAATTTGCCTTCATGGTAAAGAAATAAAGATAAAAGCATTACCTTTTTACAAAAAGTTATAAAGAAATTGAATTAATTACTTGGACTCATTATTTACACAGATATAAACCACTAAATGACAGTGTCTTGGGATTACTTCTGATCCACTGTATCTTCAGAAGTCTTTTATTGAAGAATTTCTATATTTGCATTGCTTTACTTTATTGGAGCTAGTTAGGTTTAAAGTTTTGCCACTATCATATCTCAGTGTTAAGAGCGAGTCAAATGTATGCCAGAAGCTCAAATCATACATTCACATATACACATATATCTATATATTAAATTTGTGACAATTCAAGAATTATATACCCTATTTTTTGTATTTTCACAAAGTTATAAAGAAAGGGCAAGATATTTGTGGTTCATAAATTGAAGTAGTTGTTAATGCTTAAGATGATACAGGATTCACATTGAAGTTTATAATTTTTTTCCTTTTTCTTTTTCTTTTTTTTTTGCTTTTTTGGTCACACCCAGTGATGCACAGGGGATACTCCTGGCTCTGCACTCAGGAATTACTCCTGGAGGTGCTCAGATGACCATATGGGATGCTGGGGATCAAACCCCGATCGGCTCCATGCAAGGCAAATGCCCTACCCCCTGTGCTATCGCTCCAGCCCTATAATTTTTTTTACTCCTCACTTATTTTATCCTATATCAGGATAACTGCTTATATTTGACAAAGAGTTTACAGCAAGTTCTCCCTCAAACATGTATGCATGTATTTGGAAATTGTGGTTTCAAATGAAATGGCATATATTAAAATAAAAAATAATTGAATCATAGCCTAATGTACATAAACAAGTTCCTACAGCACATTTCCATTCACAAGAACACCAAAATTCCAAAGACCTAAAATATTTCTTCTTAAATAATATTTATGTTCATTCCTTCATTTTCCACTCCCCTTATTTTAATTTAGGGTGCCAGGTGGCTTGAGATGTATCCTTACAGCTTAGAATGCAATGTGGAAAATCACACTGGACATGACAAAGTCACCTGCCCTTTCTCCACAGGTGGAACTCACAGAAATCTACATTCAGACTGGAAACCTTTATCCACAGGGTTTCCCTGGTAAATATATATACTTGGGGTGTGTAAGGAAACCTGAGTATATGAAATAACAGCATTAGACATAGGAGAATGTTCAGAGCCCACACAGGCAGTTCCCTGGCTTGGTATTGATTGTTATTTTTAATGATCAACCTTATACCAAAATGACTGTCACCGTCACTGTCATCCCATTACTCATCGATTTGTTCGAGTGGGCACCAGTAACGTCTCTCATTGAGAGACTTATTGTTACTGTTTTTGGCATATCCAATACGTCACGGGTAGCTTGCCAGGCTCTGCCATGTGGGCTCCATACTCTCGGTAGCTTGCCGGGCTCTCCGAGAGGGGCGGAGGAATCAAACACAGGTCAGCAGCATGAAAGGGGAACGCCCAATCGCTGTGCTATCGCTCCAGCCCACCAAAATAACATGGAATAAAATTATATTACTTTAGTAACAACAATTCTCACAATAGAGACGTTACTGGTGCCTGCCTGAGCAAATCGATGAGCAACGGGATGACAATGATACAGTGATACAGTGATTTTAAGATATGCTGCCCTTTGTTAGAATCCCTTCAATGACTGGAAAAACCTTAGATATGGCATGCATGACTGTCTTAATATTTATTTTACATATTTAATTAATAACCTACAGTCAATACAACATAACAGCTTTTAGCTGTCTACAGTTCATTGATTCTGGGTTTACTAGGCCTTCTAAGTGATCAAGATGGCTTAACCACTTCTAGAGACTCCTATGTATCACATAAATTATGCCCAATGTCCTAAAGATGTTATATGTTTAGCATTTGAATATTAATACCTCATTCATTTGTTCATTTCAGTGTATTTGTAAGTGTTGTAAAATTCAGAGGTATATCAGAGTCTAAATCTAAGGTTCTTTGATAAATCCCCCCTCCAAAATGGCCTGCGAAGATTGCCTTGTGTTATGACCCCCCAATAATTGTGTGAATGTGAACTTGTACCACTTCGTCTCTACAGCTGTTTTTCACATTTTTGTGGGAAGGCTGGTTTGGCAATAGTGCAGCTCTCTCTTCACTGGGCAAATTCTGTCCTGATATATGAAATTCATTCTCTTCCTTCTCCCATCCTGTGTTTCAGCAAGAAACCTTTATGGCTTGTTGACATGACTTATATTGCATGGAAACGATTTCTACACAACAACTGACTCTTGGATATAATTAATTTTGTCAAACTGAAACTTTTAATCACATATAATTTAAGTGAGAGGAAACCTCATTTAGAGCACTTAACCCTGATTCCTGTTGGGTAAGTCGTAAAGAAATCCACAGTGTATGACTGAGCCTTTAGCACAATTTCACCCTTAAATTATTAGACTGCAATTTATGGTAACATCTGTCTCTGATAAATATCATTTTCTTAAACTGCATATTTTCTTTATGTCAATATCAAGTTCATTCAATTTTTATTATGGAATTGGAGACTATGTATAATTAGTAACAGTTATTTTAGCTCTATAACCACCTGGGTAGTTTATTTGCATAATAGGGAGGGTTATTATTATCTGCTGCAAAACAATACTGCTATATTATATTAAGTTAATAGTAAATTTAGGATATGAATAGAGAATAGTAAATGAATTCATTTTGGATTTTAGGTTTAAGTAACTTTTTAATTACTTAATCCTTATAATTTCAATATTGCCTTCACTAATTTCTTTGAAGTTAAATTTGTTGTCTGTACTTTCTGTTTCTCTTTTTCTTATTTTATGTTTTGGGGCCACACATGATAGTGCTCAGATTTTAGTACCGACTCTTATCAGGGCTGGCTGTTAACAGTGCTCAGAGGAACATATACAGTGCCAGATATTGAATTGGGGCAGACCATGTGCAAGACAAGCACCTGGATGCCTGTATTATCTCCCTATATTTTCCTTTACATGTGTCTATATAAATGATAATCAAAGAACTGTAATACACATTCTGAGGTAGATATACTTTTTTTTTAATTTTTAATTTATTTTTTATTAATGAGTCACCGTGAGGGTGCAGTTACAGTTTTGTGCCTGTGTTACAGTCGTACAGTACCCATCCCTCCACCAGTGCCCATTCTCCTCCATCGATGGCCCCAGGGTCCCTCCCTTCCCCCCTGAGCTATCCACCCCCCCCCCCGCCAGCCCCTCCTCATCCCGAGACAGGGAATTCCTTAGTGTTCTCTCTTTCCTTTTGGGTGTTATGGTTTGAATGGAGATACTGGGTAGCTATCCTGTTCAATCTATAGTCTGCTTTTAACCCGCCTCTCCTATCCTGAGTGGATCCTCCACTGCACTTTGGTTGGTGTTCCCTTCTCTGTCTGAGCTACCCTCTCCCCCAGCATGTGAGGTCAGCTTCCAAGCCATGAAACAGGCCTCCTGGTACTATTGCTACTATTCTATTTTATATTCCACAACTGAGTGCAATTTTTCTATCTTTCTCTTTCTTTCTGACTCATTTCAATTAGCATGATACTTTCCATGTTGATCCACTTATATGCAAAGTTCATGACTTCATTCTTTCTGACAGCTGCATAATATTCCATTGTGTAGATGTACCAAGTTTCTCTAACCAGTCATCTGTTCTCGGGCATTCGGGTTTTTTCCAGATTCTGGCTATTGTAAACTGTGCTGCAATGAACATACAGGTACAGATGTCATTTTGACTATACTTTTTTGCCTCTCTGGGATATATTCCCAAAAGTGGTATTGCTGGGTCAAATGGAGCTCGATTTCTAATTTTTTGAGAAGCGACCATATTGTTTTCCAAAAGGGCTGAACCAATTGGTATTCCCACCAGCAGTGTAGGAGGGTTCCTTTCTCCCCATATCCACACCAACAGCGGTTGCTTTTGTTCTTTTGGATGTGAGCCAATCTCTGTGGTGTGAGGTGGTAAAGGTAGATATACTTTAAATGAAATACATGCTTTAAGACTCCTTAAAGCTCATTTTATGAAGCTTCAGTACTCTCAGTGTGTTAATGAAATTATCACAGTGGAAACTTTACAGCATGTTTCCCTTAAGGAACATAAAACCTCTTTACCATTTTCAGACTATTTGCCAAAAAATTAACTATGTCACATTATGTCTTTTGCTGTATCATTGACTATTGTGCAAAGGTAAAGCAGCTGAAATTGGGAGTAACCAGCTGAAGTGCTTCAGTTTCTAAAGAATCTGTTAACTTTGATAGAATAAAAGCTGTAAATTCTCTAGTCAAATTGTCTAGGTTTCTAAATTCTCAGGAAATCTATGTTGATAGTCTTTTCTCTCCCCCTTTTTGACATTTGGTAAAGTGAAAGTTAAACCAGCTTCACTGATATCAAATGTGTTGATATCAGTTGCAAAGTGATTATTTCATTGCTGACTTTGAAGGTTCTAGATATTATTACACCAGGAAATATGACCTTTCTTGGTAGAGTGTTTACTAAGCAGTTGTATAATTGGTCCCTCCAAGTTTGTCTTCCTGCTCTGATAAACAGGATGAAGTTTTAGACATCGAAAGTCAGCTTCATCTGGATCAGAGTGCCTTAGGGTGTCAGGACACCTAGAGTACGGAAAAAAATAAATGTCTGTAATATTAACTTATTATAACCCTTTAACTTCAAGGTTAGAGTGATCTAGGAAATATTTAGCTAATGTGTATCATAGTAAAAGTGGTTATTATCTGTGACCCTTTTCAGTTTAGACTGAGCACAAATATCTGAATGTTTCTCTGAAAATGCATACTATGAAAACAAATTGTGGAGAGGAATTTTTTTTAACATTTTAAATGTACATTTTGTATAAAGTATGTGTGTCCATTCCTCCTGAATACTTTTTTATGTCATTGTTTAGATTCTGTGATATCGGAACCTTTAATCCAAGGCTCAGTAATGGACTTAACTTTCGTATTTAGCATGGTTTAATTCTTTTAGTCACAGCCAGAAAACAACAGACATGGCTTATTGAGACTGTAAGTAATTTTTAATTACTCCCACCCACCTGTTCCCTTTCACTGTTCCCCACAACTGCTTTAGCCATAGGATCTTCCAGATGAGCCTCTGGGCTCATTCTCTCAACGATGAATATATATCTGGATTATGACCAAATAGACACACATATATGTAAACTTATCTTTCTGTGTGTGTATTAATGTGCATGTGTATGTGTGTACACATACATCTATATTTTTATAGGGAAATATTAAAGTTAGGTGCAAATGAAGCCAGTAATATAACAATATTATTTCACCAACGTTTTATTTATTTACTTTTTTATTTTGGAGCCATACCCAGTGGTACACAGGCCTTACTCCTGACTCTGCACTCTGGGATCACTCCTGGTGATGCTTGGGGGTGTGGTGCAAGGAATCTGTTGAGTGCAACATGCCCTATGCCCTGTTCTATTTTTCTGACTCCCTTGAACATTTTTTTTAACATTAAGTTATTATATAATTCAGTTTTAGTTCTATGGCAGAAACACATTTACCTGACTCAAGGGAATACTGAAGAACTTAAAGGAAAATAAGAGACCACCCCTCAAGTTTAGTTCAGTTATATAAATGTAGCACTGTAGCACTGTCATCCCATTGTTCATCAATTTGCTCGAGCGGGCACCAGTAACGTCTCCATTGTGAGTCTTGTTACTGTTTTAGGCATATCAAGTATGCCATAGGTAGGTTGCCAGGCTTTGCCATGTGAGCGGGATACTCTCAGTAGCTTACCAGGCTCTCTGAGAGGGATGAAGGAATCAAACCCAGGTCGGCCGCATGCAAGGCAAATGCCCTACTTACTATGTAAATGTAGAGACCATTATATCTAATAGTGAGAATGTTTTGATTTTTGTTTTTACGTTCATAAGATAAACTATTTTCAATATAATAGACCCACTCTTATAATACACAGAAATGTTCATAGGTACTCAGTATATGTTGCTTTCTTGATCTTTTTTCATGATGAGACATCATCCATTTTTTTTAAATTAAAATGAAGAAGGTAGATAAAATCTGCAAAAGAAAAGCTCACTATGTAATAACATTAATCCTGTTCACCTTACTGTGATTTCCACTCATAAGCCTGATTTAAATACACACACACACACACACACACATACACACAATTACTTGATTTGGAAAGAAGGAAAACCAGCTGGATAAAAGGACAAAAGAAATAAAAAGAAACAAAGAAGGAAGGGAAGGATGCCAGTATTTGGTTCTTATTCATGAGTACTAAGCTCCAAGAAACCAGTGGTGCAGATATGATAATACTCCATCCTGCTCTTTACCCTAGTGCTGATTTATCAGAACTTCAGGGTTTCTGTATAGTAGTCATAATCCCATACAAATAGTTTAATCAGAAGAAAGCAAAAGCTGAATTTCAGATAATGTTATTTCATGAGTGTTTCGGTGGATCAGGCTCTATCTCTGTGGAGGTAGAAGAATAAGTTTAGCCAAATTCTTGTCTGATTTTAGTTTCAAGTCTGTTTAAAATCAGTTTTTTTTTTCCATGCATGGAGGTGAAGTCACATTTAGTGGTGGAGTTACAGCCTAGTATAAAAATTCACCAGGATATAAAAAATGAGTTGTTTGAAATACTCCAATACCCAACGTTCAGTAAACCACTATCCTCAGTCTCTAGTTTACTTCTTTCTAAAAATCACGAGGGAGAAAACCTTAGTTTTTGTTCATTTTGCATTTGGCACATTGGTGGTTATATAATAAAAAAAAAATCAAGAAAAGTTCATTAAATGAATGAATAATTTGATAGTATTGATCTGGCTTTTAATAAATATGGCATGTTTATTTGAAGTTCATTACTTTTCACTCATATTGAAGAAATAAGTTAACCTGAAAAACATTAATTAAGGACCTGATTAGAGGTTTTACAGTTATATCTGTTTTGTTTTTTTGCTTTTTGGGTCACGGCAATGCACAGGGGTTACTCCTGGCTCTGCACTCAGGAATTACTCCTGGCAGTGCTCAGGGGACCAAATGGGATGCTGGGAATCAAACCTGGGTTGGCCGTGTGCAAGGCAAATGCCCTACCCTCTGTGCTATTGCTCCAGCCCTTTTTACAGTTATATTTGAGCTATTGTGCTTTCTGAACTCAGATACAGGAGTGAACTTTGAGCACTGTCAGCATGGCTCTAACCCCCCTCTTTCCAAATAAATAAAACAAAACAAAAAAACCAAAATACATCCTTATTTATAAAAAAAAAAGTGATTACATATCTGATCATCATGCTACTTCAAGACCAACATTTTTATTTTTTCACTATAATTCCTGTTGTATGATATGTATGCTTGCATATGTCCATATAACATGTATGTGGATTATATAGATAAATGTTTTATGCTAAATATATTGGAGAAGCCATATTCTCAATATGAATGTGTTGTTAATGTGCTTCTAAAAACACAGCTTGTTTATTAAAATTATATGAAAATAGAGAGACTAAGATATAATAAAATCAGGATGTATGCATTACATTAAAAGTTTTCTTTTTTCATTTAAGCTTATAGGATTCTTTTCAGAAAAAAATGTAGTCTGTTTTGATTGTTTAATTATCAGTTAGGATAATGATGCAGGTATAGTTAGGTTTGGTTAACTCTGAAAAGAAAATATAATAGTATTTGCAAAATACAACGTGTTATAATACTGGTTATAAGTTTAGGAACAAAAAGGATACTGCTGATAGTCTGTCTACCCTTACTGATAGCTACTGTATTCCCAAATATTGTCAGACCTGAAACGTTAGAAAGAGAGGTTTTAAGGTTCACTTTTCCAACAGCTGGGAAACTCATAGTACAAGTCCTTATAGGGTCTTTTGAATTCTGTTATATTTGTGATCTAGGAAATTCAAAGAGGGCTTTTTTTTCTGGGAAGAAACTAATATATCCAGAAAAGCATTTCTTGAAATTGCTCAGCTGGGTATGGTGAAGGGAGATGATGACCGTGCTTCAGGTGCATATGTTCTTGAATTAATCCTGAAATGAAGTCTGTGCATCAGTTCAACTGCCATGGTCTTTTTGTGTTGTTCTGTTTGAGTGCCACACCTGGCCATGCTCAAGGCTTGTTCCTGGCTCTTCACTCAGCAACCACTTCTGAGGATATGAGGTGTTGTGGATCGAGCCTGGGTCAGCTGCATGCAAGGCAAGTACCCTCCCTGCTTACAATCACTCTGGCTCTGATTCCTAGTCAGAAGACAGCATTTTAAGTAAATTTTCTCCTCTCCTGAGTCCTCTCTATGTTCTCCTCTGATCCTATCTCCATCTACAGGTATGTGATAGTTCTATTGATTAGGTAGATTTGGATTCCAACATTTAAGGTTAAACCCCTGTATGGTGTGAGACCCTCACTAGATGCCAGGCCTTCAACTATAAAAAAAATATTCTTAGACCCTTTTCTAGATGAGGAAAGTTTTGACTTCTGTAGTAAGTAGAAGGACGTAAGTTTTGATAGTCTTCGTTCTTTACAAGGGGTAATAAACTAGATGATAATTTTGATGTCTTTTGCAGCCAAGACATTGATGTGTCATCGACTCTATTTCATATCTCAAAAGTGAAACAAAAATTGTCATAAGTGGCATCAACCAGCTTGGATGTCTTCCAGGTACTGTACTGATCGCATTAGGGCACATTTGTGATGTTTTCGAAAACAGGTAGTATGAGCATGCCCTTCTGCTCCTTAAGAAATGTAGACTACAGTTGGAGCTTTTGCTCTCAGGGATCCAAGACGTAAATCTGAAAGTGACATTCTAGTAACGAAGACAAAGCATCAGCAAAAAAAAAAAAAAAAATTCCACAAATACACAGTTCCCTCCTGTGTCTTACTTAATATAACAACAAAAATGTCATAAAACAGTTCAACACAACCTTTCTTGTTGAATTCTGCTATTATTTGTGATTCATTAAATACTTTTTTTTGGACTGTAATCAAACTGGCTTGACGGTCATGTGCTCATGACTAGAAACACTTTAGAAGAAATGTGAACAATCAGAGCCCAGTTGCCAGCATATTATTATTGGTATTTTTCAGCATAATACTGTTTCTGTTTTATTTGACTTCCCGTTCAAACATTCTTGAAATGTTTAAAAACATTAAGGCAAAGGTAAATACAAATATCAAATATAATTCTTACTATGTCAGCAATTGGACCATATTCACTTGCCAGGATATTAATAATATTGGTACCTGTATAAAACTTTTTTTTAACTGTTACAAAGCTTTCATGTTTGAGTTTCAGTCATACAATGATTAAACTTTTATTTTTATGGCTAATGTATTGAGGAAATGATGGTTTGAACTAAAACTGATCACTGCTTCTTTCTGTTTGTGGAATGACTATTTCTTAAGGTCAGCAAAACAGACACAATTTTAATAACTGGAAATAAATTTATTCCTTTTTCTACAAGTTCTTATATAATATTGTTCATACGTGCTGGTGTTGAACATCTGTAGTTAGAAGGAAAAACAATACAGAAAAATTTCAGCTTTATTCCAAATTAGTTACTAGACACAGTGAATATGGTAGTAAACTGTCCTCTTTAATAGAACTTATTATTCCCACCCCCATGAATAAAGTTATATATATATGTGTGTGTGTATATGTACATATAGCATATCTCATATATATATGAGAAAGAGAATATGAGAATGGACTCGACACAGGCATTTGTAGAGCTCTAAAGTAAAAATTCAACTGGATAAGTTGTTCAGAAAGAAATGAATTTTGAGGCGGTTGGAGGGAGCCACACCTGCTAGCACTCTTGTCTTATCCTGGCTCTGTGCCCAGGGATCATATACAGTGCTAAAGATATAATGGGTTAGACGTGTGCTTGAAACCTGCCCTAACCTCTGTACTCTCTCTGTACTAACAACCCAAATAAACTAATTTTTGAAAATTTACAGCTAAATCTGGACCCAATTTCAGTACATAATCAATCTCCTAAATACCTACTGCACAGGAAAGAATTTTACAAAGTTGCGCCAATAAAATATCTTTTGGGTAAAAATGTGAACTTATATTCACTAGAAAAAAAAGCTAAGGGTTAAATATATATTTCTGATATAAGAGAAAGATGGGTGACCAGATAGGGATATTGCTACAATTGCTTTGGTGTGGTAAAAATACATTGAAGTGGTGAGAATTTATACCCTTAAAATACCTACTCAGGCAAACTAATCTCAGCTAAAATATAATTTAAAAAAAAATAGTGGTTCAGAAGAGTGAGGTGACGAGGTGGTTTGGTTACTGGGTTTAACTCCAAATTCTTTGATCTTATGCAAGTTCCCTCATCTTCTTGTTATGACAAGCATAATAAGTTGCTTCAATATTGAAGCTTTATTGTGAGAATTCAATTATTCCTTCTAGAATGCTTGTCAGAGAACCTGCTACAGAGTAAACATTGTATACTAGTTACTTAGATGAATGATTGAGGCATGAAATAAAAGAAAGCAGATATTCAAGGAAATTTGCTCTATGCTAAATTTTAAATTTTAGTATTAGAGAAAAATTTTTCTATATTCTAAGAAATGACTCAGTGTTTTTACTAAATATTGAGATTATATTTATTGTAACTAGTGCATTTATTTTCAGATAGGCCAGATTTATGACACTGCCCAATTATAATATTATGTGTAGAGTATACAATTTATAGTTCATTCGGGTTCCTGGTATAATCAACATGTATTGTTCATTTATGCCCATTTTATAGCACTGGAATATAATGATGATATTTTAAACTATTATACAGACCAAACATTGTTCTCTCTTTGCCTTTATGGCATATTGTTTATCATATCTTTGATTTATTTGAAAAACGAATTCTTGTTCAGGAACATAATAACCAATTACAAAATTACTCCTAGGGGAAAATACAAGCTGCTTTATGGTGCGATTTCCAGGAATGCATTGTGGTGTGAAATAGAAATTACCTACATCAATTTTGTTTTATTTATTTGAAAATCATCTCTGCATTCAAGTTTTACCTTTTTTGTTCTAGTAGCTTAAAATTTAGAAAATAAGTGTTTCATTGTTCTTACGTAGCTGCCCATCCATCTCTAGATCTTCCTGCTGCCTTTTATTAGACATCCTCTAGTTTTACTAGATTTAATTAGTGTCGATTTTCAATGTTGTTAACTTGTATTGCTTTATAAGTTTGTATGAATGCCCTGTGATGACTTTAAGGTAAATCATAATAAACTCTATTCAAACATAAAAAAATACTTTTTAAATGTGGTCCCTGTGAGAAAGTAATAAATTTCACTGATCTCTATATCATGTCTGTTTCCTTATTTCACTACAGTAAGGATATGGGACACTCTCTCTCTGTGTGTATATATATATATATATACATATATATGTACATATACATATATATATGTATATATATATGTGTGTGTATGTATATATGTGTATGGGTTTAAAGAATTTTTAGTTTTAAAAATAATTCTTAAATGAATTTTAAGTTTTTCCCAGATATTTCTACTCAGTCATTCTCATTAATATCATCTACTTCTTACCACGTCTGAAAATAAAGCTTCTCTCCTATTTTTAGAATCAAGTCATTTCACAATTATTAAGGTATAATGAGCTCTCCATTCATTTCTTACCTAATATATGTGTGTTTTAGTTCTCTTTTTTTTTCTAGCTATTTTTCCTTTAATGCAAGTTTTCAGTTTGTACCTTTTACTAGACCCCTATCTTTTGGCTACATATTATGTTATTTACTTGATATGCCAAAAACAGTAGCAATGACAGTCCTCATTCCTCTGATCCTGAAAGAGCCCCCAGTACGCCGTCTGGCTGTCTGGCTACACTAGCACGTGACGGGTATCAATGGAGACTTTACTGGTGCCTGTTTGAGCAAATCAATGAACAACAGGATGACAGTAACAGTGATACAGTGATTTAAGTATATTCTTTAGTTGATTGTTGTTTTATTTATTGGACAAAAGCCACAACTATTGATACAATTCTAGAGTTGAAAATGATTAGATAACAAAACTCCAATATTAAAAACAATAAATATAAACATACAATTTAATGGGAAAATTTTTATATTTTATCATGGCATTAAGTTTTGTCTCAAAATCAATGTTATTTGTTGTCAATCTTTTTGTATAGAACATCTGCAAAGCTTGCACTTCATTCAATATTTAGAGTGTAGTCATTTTCCTCCTTGGTAGTATATATCAGCATATTCTTGATGTTGGGGTTTCTTGATAGGATCCTTTTTTTAGTCCTGTCCTGGTTGCCTATATAATTATGGAGTTCAGGGATAGATTAAGCAGAAATGCTAAAATTCAGACTACAGTATGAATATGTAATTTTGTTGTCATGAAATGAAGATGATAAATTTGCCATTAAAGCATGTCTTTTAATTTGTACTGTAAGATTAAAAACTGTTCTTACAGAATTTGAAGTTTGAGTTTTGTTCAGAGGTTGGAACTGGACATTTAGTCTTGGGTATTATTACATGCTTCCTGCCATGTTAGGTTTCTTAACTTCCTGATCACAAACCTCTGAGAAAGGGCTGAGGCTGGAGAGATGGTACAGGAAGATTTTACCCGGCTTGAAATTGACCTGTTTGATCCCTGGAACCATTTATGAATTCCTGAGAATCATGAGAGGTGATACCTGAGCATAGGGCCACAAATAAACCCTTAGTAAAACTGTTTGCAGCCCCTAAATCAAAAACAAAAATAGCCGTTTTGTTGCCCCCAAAGATGCCAAACTTTGGCTATAGTCCTTAACTATTCAGGATTTAGGTAATCATTATTCATTATTTTGGGTTTTTACCTGTTCTCTCCTTCAGTCATATTCCATAATCAAACCAAAGTAGATTACATTTTAGAATTCCTGATAATAGGCACCTTATCATTTTTCATTGAGTTACTTGTATTTGAAAGCATCCTCTCCTTTCATTAAAACACACTCTGCCTTTTGAAGCAGATTTCAAAAGCCATTTTGTTCATGATATGTATCTTCTTTTCTCCAATAGATATGAGTTTTTCCCTTTTTTGTTTCACATCATCGTTTGTTTTGGCATCTTTTATTTAATCTGTCCTCAAATTTGACTTGTGATAATGGTTTAAAATGAAACACAGTCTAATTAAGTAGAGACACTCAAACATTCTTAAGTGCTGAAATGCTAGCATATTTTATTAAAGACTTTAGAGGATAGATCTAACTTCTATATGTTACTAAGTTCCATCCCACCTTCCTCATCTTGATTGTGGTTGGTGCTGCCTCTGGGACAGGGCCTATAAAAGCTTACATGTCCGAGGATAATTGTGAGTCTTCTGTGTGACTTAAACTTTCAATAAAATGGTGGCAAATTTAAGTATATTTCTTGTTTTGTATTGTTTTGTACTGTTATTCACTACCTCAAAATGCTATCACATCAAAGCATTTTTTTTCTTCTTCAGTGCATCTATCTTTTTATCATTTTTTACAAGTTTGTTCATTATTGGTTTTCAGTCCTATAGTGTTCCAACATCCATCTCTTCACCAGTGTACATTTACCCCCACAATGTTCCCCCACAATCCCCCCCACCCCAAACTGCTAGCACTCCCATTTCAGCCTGTCTCTATGTCAGACACTTTTCTTCTTTCTCTCTCTTTCACTCTCTTTCCTTGTGGGCATTCATTGTTACTGTCATCCCATTGTTCATCGATTTCCTTGAGCGGGCACCAGTAACATGTCCATTGTGAGACTTACTTGTTACTGCTTTTGGTATGTTGAATACACCACGGGTAGCTTGCCAGGCTCTGCCATGTGGGCGAGATACTCTCGGTAGCTTGCTGGGCTCTCTGAGAGGGGCGGAGGAATCGAACCCTGGTTGCCCGAGTGCAAGGCTAATGCCCAACCACTGTGCTATGGGTCCAGCCCCTTGGGGGCATTATGATTTGCAATATAGGTACTGAGAGATGATCAAGTATATATGTTTCGGTTAATACTCCCTTTGTCAGCTTGATTTGGAATTCTGACTAGAAGAATCTTGAGAATAAAGTTGTGTTCCTCTGCTTTTTGTTTAGTTTAGTTTTTTTTTTTTGGAGGGGCACACTCAGCAGTGCTCAAGGGTTACTACTGCCTTTGTGCTCAGAGATCACTACTGGTGGGCCCAAGGGACCATATGGAGTGCTGGGGAATCAAACCCAAGTAAGAAAGTGCCCTAACCATTGTTTGCCCTTCCAGCCCCTACTTTTTTTTTATTTTCTGCAACTCATTTGCTTGTCATGCTCTTATTGTCTCTTTGCTTTCCACTCTGGGAAGACAAAATGTTGAATTTTAATTTTCACTAAGTCCTTCCCTATCTAGTATGAGTAGGTACCCTAGGCAACATGTAAAATCCAGGTGCTAATTATTCAACTTCCTCATTAGCCAGGTATATTTTCTTTTCTTTAAAAAAAAAATAAATGTAAAAAAAAACATTAATGTAAACAAGGAGCAATTGTTGATATGATTCTAGGATGAAAATGGATTAGATAACAGTTGCAATATTAATATCAATAGATCTCAAAAATTAATTTAGGTGAACATGGTTATATCTGATCGGAGGTTGATAAGTCCTTGTCTAAGAATTTATTAAGTTTTTGTTGCTTCAGGAGATGTTGCAGCTGCGCGGTCCAGACATTTTCAGATCCATGTTCTGGACAGGAGTCTACAACAACCCAGCTGACAAAGGGAGGTGGGCCAGGCTGCGGGGGTTCCGGAAGAGTGGGAGCAGGGCTGGGGATACCCTTTTGGCATCTCTGCGGAGAGTATTGGTGAATCTGTGGAGTTGAGTCCTTGACATAGCTGTAGTGGTGGGAATGGGTGCTGCTGTCCGAGCTTCAATTGGTCGGTATTTGTCTCGCCTGCCTCCCATGGGCACTCTGGTGTTAGCAGTACTGGTTGGCCAGGTACATTTTCAAAGAATTTTACAACATAGTATTTAGACTTCACCCAGGCAAGGGAGTCATCTGTGTAATCCATTTGTAGGTAACATAAAGTGATGATGTATTGCGTTCAATAGTTTGCTAATTAGATCGAAGTTAAGATTGACTGAATTATTCAAGCAAAAACATTTATAGATGGTGAATTTTCCTGGGTAAATACCTAGGAAAAGCTAATAATGTCAAAATAATTAAGGCATCACAGTTCATTCATTTGGCCAAAAGCCCAAATGTGGTTGAGTAAGGCACATAACTCAGCCTCAAGTTCATCATCTCTTGAATGCTAAATTGAAATCTACCACTGAAGAGTGCTTTTTACTTAAATACTTATTTCCTTCTCCTATGACAGCTAATGGGTTCTAGAAATTCTTCAGTGAAAGTCCTCAGCATAGTTCCAAAGATCATGAGATTTTTCAGTCAAAAAAGAATTGTTACTTTGTTATTTTAACAATCACAGTTTTAACCATGAAAATATTAAGGACACAGTTTGCATGGATATTTTAAATGCCTTTTGTCCAAAATAATGGAAAAGATATCCTTTGAGTTTGGGGAAATGGTTATTCTGAAGTGTTTCTTATATGCCCCTTCAAAAATATGCCAAAAGGTATTTGTCCAGTCAACATAGCTGCTCTTGTGTATACCTGAAATGTGAAGGGGTTTTACGCTGGGTACCTTCATCATGATTTATCTTATATAGTTATCTATCTAGCTATTCTGCTAGCACAGACTCTGCTGGCAGGACACATGCATGTGCTTCTGTCTTTACATGTTCAAATGGTCTATGTCATTGCAACTCTGTGTTTCTTCTGATATAGAAATCACTCCTCAGGGAATAAAAGACATTATCATCAGTTATGGATATGACTAGCTTCTCTGATTATTTTCTTTACACCACATAGCTAAGATTACTGGGCATTCTGCTTGAACTCCACGAAGCACTGGAAAAGTGCCATTAAGAAACTGAAACTTACCCTCTTTTTACTCTACTGCTCTGTATTTTGTGTTTCCTCGCCTTATCGGTAATTTCAGGTTTTCATGTCATTGTTCGTTTTTGAAGTACTCTTGATCAGAATGGTGCTGGGAGAATCTTAACTGTGCCTTTTCATCTCCACCTAAATGTCCACATGAAACATGGGCCTTTAATAAGACTCTTGAGTCATGGCCCAGCATTAAACACTGTAACAAAGACCTCAAGGCCTCCCCTCTCCTTCTCTGTCTCTCTCTCTCCAAGCCTCTGCAATGCAATCAAGGGAACTAACAGTTTATAATTATATAATGTGTGAATTATACATAATAATAAATGTCAACATTTAACAAACACAAGAATTCATATATGTTTAGAGAGAGATAATTAACATTCTTTCGACTTACTAACAAAACATAGGATTTGGGTTTTCTCCTTTGCATGGACTCAACTTTCTGAATATGAGCAAACCGTCTTGAGATATTGAAAGCACTGCGAGGAACCAGCATGCTTACTCTCCATGGCATCATAACATTTAACTAATTGTGTCTCTTAAGTGATGCTCTGAGGACTCACTTGAGAAGAGAAGAGGGTTCAGGTGCCTCTCGGGATGCAAAATGATGAATGCTGGATGCACATTTGCAGCAGATGGACACAGCATTAAGAAGGCAGCCAGAAAAGGCAGCAGGTGGAGGAGGCAGCGGGAAAGCAATGCCACTTGCAGGAACACTTGACATTAATTGCACCTGTTGGAATTCTTCCCAACCTTTTGTTTCCAAATGTGTTCTCAGTACAATCACTGTGAGGAGAGTAAGGAAAAAAAAAACTTAGCATTATAACAGGAAGGTAAGCACGTGACTCTAAGAATGAGGAGAAGAATACTGGGGCTGAGAAACTTCATTCATTTATGTCCTCCAATTTATCGCATCTGCAAGCTTTGGAGTGAGGGGCATAATTACAGAGATCCAGATGATTCCATCTTGGGGCTGAGCATTACAACTTAAAAATGGAATGGTTAAAGCTGGAGTAGACATTTAGCAGATCAGAAATTAAGCATAAGTCCCTCTATATCAAGAGGATAAGTATAAACATATTTCATTTTACTTCACTTTAACACAATTTAAAAATACAGACCTGATAAGACCTTCAGCAGTCCCTGAAGAGGTTGGACCTCTCCCCATGAAGTTCCTCGAAGTTCCTCGAATTCCCTGGACCTCTCTCTTAATCTGATTAAAATGTGATCCAGCCTAAAGAAGACAATCACCACTCCCAACCTCCCTGGTAACCTCCTTAGCAACGGACTTTTACCTGGAAAGAAGCCCCACATGGGGGCAGGTTGAAGAAACCCTATAAAAGATACCTTAAACAAAGGAAGCATGCGTATATGCTGCCTGAGTCCATGTGCTGCTTGTGCCCACGTGGCCAAGACATGTGGTGTCCGAATCTCCCCTCTTGAGATATGTACTTTCATGCTTTTGTGTCCAGTGCTAGGATATGTGTAGGGGCTCTCTCCATCCTTGGAGGAGCCCGAGTTCTCTCTTGAGCGTGTTACTCCTCCTGTTTTTTCTTCTCTGCTTATCTCTTCCTCCTTCTTTAAAAAAACCTCTAAAATAAAATCTTTACTTCAAAAAAAAAATACCTACTTGGGCCATTCAGTGATCAAGTGTGTGTGTGTGTGTGTGTGTGTGTGTGTGTGTGTGTGTGTGTGTGTGTGTGCGCGCGCGCGCACACACTTAAGATGCTTCATCTGTTTATGCCTCTGGAATTGCACGGTAGCTTTCTCTAGATTGCGCCCTTGTTGCTCAGCATAAACTATTTTTTTGCTCACTACTCATATCCCTGTAATAAATACGATCAGTGTTCAAAAGTGCATGCGTCTTCTTTGCTCAGGACGTCCTTTCTTTCTGGGAAATGCCATTGTTTGCCTTTCGAATTTCTGTTTACCATTAAACACCAACTCAACAGTTAAATACTTAGTGAGGTGTAGATTGTTCCAGGCAGACCTGAGCTTTCATCCTCTCAAAGTCAGAGGGCTTACATGTTCATCTGTAAAGGTAGTCACATCTGGTGTAGTGCCAGTCTGTCTTTTTCTTCGTACGATGGAATGGACAGTATAAGGAGAATGCTTATTTCAGTCTTCTTAAAGTCTCTTTCTCTCGGGTATTAATTTTGAACTTAGTAGCACTGCAGCACTGTCGTTCTATTGTTAATCGATTTACTCAAGGGGGCACCAGTAATGTCTCCATTGTGAGACTTGTTACTGTTTTTCACATACCGAATACACCACGGGTAGCTTACCAGGCTCTGCCGTGCGGGTGGGATACTCTCAGTAGCTTGCCAGGCTCTCCGAGAGAGACGAAGGAATTGAACCTGGGTCGGCCGTGTGCAAGGCAAATGCTCTACATGCTGTGCTATCGCTCCAGCCCTTGAACTTAGTAGGTTCTGAAAATCAATTTAAGTATAGATTATATTGCCATCACCTGTAGGCATAGGCCCTGTTATTATAAAATCTTTGGCTTTTTTTTTGGGTCCCAGGGGGCGTGTCACACTCAATAGTACTTGGGGTTTACACCTGCTCTGTGCTCAGAAATCACTTACTTTTATGTTCTGGGAACATAAGTGGTTCAGGAATTTAACTGGATTTGGCTGCATACAAAATCCCTGTACTATTTCTCAATTCTCACAGATACTACCTGCATTTAATACTTAAGTACCCACTACAATTTTTCAATTGGCATAGTTCATGCAGTTTTATAAGAAACCGAGGCAGAGTTAAAGAAAGAGGTTTCACTGTCACTGTCATCCCATTGCTCATTGATTTGTTCGAGCGGGCACCAGTAACATCTCTCATTGAGAGACTTATTGTTACTGTTTTTGGCATATTCAATACGCCACGGGTAGCTTGCTAGGCTCTGCCATGCGGGCACAATACTCTCGGTAGCTTGCCGGGCTCTCTGAGAGGGGCGGAGGAATCGAACAAGGGTCAGCCGCTTGAAAGGCGAACACCCTACCGCTGTGCTATCGCTCCAGCCCAAAGAAAGAGGTTTATTGAAATAAAAGGTATATATGAAGTGAAAGTTTGAAGAATTGGTTTTGAAATAACAGAGCATTCATCTGCAGATAAGCAGAACATTATTAATGGTAGAGTTTGATTTTTTTCTTTTCCTATTAAGAAGCCTGGCACACATTAATATGCATCTATATGATGACATAGTTGCACAAACTCAGTAATGTTAAAGGCAGAATCTGGGCTTTTTTAAAAAAAATTCCGATAGTTTCTACTTGTCTGTCAAAGTTCCAGATAGGGAGCCAAAATTCCAAAGGTAAAGGGAGAAAGAAACTTGCATAAAAACCTTTATTCTGTGTCTACACAAGGCGGAAATTAATCAGAATCCACACTGTAGATTGCTTCCAATATTTAAATGATTTATTAATTTGACTTGGGTTCCACTAGATATAAGTGAGACAAAAGATGGGGAAATTACTTAGAAAGTATAGAATACTTGGTAGTAGAGAAAATACTGCCAAAATGTTTAAAGAGTCCAGTGTCTGACACAAAATAGATAAAATGAATTGACCACAGTAAATGAATTGGAAGAAAATATTAACTCAAAAATTAATATGGGATAATATGGAGTTACACAATGGAATAAAATCTTAAGTGAGGTTACCCAGTATTCTTCTTTCTCTGACTTTGCTTAAAATATCCCATCACATTCCATCCATGTTGCAATGAATTGCATGATTCCATCCTTCCTTGTAGCTGCATAGAAATTCATTGTGTGAGTATATTGCACCTTCATTATCCAGTCACTTATTCTATATTTTCTTCTGTATGTTACAGAACTGACCTGCCCTATATGTGTATGGGCATTAAAAAGAAAAAAATACGTGTTATCCGGGGGTGATTAAAGTTGAAGAATCATAAGCTTCAAATTCAAGGGTGAAAATTATACATTAACCCCTTAGTATGAACATAATTTGGTTTTTGGATTCATAAATGTATTCATAATTCATGAGCCAGGCCTTTTATTCACAGAACATGTGTAATCATATTTGTGTATTCTACTATTCTATTAGCATTGTAGCACTGTCATCCCGTTGTTCATCAATTTGCTTGAGTGGGCACCAGTAACTTCTCCAATGGAAGACTTGTTACTGTTTTTGACATATCAAATACACCACGGGGAGCTTGCCAGGCTCTGCCATGCGGGTGAGATACTCTCAGTAGCTTGCCAGGCTCTCTGAGAGGGACGAAGGAGTGGAACCTGGGTCGACTGCGTGCAAGGCAAACGCCCTAGCTGCTGTGCTATTGCTCCAGTCTATTATTTTATTAGATTATCCAAAACTTTTGAAGAAGTTTTAAAGTACAGAAACTTAACTGCTCAAAGTTTCAAGAGATTTTCTTAGCCCTCCCAAATGTATTATTTCAAGAAGTCTTCAAAACCTATTTTTTAAAAAAGGAATATTAGGAGAAAAATTGATGGAAAAGTTGATGTTATGTCTGATATCATGAAACTTTTTCATTTTAAGAAGAAAAGTGTAAGTGGAAGAGCTTTCATATAAATGACGAAAATGAATCTGTAATGCCTATCCATTCATCTATAAAGAATGTTATTAGATCAGAATGAGAACATCCTAATAAAGAAAGGAAATTGAATAGGTACGTTATGAAGCATTACAGGATTCACACAAAAATTGGTTTGGATCTTCTACAGCTGCCATTATAACTTCCAAAATTAGTAATACTGTAATTCTAAAAAAAAGTACTTTTTCTGAAATATGAGAAAAAGTTGAGTGGTCAGTCTTTTTTGGATAAAACTTCGAAGTAAGAATAATAGCAGGCTTTATCAGTTTGTTTCTGTTTCTTGTTCCTTTACATTAATACTGTTTGCACTGAGAAATATCTCCACAAGTTAAATTAAAAATTAACATGGTTCTTCCAGACGTCTTATTTTAGTGTATTTCACAGAAATAATGATGTTATCTAAGGGGACCAGTCTCTGCACACATATAAATATCAAATTCTGTGGCTAAGAAAAGAGAAAACCCAATGGTAAATGTGACTTCTTTCACTGGTACATCAGTTCAGAGATTTTCTGCTTGTGTAGGCAAAAGATTGGTTATTGAATTGAAAAATGTGCTTTTCAGAATAATCAGTTCCTGCCAAGGAAAGGTCACCTGACTCAGAGGTGAGATTAAGCAGTTGAGCTGGAGTGTGGCAAAGGGGGGCTTCTAAAAGGGATTATTATTATTATGGTCACCATTATCTTCTATTTCCTAAATTCTAACAGAAAATTCTAATAGAACTTAGAAAGAACTAAGTTCATTGCCTGCACGCTGCTTGTTAACATTTTGTCTTGCTCGCCAGAGAGTGTGTCCTGCAGAAGGTAGGAGAAGATAAAGCACTCATAATGCTTATAATAATTAAATGTTAGGATGCTTGACCTCTGCAGCTACCCATCATTAAATAATTAATTTACTGGACATGAATCCATTAATTTCCTCATTTTGAATTATATTTGGTTATTAAGCAAAAGAAAGTGGAAAACCTTAAGAGTAGCAGCAGAAAATAAAGTTATTATCCTGATTCTCAAACCCCTCATTTTAAGTAATCGGGAGAACATTCAACTACTGATTAGGTATTCTTTCTATAAAGTTAAATGGATTGCACAAAGTAAAATAATGCTCGTCTTAGCACACAGTAAAGAAATTGGTTTGTGATATAAGATTACAATGTCTTTGAAAAGGTACTGGACATGGGATATTCCACCAAGAAGGTAGGCTCTCCCTAGTGTTATAATGTAATTATAGATTTAAAAAATATTTCTATAAAATATTTTAAAATTATTGCTTTGTATATAACTCATTAGAGTTCTTCAGAAAAACAACCCAGTAGTATCCATGTATGTTTATTGAAAACTATATATCTTTATATATAAGTATGAGAGACTGGAACTATAGCACAGCAGGTAGGGTGTTTCCCTTGCACGTGGCTGACCCAGGTTTGATTCCTCTGTCCCTCTCGGAGTGCCTGGCAAGCTACCCAAAGTATCCCATCCACACAGCAAAGCCTGGCAAGCTACCTATGGCATATTCTATATGCCAAAAACAGTAACAAGTATCACTATGGAGATGTTACTGGTGCCCGCTTCAGCAAATTGATGAACAACGGGACAACAGTGCCATACAGTGCTATACATATGAGATTCATTAAGATTCTTTATTACTCTTTACATTAAGGTTCTGGAAGGTTCAAAGTAAGAACTGGGAGACTGAGACCCTGGATAGACCATGATGAAGTAAATTACAGTTACACTGGCAATTAACTTTTGCCAGATCAAGCTAATCTTTTATTCATCCTTCACCTCTTTGACTAAGGCCTGCCCACATCATGGAGAACGGTTTTCATTTACAAAACTTCATGGATTTATGTATTGATCCCATTCAGAAATACCCTTTGGGGTTTAGAGAAGTAGCTCAATGAACTGAGTGTGTGTTTTTCATGCAGATATCACATGATGTCCTGAGCACCCCTACTGGTGACAGGTGAACAGAGTCCAAAGTATTTCCAGAGCACTGCTGGGCGTGGATCCCCTAAATACCCTCCGTGTAGACATGTGTTATTTATTAGTTAGGCGAGGTGGTTCTTAATTGAATGAAACTTGCTTACCAAGATGTGAGAGGAGAGAAAAAAGGGAAAAAACATGTTCAAGAGAGAATGCAGTCCTTTCCAGATTGGAACTAAGCAAGTGAGATATGTATTCAAGGGACAATGCAGGCTTAAACTGCTAGCCTGTGTTGACCTTTGAAATGAATCATCACATCCCATATATTTACAAATGTCCACGAACTAGGATGCAAGGCTGTAGAAATAGTATAGGAAGTACTTTCCCTTGCACGAGACTGAAATTAGTTCAACTCCAGGCGTGACATATTTGCCCGAGCACCGCAAGAAATGACCCCTTAGTACCCAGCCAGTGGTAAACATGGAGCATTTCCAGTTATGCCACACTTCAGAAAAAAAAAAGAATTGTTGGGGTGCTCTATCTTGTAAGCGTATTTTGGAGCTTAATTTTCCAAAAGATGAACAAGTTAAAAATCATAGCATAGAAAATATATAACATTATGATTTCTTTCCTCTTCTATTATTTTAGTGTTATTCCAGTACATTTCAGTTTCTGGTATTTAGGGGATACATGAGGAAGTGGCCAGAAAAATGATAAAATTTAGTATTCTTAATCCACCGAATTATATTGGTCTGAGTTTCTAAAGTTTAGAATAATAAAAAATAAATATGGATCTTAGTTATTAATACTCCATTCATAATTGTGCTTTGATGTTAATATTGACAGAATCATAATAGTCAGGATTTCTGTTATTTCAAAAATTGAGGAGATGAAGCTTGTTTAGGCTTTCAAGGATAATAATGTAAAGGTTACAATTAAATGAGTGTTGACAGAAAGGCTCAGTTTTGGAATTGTGAGATATATCTCATTTTGGAGAAATATGCTAATCTACACGCGTCTAATTTTCTTGCTAATTACCTGTATATCTTCTCCAACACCCTGTTCCTAGCCATTAAATTAATAAATACCCAAAAGTCTTTCATCTATAATCCTGGCCATGTTTGTATTTTAGACATTTGTTGTCAGTTCAAAAAGGATTAAAAATGGATCGTGCAGGTATTTGTCCTAAATTTAGATTATGCACATCTGAATCTATAGAAAAACTATGCTTTACTCATATATATTTACTGTTATTTGAATCAGTATTTCTCCTTGTATCTTAACTCTCTTTGATAAGGGCATCTTCCTATTTGAAAGTATATTAAAATTTAGACAAATTTACAGACTTCACAGATTAACAATGTATTGTAGAAACATTTAAAGTTTATGGCTCATACCTCTCAAGAGGAACTTTCAATGCTAGGTTATATTATATGCAAATAAAATGTGTCTATCAATTTTTATATCCAATAAGTATTAATTTTATACTGTCACAACACACTTTTCCCTAAACTTTAAATGTTTTGAAGCTCTTATTATATATTTAGCAAATAAGATATTGAATTTACTTGTTCCGATTCATTTGTATTCTGCTGATTTTTTATATATATGATCATATCGATAAGATAGCCAGTTGGACCTTCCAAACTATAGAAACATTAAAATTTGCAACTTTAGGGGGCTGGAGTGATAGCACAGTGGGTAGGATGTTTGCCTTGCATGCAGCCAACCTGGGTTTGATTCCCAGCATCACATATGGTCCCCTGAGCACCTCCAGGAGTGATTCCTGGTGCAGAGCCAGGAATAACCCCTGTGCATCGCCAGGTGTGACCCAAAAGGCAAAAGAAAAAAAAAATTGCAACTTTGAATTATTTTTGGAGTTTTCCATTGAATCTCATACTTTGTGGCAAAATGAGTTTTCTATTAACAGTTATTAATATGATACCAATGGAATTAAAGCATAATAGTGAATGCTAGTTCTAACCAGCCATGCTAATCATTGTGTTGAATATACAACTTTACTTTATCACAGTCCTCAAGAAATGAATACATTATTTAGCATTTTAATTAAAAATGTAACAAAGAGGAACAGTGAATTTTTTTAGGTTCTTAATTTCTAAGTTCAAATATGTCTGTGCTAATATATGAATGAGTAAACATATTTTACATACATAAATACATTTATAAAATACTATTCTCAAAAGATTGTTTCTACAAGCAAAATATATTGTCACTAAAATAAAATTTTGTTATTTGTTATGCCTCTTGATTTAAATTGAAATATTTGTGAATTGACTGATTATTCAAAGGTGACATGTTTTATTTCCAAAACTTGATCACAATGTATATGTATGTGATGAATTAAAACTTTATCTAATTGGGATGGGGAAATCATTGATAATCCTCCAAAAGACTGTTTTTGTTTTTTGGGGGGGCCACACCCAGTAATGTTCAGAGATTATTCCAAAGAATAGTCACCAATGGGAAAAGGCAGTTGCACGTTCAACACCGAGAACTGGCTTCATGCTCAGGAGAGGATGTTCTGGCTCCTCCTCATGGTTTCCGGTGCTCTACAGGATTAGAGAAATTTATCTAGTAACCTACTGTAGGATAACATAGCCTCAGGGAGTTTAGATTTATTGGGTTACTCCCACCACAGTGCTCCCATTCCTCTGTGTTTATTTGTAGCTTCTTTCTTCATGTTCTGTTGACTTGTAAATATTGTTTTCCTCTTCTCCTTGAGTCCTTGGCATAGTTTATTCAGAGCAATGTCCTTTTTGTATGGACACAGGAAGACTTAGAAAATGCTATGCTTTTGTAACCTGGGAGTCATTTGACTCTACGTGATATTTTCCTCCTGGGCATCTGTTCTCTCAGCTAAGCCTCAGCTGCCCTTACTTCCTAGCACCCCCAAAAGCAGGGTCCTGACGAGGGACGGGATGGACCCAGGGCAAGTGGTGAGTTGTGCGCTACCCTGGCATCGAGATGGGCCTGGCCAAAGTGCCTAATGCTTAACTATAAGTTAAGAGCTTGGTCATGGACAAATGCTGTCATGATCCAAACAGTGATAACTAGATTCAGACCCTGCTAGGGTTAGGAATGATTAATCTGGCCTGAGTGCTGTAATCTGACTCTGTGGCAAGATGTTGCCAAGAGAGCTGCCTTGCAAGCCTCGATGTATCTCTTGCTATGTCCATACAAAAATAACTAGTATTCAGATGTGAATAAATTCTTGGACTAAGGAAAGGAGAAAAACCTTAAGAGGTGTTTTACCTGCTGGCAGTCAGGAAGGGCTTTGGAATGCGGGCCCTCAGGAAGGGCTTTTTTATGTTGACTTTTCTACCTGCTATGTGTAGCCTAGAGGGCAAGGTGAAGAGAGACAAGTAGGGGGAGAGACTAGTGAAGGGAGAGAATCCAGAGAGGCTGAGGTAGATCCAGAGAGAGGATGGAGCTAGAAGTGCAGGAGATGAGAAAGATGGAAGATTGAATAAATGGCAACGAGCTTGGTCCTCGTTCTTCCTTCGCCTGTCCTTGGCCAATGGCTGTCCCGATCCAGTCCATACATAGTGGTTCCAGAGCACCGAACACGAGCGGTGAGACAGAGCCGCCTGGAGAGCCCACAAGTGCACATGCCCCTCGGCGTGCATTAGTTTTTTACAGTTGGCGTCCCTGGAGCGGGCATGAACTACCAACTAAAGGTAAGAATAGCGTTCAGTGCACCCCCACTCAAGAATTGAGTGGGAGATCAGAATTTTTTTAGTGTGCTGCGGATTAGAATTCTAACATCAATTCCCCACTAAGATGGGGCAGATTCTGGGCCTTCCCAAGATTTTTCATATTTTCTCGAGCCGGACTGAACAGGGCAAGCCATTTATGGATTTGATTCAGTGTCTTTCCCGCAGAACAGGAGACCCGGAACTCTGCATTTCCAGAGACCAACTCCGGTCCTGCTTTATATTAGCTTATGAGGTTAACCCATGGTACCCAGACAAAGGAACTCTAGAAACCAAGATTTGGAAAAGAATTAAGAATAATGTCTTTAAGGCATCTAAGGAAGGGACTAAGTTCCCCATGGAATTCTGGATTCCATGGGAGATTGTTAATTCTATTCTCCTGTTTTTGAAAAGTGCAATTGATGAGGAGACTATTGGGGATAATATGGCCTCGGCTCCTCCTGTCCCTGTCTCGAAATCATTTTCATAGTAAAAATACTTCTGAGGCAGGTGAATATAGCTCCACTTCCAGTGCATCAGATGGAAGTGATTTGGGTTATGAGTCTGGTACCACTTACTCAGATTCTGAGTCCGAGAGTGACTCAGCCAAGCGGCCTCCAGACCGCTCAGGACATGCTCCCAATTGTCCCGTCCAGGCAGAGAAGAAGCAGCATCCATCTTATTGCAGGTTAAGGATGGATTCTCTCAGTAATTTCAAACAGGCCTGTGTCTTGTATGGGCCTGCATCTCCGTACTGTATGGAGTATCTTACGTACTGGAGCAAAAAGACCTACTGGGTACCTCAAGATTTTCACATGGTTGCTAACACATGCTTAAGCCCTTCTCAGTATCTGGAGTAGAGAATGTGGCTCAGTCATGAGGCCAAGGCAAAGCTTCAAGGCCTAGGCCATGCTGGACAAAACTTTTCAGGCATTAAGTTGATTTATGAGATGTTAATTGGTGAAGGGAAATGGCACGACCCAGAAAGGCAAGTCACCTTGCCTGTTGCTGTTTTTGCTCATGTCCTGATGCAGCCCTGTGTGCATGGGAGGTTGATGCAGAGGCAGAATTTAAGGGAAGTTTTACAAAGATTTTCCAGAGAGCCTCAGAACTTTATGCAGATTTCATAGGAAGGTTGATGAAAGGCAGGTTAAGGACAAGGGAACTCAGGAGCTCTTGACTAAACTATTGGCCTTTAAAAATGCTAATGAGGATTGCCAGGCCATTCTGTGCCCTATCAAGGAGTAGAGGAAAACAACATTTACAAGTCAACAGAACACTAAGAAAGAAGCTACAAATAAACATAGAGGAATTGGAGCACTGTGTGGGAGTAACCCAATAAACCTAAACTACCTGAGGCTGTATTATCCTACAACCTACTATAGGAACAATCCCTCAAAGTATAGTCTTTCAATGACATTTATTATCCAATGACTGAGCTCCAAATTTTCAGTGCAATTTGTGTGATGGGTATTGTTATACATTTTAATGTTTAATATAGTACAGTTATGGATGATCAACTTTACAGCATTCTGACCTGAAGACACTGTGGGCTTCACCAGTTTTATGCAATATTTGAAACCCTTGACATTCTTCAAAGAAATGGAGCAAGCGCTCCAGAAATTCATATGGAACAATAAGCCCCCACGAATAGCTAAAGCAATCCTTGGGAAAAAGAAAATGGGAGGAATCAACCTCCCCAACTTCCAACTCTACTACAAAGCGGTAGTCATTAAAACAGCATGGTACTGGAACAAAGGCAGAGCGGCAGACCAATGGAACAGGGTTGAATACTCGGACATACACCCCCAAATATATGATCATCTAATCTTTGATAAGGGAGCAAGAAATGTGAAGTGGAGCAAGGAAAGCATGTTTAACAAATTGTGCTGGCAAAACTGGATGGCTACATGCAAAAAAATGGGCTTAGACCTCCATCTATCACCTTGTACGAAAATCAGATCAAAATGGATTAAAGACCTCAACATCAGACCAGAATCCCTAAGGTACATTGAAGATAAGGTCGGCAAAACCCTCCACGACATTGAAGCCAAAGGTATCTTCAAAGCTGACACGCCACTGGCTAAGCTAGTGAAAACAAAGATAAATAAATGGGACTATCTCAAACTAAGAAGCTTCTGCAACTCAAAAGAAACAGTGACCAAAATACAAAGACAGTCTACAGAATGGGAAAGGATATTTATGCAGTACCCATCCGATAAAGGGTTGATAACAAGGATATACAATGCACTGGTTGAACTCCACAAGAAGAAAACTGCCAACCCGATCAAAAAATGGGCTGATGAAATGAACAGAAACTTTTCCAAAGAAGAAATCCGAATGGCTAAGAGGCACATGAGAAAATGTTCAACATCACTAATCATCAGGGAGATGCAGATCAAAACAACAATGAGATATCATCTCACACCACAGAGACTGGCCCACATCCCCAAAAACAAAAGCAACCGGTGTTGGCGTGGATGTGGGGAGAAAGGGACTCTCCTTCACTGCTGGTGGGAATGCCGACTGGTTCAGCCCTTTTGGAAAACAATATGGACGATTCTCAAAAAGTTAGAAATTGAGCTCCCATTTGACCCAGCAATACCACTCCTGGGAATATATCCCGGAGAGGCAAAAAGGTATAGTAGAGATGACATCTGCATTTCCATGTTCATTGCCGCTCTGTTCACAATAGCCACAATATGGAAAAAACCAGAGTGCCTGAAAACAGATGATTGGCTAAAGAAACTCTGGTATATTTACACAATGGAATACTATGTAGCTGTCAGGAAACATGAAGTCATGAAATTTGCATACAAGTGGATCAACCTGGAAAGTATCATGTTGAGTGAAATGAGTCAGAAAGAAAGAGACAGACATAGAAAGATTGCACTCATATGTGGAATATAATGTAACTGAGAAGTACAAGTTGGCAACTATGCAACTTCTGGCAGATATCTCTCTGGACTTAGTTACTAAAATACTAAATTACAGAAACCCAAAACTGAGAGGCCGCTAAGTGTGGTCACTCGACCTCATACTTCTTCATCCTCAGCAATGGAAAACAAATTATCTAATGCTTCCTTTTCAGCAGGTCTGACTTTAGGGGAGAGACTCTCCAAACAATAATAGTGAGTTTTGTTGAAATATTGTATGCAATCAAAGTGAAAGTAAAGTGAAATTTATTAGTTACACAGGCGGGGGGGGGCTTAGGGTGGGGGGGCTAGGGGCGTGGGGGGGTTTGGGGTGTGAGGGGGCGGGGTGGAGCTATACTGGGATTCTTGGTGGTGGAATATGAGCACTGGTGAAGGGATGGGTATTCGAGCATTGTATAACTGAGATTTAAACCTGAAAACTTTGTAACTTTGTAACTTTCCACAATAAAAAATTTAAAAAAAAAAAGAAAATCTTTAGTTCTGTTACACAGTAAATGATGCTAGAATCAAGGCAAGTATCTGATGTTCAAAAACACATTCTCTCTAGTTCTTTGGCTTTCCTTTAAGAAGATCAACTAAAAAATTATCTTACATATCAGCATCATCATCATCATCCCATTGATTGTCTATTTTCTCGAGCAGTCTCAGTAATGTCTCCTTTTGTCCTAGCCCTGAGATTTTAGAAGCCTCTCTTTACTCGTCTTTCCTAATAGTGCCGCATTGGAGGCTCTTTCAGGGTCAGGGGAATGAGACCCATTATTGTTACTGGTTTTGGCATATGAATGTGTCACAGAAAGCTTGCCAGGCTCTTACATATAAAATCATTAAAAATTATTTTGCTTTTTATATATGCTCTGGATTGAGTTGTAGTCCTCATTGCCCCTTGCTTTTTGGAAGATTTAGTTAATTTAAAGAGGTACTTTATAGAAACATTTTAGTTTTTTGTTGTCTCCTGAAGTCCTCTAAACGCCCTCTGATTTAAAAGGGCATTGAGGGAAAGATGATTCAATTTAGCAAAGAAAATAGCTCCTTTTCTTTCTCTTTTCCACCTCCATCAAGCCCAATAAATGCCAGCCATTTATTTCCAGTATCTACAGAATTGTTAGTCAACATTATGATACCAATACTAGACAGTGATTGATCTAATTAGTATTGTGAGTATTTTTATATCCAGAGAGCTTTTGAGACTCTGGAGCATTCTTTGAATTTGATTTTATTTAAGCCTTGTTTGTACACTTGGGGATGCTTTGATAATTGCTGTTATACATTTTATACGTGTTTATACATTTTTTATAAAAATCAGAATACTTTTGATAATAATAACTTAGAGATATATACTTTGTTATTCAAATAAAACCTACATAGTAAATCCCATGGGTTGGGGTGGTGGACAGTGAGTGTCCTTTTTGATGATTAGAGGCTGTGAAACTTCTAATGAAATATGCACGGGGCATTTTGTGATAGTGACAAGTTATTTCAATCAAAAAGGTCATGCATACCAGATAGCATTCTTGTTTCCTGAAGTGGCTTGACTCTGCCTAAGTCAGTGAGAATTAAGATTTCAATATTATATTTCTATTGGCTAGGGCAGAGTGTGAGTGAGGTAGAGGTTTTAAACCACAGTATTGCTGAAATGTCGTCTTGATTTACTGGTATCACTGCTAAGTACTCTGTAAATGCCAGCAGTTTATACCGTGTCACTAATGCCCAAGAGTAATTCCATGTTCAAATTACAAAACTGAAGGCGTTCTGCCATTCCGGCAGCAGAGTTAACTTCCAAACAAGATTTGAATACTAAAATGGATGCCATCTTTGAGTCTCAAAGTTTTTTCAGCGTTCTAGTTGGTAATTTATAATTAATTATGTGTTGTGCCTAGTGGATTCTTATTCTTTGTAGAACTTCTGGTCTCTCTGTAGACATTTAGAGGGCTCAACTGAGGTACAAGAATGGAATAAAAAAATGATGTCTTGGATAGAATGGGCTCTCCCTAAATTTATCTTTCTTGCTTGTCCTTTCATGTATATATCTCAGTTTATACAAGTTTTTAATGTTAAGTGAATGGGGTACAGTTCTTTAAAGACAAAGCACACTCAATGTTATGTATGCATGTATGCTATTTTCTGAAAAGATAAGCTGGCCTTTCTCCTCTGCTCACATAGGCCTCTTCTAAGGAATTTCACCTTGATTTGGACAAGGAGAGATAAGATGAATCTCTGTGGACTTTGAGAGAAATCCTTGCTCTTGCTTAGACATACAGGTTAAGAGCAATGAAGGTTGTTAAGGTTGAGAAGTTCTTGTCCTCACCTTTGTTCTTATGACAAAGTCATTCTCTAGTCTCCTTTTGAAGATAAAGAAGAATGTACTTCTGGGAGAAGTAGCATCAGCGTATAAACTCACTGGTGAACAGGGACATTCATATTTTTTTTTTACCCAATCAGAATAGAGATGAACTCCCCCTACCTTGGTAGGTAACATTTTCTCTCCCTTCTCTTTGATATCCAGAATTCTCTAACACAGAATGAATATCCCAGACACTGTCCTAATTTTCTTTAGAACTGACTGGCATGTAATTTGTCTGTATGTATCTAATTAAATCAATTTTTCTTTAGCTAATCACCTGTGTAATACTGTACTGATGATTCATTTAATGTGACAAAAACATCAAAGAGTGTTTACTTGGTCTCCTGACATATACAAGTGTTTTCATTCATATGACAAGTTTAGCCAGACTTAAGGAATGGTGTCATCTAGTTTATAGCATATTTAGATCAGTAGAATACTGACCATTTAATTAATATCTCTGCTCAGGAAAAATAAGGCATTTCCCCTCTGAGACTTGTATTTCTGAAGGTGCTGCTTGGCTTAGTTTTGTCTTATAACAGGCAATTGAGGCATTCATGCTGGCCACTATTTGGTTATAGTTATTTGTCTGTCAAACATGGAAAATAAAAAATTTTCTCTATGTCCTCCAGAGAGACAAATTACTCCCTTGTGTTTATGCACGTAATTTATTTCCCTTAGAAGACATTTCTGCTGTTATTTTCAATTTTAGAATATCTTAAATAAGAAAATAAGACCTGTTGGAGAATATAATTTTATTAAGTGCAAGAACCCTTATCAAACCTATTTCATTTATAAGAGAGTAGTGGGCATTAAGAGACTACTCACTAAGAGAAAGGGTTGATTAGCAACACCATAATTTTCCTGAGGGACTTATGTAACAGAAATTGTGAGGGATGTAGATTCAGAAGAAGGAAAATAGGCAAGGGGCATTCTTTAGAGGGAGCAGCTCAGGATGTCTTAACTAGATTAGTATTTATCAAATTTTGCAACAATTCTGGGCCAATTGGCTAAAAGGTCTACTTTGCATACAGGAGATGTGCATTCAATCTTTAGCAGGGCATGATACCCCAGTCATTATCAGGAGTGATATCCAAACACCACACTGGAATAGCCTTTGAGTACCATCTAGGGTAACCCAAAACACAAACAGAACAAATATATATTTTTAAAATTTGTTTCAATCTCTGGCACTGCATGGTCCTCTCAGCCTTATGGGGACTGACCCCTGAGCACAGATCCAGGAGTAGTTGCTGGACACTGCTAGTTGTGATATCAAAAATAAGTATTTGTTAGAAATAACAATTATAAACCTGGTATATTATAAGTAATATAAGTAGCATTTGTGAAACCACTATAAGAGAAAATTAACCTTTTTTAAATAATAATAGGATAACAGTTGATAGATAAGAGATTAGTGGGCACCTGCTAAACAGGAGACAAACTAGAAGGCTATTTTATTAAGCCCCTTATTTTTAAAAAGTGCTTGTCCAAGAGTCTTAAAAATTGAAATATAATAGTAGCACTGAATTTGGACTCAATGTAACCACAAATTCAAATCTCTTTTCCCACTTGATTTTTCTTTTCCCCTCTCTTTCCTTTCGACTTTCCTCAATTTTTTCCTTGGTTTTCATTTTCTTTTACATATTATTACTCAGAGCCTGTGGTGTTCCCGGCTGTGGGAGTGTGGGAGCAAGTGGATCAAAGTCAGAGCCAGAAGCTCTGGCTTAGAAGTAGTAAGACTGTTAACTATGACAGGAGCCGTTGAGGAAAAATAAGTTTTGCAGCAGGGAAAAAAATGATTTTGAGTTTGGACAGATTGATTTTGAAATGCCTTTGGGACTTTCTTATTGAGATGTCCAGCAAGGAGTAGAAAGTACTCTTGATATCACTATAGCTGTGTCTGGAATAAACCGTCTGCCTGGCAAGACTGGGTTTCTCTATCACTGCGAAAGGCATGACTAGGACAGATGGATTAACCGGAACTCTTCATGGGGATGTGTGTGTGTGTGTGTGTGTGTGTGTGTGTGTGTGTGTGTGTGTGTGTGTAAGAGAGAGAGAGAGAGACAGAGACAGAGACAGAGTCAAAGACAGAGAGAAACAGAGACAGAGACAGAGAGAGAAACAGAGAGAGGAAGAGGAAGGGAGAGGGAAAGAGAGAGAAAGATCTACACCATATATTTTTTTTCATTTTTTACTTTTAAAACTCAGACTAGTAAATAGCTCAAATAGGTTGGAACCCCAGCACCATATATCACCCTCCGAGCACCTCCAGAAGTGATCCCTGAGCACAGCCAGGTGTGGGCCAACAGAACAATAAATTAAAAAATTACATCACCACTCCGTTTGACTGGAGAGATGCAGTAGGGCAAATGCTACCGGAAACAGCTTGGGTTCATTATGTGATTTCTTTTGGGTTAAATTTTTATCCTTGTCTTCAGAATCCTTTTTCTGTTTCCAGTTGTTTGGAGACCACCACATTCATTCACATTATCTAAATGGGGTTTTGACTAGTGCTTCTCAACGTTTATCGGACTTTAATCCCGTTTCAAACTTGTTTCCTCTGACTCCACTATCCTGATGGTTTGCTTAGAACTATAGTCCCATTTTAAAGGAGTTTTATCAGTGGCTACTTTGGAATAAGCTGGGGAGGTCCTGAGAGTGCCATGTGGTTCCCAGTTGAAAAGTCAACATCTATATTATTTAATAGTACTTTCTGTTCTCCTATTGTGTTCTGTTTTATTAGCAAATAGATATGCTATTCAATAAACTCAATATTTAGTATTTCATATTCTCAACCAAATTAGGGTTGTTATAGAAAGCTTTCTATTGACATTAATACATAAGGTATATATTGTGAATTGAACTCTGGAAATTTTATGCAGTTCTTGATTTAAAAAAAAATTCTCCACTATTTAGAAATAAGGATGAATTCATATTTTCCCTACAATATCCATTTCTTAAAGTGGATATTAAAATAAATATTATCCTGTTTTTGTTTTTAGAAATATTATTATCTCCATAAACTTTCTATTTTTCAGCATAATAGTGGATTCTTAAAACTTCATAATATGTTTTAAAAGGTAGGCAATTCAGCACTGTCAGCACTGTCATCCCGTTGTTCATCGATTTGTTCGAGTGGGCACCAGTAACGTTTCCATTGTGAGACTTGTTACTGTTTTTGGCATATCAAATACGCTATGGTAAGCCTGCCAGGATCTGCCATAGGCAATTCAAAATTTAAAAATAATTAAATATAAATATAATCTCCACATTATTCTAAAAGGCAGCACTGACCTACAGCGTAATATGGGAAAATTATTGGAGACAATCTCTTACTTCTAATTTGTAAACGTACTTCTGAAACTGTTTATGTTCTACACATAGAAAATGATCTTAGATTCAGTCTTGTTTTTCCACTGAATTAACTTCCAGTTAAGGAAAACAGGTCTTTTTTCTTAGGAAATCTGTTAGCTCCATTTAGTTATTTTCTATTAATTTGATAGATGAATTAAAATTTTAAGTTTTACATATAAAGCATTCTGCACTTTTCCTCTCATATTTTGTGAAGTAAATCACTTTTGTCATTATTCAATGATTTGTAGCAGTTGATACATGCCTAAGATAAAATGAATGATATGTCAGCAAATAAATACTATAACATTAAATAAGTGAAATGAAAATGTAACCATTGACACTGTATACAGATGTGCAAACTAGGAAGAAAACTTAGCAGAGAAAAATATGGAAACTATGTGAAAATAAAATTATGAGTATTTTGATTCAGTGATCCTGCCTGAAAGACACTAGATAAATAATTGTATAAGTAAGCACACATATGTGTAGTTGGATATTGATTGCATCATACATTCCACTGGAGGAAATAAAATCTGCATTATGGTGCCAGAGACTTAGTGAAGGGTTTAAGACATTTTCCTTATATGTGGCCAAATGTTATCTTATCCCTAGCATAGCAAATTGTCTCCTAAGAGATAGCCCCCTCCCTCCATGTAAAAACAAAGAGCACATTAAGCAAATTGGTAGAGTATTAAAATTAGAATTTTTTGGTTAACAAATTAGATCTGACTTAACAATAAGTACTGACCTAGAAAACATGTGTGATTCCACTGAATGTATTTGTATATCCAATGTTTATAATGTATAGATACACACCCCATTTTTATTAATGTTTTTCATTCAGTATTACTGAGTTTTGTTTTATTCACTAATCATACGACACAATGGCGAAAAGGTATATTACACAGTTAATGAAAATAGACTTATATTAGTGAGTTTGAGGATGCAAAGAATGAATAATGGATGAAAATTTCTAATTTAGAGATCCAGGAAATTATTCTTGAAAAATTGTATTTTACTTGAAATCAGAAAGAGAAGCAAGACTTATCCATGAAATACCTATTTTAGGCAGAGGAAATAGCATCTGAGAAACCTTCGTGTCCAGGGATATTTAATATATTCTATAGACTGAAAAGTTAGACATCAAGGGATTATGATATTTAAGGAAAAGTTTACAGTGAGCTTGTTATTATATGGGAAGATTTACTTTCTATATTTTGAATTTCTAGTTTTTTGTTAATGTTCTTTTCTTTTAATAAGAAGAAACTGAAATTATAATAGGCAAAATTGAAGACTTTGAAAAGGATAGAGAAACTAAAACATATGAATTGAGAAAAAAAATAAGTTGAAGACTAAAGCAAAAGGATTATGCACATCAACCTGAATTGAAAGGGAATGATGCAAATAATGATTTTTAGAATATGGAGATACTTTTTTAAATGATTGAAACAGAAACATAAAGTGTCCAAGTCTTTCATTATTAGACTCCTGGGTTATGTGATGTCCCTCAAGTTTTAGAATATACACCTTGTATGCTCAAGGCCCTGAATTAGAGCTTTGGGACAGTGATTCCCACAGGTACCACCAGGCCCAATCGCCACCAACACTCCCCCCACCCCCCATACACAAATAGTCGAATTAGATACAATAAAATAAGACTTATTTGTAAAGTCACATAAAAGCTGTCTCGGCACATACACACCATGTTAAGTAGATTTTCATCTCTTCTTCTGTTGTTGTAGCTACCCAGATATATTAGGACAGAAGTACAACCTCATGGTCTCTTATTGGTGCTTCCCTTCCTTTGTAGCCTGTCTAGCTAATCCTTTAATCTCTTTCCAAAACACAAACCTACTCCAGAGCAGTGGCTTTTAACCTAAAATCTGTTATAATTCCAAGGATAGATTTAAAAATAATTTTTTTGATGCTTAGGTTCTAAACATATCCCAAGTGAATTAAATCTTTATTTATAATTGTGAGCCAGGTAGCAGCTGTTTCAGTGCTTTTGTGTGATTATTATATTTTCTTAGATTGAAAAATGACTACTTTGGAAGAGGTTTGGTTATTATCACCTTCAGTATGTAATAAAGTTGGCATTCAACTCAAGAGGTATAACAGAAATAATTCTTAAGAACTAAATTATGAGCTAAGAATGAAACATCATTGACTCAGAAGTCATGGTAGTGGGGACTGGAATGATAAAACAGAAGTTAGGGTGCTTGTATGAAGTCGACCCAGGTTTGTTCCCTGGTGTCACACAGGGTGTGCTGCACCCACCAGGAGTGATCCCTGAGTACAAAACAGGAGTAAGCCTTGGCCACCATTGTGTGTGTCCCCCAAACTAAAACAAAACAACGGAAAAAAACAATAGTGAGGTTCTCTTGGACATAGCTATTTGGAAGATATTATAATATGTGGAGTGAATATGGAGATTTTTAATAGACTTGACTTTGGCTCTCAAATAGGAGCAACATTTTATATTATTAATCATCAAATGTATTAAACTGTAGTACTGTCATCCAGTTGTTCATCGATTTGCTCGGTTTGCTCGAGGGGGCACCAGTAATGTATCCAATGTGAGACTTGTTACAGTTTTTGGCATATAGAATACACCACAGGTAGCTTGCCAGGCTCTGCCATGCGGGCAGGATACTCTCCGTAGCTTGCTGAGTTCTCTGAGAGGGATGAAGGAATCAAACCCAGGTCAGTCGCATGCAAGGCAAGCACCCTACCTGCTGTGTTATCGCTCCAGCAAAATGTATATTAAACGTAAATTTAAATCTTAAATTTCTAAAACTAAGATTCTCTATTTTGTCATATTTGAAATGATAATACCTCTATCTCATCATGAACATATTACAATTACATGAAAATATTTATATAAGAAAGGTACATGGTTTATTTGTTCAATTAGTAGGAAAGATATAAGAAGTACTCATTCAGTTTCAGATCCTGTGTCACATATATTGTAGCTTTTAGTCTAAGTTTCCAACACAAACGTTTGTTTTTCTTTTACTAAACTATAGTTGTCTTTGATTCACAGTGTAGAGGGAAAGAGATGTAGTTTAGTAGACATATTGTGTTTGTCAGATATATTGGGTTGTGCCCCTGTAGATTTTTCAGAGGCATTGGAACTCACCTATGGTCTATGGAATGCATGACTTGACTACCAGTAAGTTACCATATATTTAGTAACTTGAAACATCTGTTTATTTGCACAGAGTTCTGGAGGTAACAGATGTGGACTGTGGAGGGTTTATCTACTTAGTGCTAAAATCACTGTTAGCTACATTACATTATCAACTGGAACTAAGGTCTTCTTTGAGTCCCTTGACTGGGCTGAGGATTTTGTTTACTTTCTGGCCATTTTCTAGGTTGTTGGGTGATGATCCATGTGAAATTTGAAGCAGTCCTCCCACCCCCTACCAACTCTTTTCCACACTATCATGCCACTACAAGGAAGGACAGAGAAAAGGCATATCACTCCATTTAGACAAGTGTCAATTTTAATAACCAAGGTAACTTAATAAAGAGACTTTGTATTGGATAGTCACAACACAGGTACTTTTCCTAGCCACTAGCCACTCACCCCCTTCAATGTTAACATTTTATTTGTGGATTTAGTAATACATTTACTCTCACAGGAGATATCTTTGGCAAACTTCTGGAAAATGGTGTCCAAGTAAAATACACACATTTTGTCAAAGAGTGGTGGTGAGGAACATCTAATTGCCCTGGTACAACTTGTAGGTCAACATATGGCTGTGTTCCATTGATTGCTTCCTCACTGTGGGGCATCTCTCAACTTTGAGATCCAACTTGCATTCCCTGTCATGAAGATGCCCCCATATTTAGAGCCAGTGACAGAGAACTGCCCTCACTTCTAATTCCTTTCATATTTCAAATCTCTGCCTCCTTACTTGCTGTTTGAGGTCCAGACCTTGTAGCCTGGTGTCACATGATTGTATAGATTCTGTTGAAGAGAACTATCTCTCTTACTCGTTCATGGACTGAGAGCTCACCCTGTTTATGATAGAGATGAAAAGACAAAGTTCACTGAATATTAGCTTAGAATGTTGCCTATCTATAAATAATGGGGTGGTGAGGGAGGGGAGAGAGTAGTGGCGAGTGAATGGTGTCACAAGTTGAAGTTATTTTGAAGCAAGAGATGACAAGCATATTAATACTTCACTTCTTAAATGAGCATCACTTTTATTGATATGATACATAAAAGCATTTGTCTCTTGTTTTTGTTTTGGGACCATATCCCTACTCAATGGCTACTCCTAGCACAACACTTGGGAATTGTTTAAGGTGCCAGAAGAAATGCCAGGGATCTAGCCTGCATGCAAAGCATGTGCTCTACCTCTTGAGCTCTCCATTAAGTTCCTCTTTTGTCAGGCCATTGATTGGAATGGGAATATTGCATTCGATTATTTTCCTATAGAGAAATATATAGCTAATACCAGAATTGTAAACCTTTTTTGTGTTAGGCTTTTACATTAGGACGTGCTCTCTTATCTCTTATTTTCTTACATTTTATTCTTAAAAAGTATGTTTTGTTGGTAAAACATACCTGGTAGTGTGTAGGGCTGACTCCTGACTCTCTGCTTGGGCTTACTCCTGGTAGTGCTCATGGATCACTCCTGATAGTGACTGTATGTGATGTGGAAGATTGAATCCGAGCTAGTTGTGAGCTGTGAGTGAGACAAGCACCCTTTCCACCTTGCTATCTCTCCAGCCCTTAATAAGTAAATTCTTTTCATATAATTAAATCTCTTGACAGATAAATGCTAAAAGTACAAACTGGTAACAATTATTTATAAAATTACCAGATCCCATCAATAAAAATAAATGGACAAATTTTATAAAAAAAACAAAATTTTCTGGGTTGTTTGGAAATTGTGTTGCTTGATATAAAAAACCAAGAATAGCTTGCTGGGGTTCTCAGGTACATTGAGTGAATCTTATATTTTTCAGGTTTATGAATTTAGCGCAAAGCAAGGGAAGCCTCAACTTGCAGCTTCCTAAAGGTATCGAACTGCTCAGCACCTGCTTTTAGTGCATGGCTGCTTGCACTGTTTTTCTTTTGGTTTTTGGTACATACCTGTTACTCAAGGTTTACTTCAGGCTTTGTTCTCAGGAATCACTCCTGGCATGCTTGGAGACCATAGTGGGATTGAACGTGGGTCAGCCATATGAAGGCAAGCATCCTACCCACTGTACTATCTCTTGGATTCCTATGGCCATCCTATCTCGTTAAGAGATGATGGTGTTCATAGTCAGGGAACATTTAGGGTTAAGCCAAATCTCCATTTCTCAGAACCTAACTAGGAAAATATATTGAATACTTGCTTTCCAGAAACTACAAGTGAATGCATGGACATTATTAAACATGCTTTGATTGACTTAAGGCACTCTTTTTTTAATTGAATTACCATGGGATATAGTTACAAAGCTTTCATGTTTGAGTTTCAGTCATACAATAATCGAATGTCTATCTCTCCACCAGTGCACATTTTCCACCACCAATTTCCCCAGTACCACCCCCCCCATCTCAACCTTCCCCCTGCCTCTATGTAAGGCAATTTTCCCCATATTCTTTCTCTCTCTATGTGGGCATAATACTTTGCAGTATAGATACTGAGAGGTTATCATGTTTGGTCCTTCCTTTATCTACTTTCAGCACACATCTCCCATCCTGAACAATCCCTCCAACCATCACCGAGTTAGTGACCCCTTCTCTATTACAGCTGGACTAAGGCACTCTTGCTGAGCAAAAGAAGCCCTGTCATTCCTTTACATTGTGGGGGGCACACACCTGTTGATACTGCTGAGGGACTTCTTCTTTGTGATGTACTTTATTTACTGATATACGGTTAGGAGTGATTTAAGTTGCCATCAACACTAGTGTGGAGTTGTCCCTTGGAGTACGGTCTGTGTTTGTGTTGTGTGTATATCACAGTTATTTGAGGATTTCCCATAAAGACACAGCTCTGTGTATGTGTGTGTGTGTGTGTGTGATTTCTTTTTTAAAGACAGAAATAATTTGTTTGCTTTTGGTGTTGACAGATGGAATGGTTCTGATGACTGGGTTACAAATCATTTTCAAGTCAGGTGTTTACAGTTCTCTACTTTAAGCAAAGTTGCAGAAGAGTCTAATAGAGTTGTCAGCAATATATGATTAAAATAATTTTTGATGAAAGATCACTGACTTTTGGCATATAACTGAGAAGGAGTTCAAATAATTGAATGACATTGCTATAATGGAGGGGGCATTTTCCATTTCCATCTATTTATTAATGTGACCAAAGAATCTCCATAGTTATAGCAATCAACAAAACAACATAAAACATGAGAATAAAAATGACACTGAACCTTGTCTCTGTTTAGCAATAAGTAATAGTTCCCTCTAGACTACATGAAGCAAATTGGGGGCAAAAGCCAAATCTGCCCATCTCGGTAAGAGATGCACTTCCAATAATTTGATCTTCCTTGAGCAATTATCACAGTTCGAGATGTTTGCTGTGATAGTGCTGTGCTCTAAATAATTTTAATTATAACCTTACCAGGAGAAAACTTTTTTACACTTAAATTCCTCCTGACCATATGACTCTTTGTAAAAGTCATTTTTGAATCATATTTTTGTTGCAAAGAAATATCATTAAAATACTTTCAAGCATAAAATTTATTGCATTAGGATGCAAATCAGTGGTGATGGAAATTGGAGTTCAGAGAGAAAAATAAGTGCAGTAAACTTTCTAAAATTTTTACTGTTTTTAAAAGTTTTTCTTATAGCTCTTTTCACATATAGAATTTTCTGGATTCATTAATTTAATCATGTAAGTTTTATCTCAGAACATCAGTGTTTCCAATATATTACAACATGTGTGAGTTCCTAAAACTTATTGCATGTAATTAAATGATCTTCAAGTCTGTGAGGGATACATCGTTTTATAAAGTTATATTCTAAAGTAAATAAAAATCTGATTTTAAAGCCAAGTTGTGGATTTTTTTTTTTGTAGTGGGAACCTTGGCATATTGTTGCTGTGACCCAAGTTTCTTAAAACATCCACTGTAGTTTTCCTGCTCTCCCTTTTTTCTAGAACTGGTGTTCGTACCACCAGTCTCATATATTTTACACATAAGTTATGTGTGGTATCTGGTCAGAAGCTGAAGTATATCTACTCCCAAGTAAGCATACCTTCAAGAGACAAGCCTTTTTCCCATATAGTTTTGTATGTTTTTAGAAGCTGCAACTTAAAGTACAATGATTTAGTATTAAGCAAGTTCTCAACTTTGATTTTTTATTTTTATTAAACATCTATAAGTTTGTATTTTTATCTCATCCATATTATCATTAAATAGCATTGAAAAGTAACAAATGATTCAGGCTTTGGTATATAATCAGCTTCATTCCAAACCCAATAAAACAGTCTTCCAATAAATCAAGTCGCACACATTTTCTGGTTTCCCAGTGAAAATAAAAGTTATGCTTAAAATCCTTGGACTCTAACCAGGAATATGAGATTATATAGCCAGGAAGTGCAGAGTTGGAAAAGGAAAATGTGTTGAATGAAAAGTGATGGGGGAATTTTGTTATTTTGGTAATGGTAATGTTGTGATGTTGTGATTGGGAGAGCCTGGCAAGCTCCTTGTGGTATATTCATATGCCAAAACTAGTAAAAATGATGGGTCTCATTCCCCTGATTCTGAAAGAGCCTCCAATGTGGCACAGGTGGGAAGGACAAGGAAAGAGAGGTTGCTAAAATCTCAGGGCTAGAATGAATGGAGAGGTTATTGAGAGTGCTCCGAGAAAACGGATGATCAACAGGATGATGATGATGATGATGATGATGATGATGATGATGTTGTGATAAGATGCATGTTGAGAAGGAGCAAAATTATTAAAGCATGTAAATATTACGTATGAAAGTTGATTCAATAAAAGAGGAAATTTTTACAATATACCATGGTTGGTTAAGTGTGTCAGCAGAATATTTAAATTATGAATCCCTAATTAAATGTGACAAGGAAACAAGAGGTAAGTGCTTGCTTTTGAAAAAAAAAAAAAAAGACTTCCACATAGTTTCTGTGGTCAAGAATGCCACAAAAATTTGTAAGAAGATATCTGTGATTTTGAGTAAAGCCAAATGAAATGAAACAATGTAGGCTGGTGATTAGAAGTTTAAAAGTCATAGCATATTGCTGGTCTTTTACTTTCTTTTTATCAGAAATATTTCTCCTATGTGCCAAAGTATTTCCATACTCTTGTTTCGTCTAATATCCTCTGAGGTGACTAATTGTTCAGTAAACTTTTGGTCAGATTTTAGACTATTATATTGGCGCTTGGGACATAATCTTAATACTATGGCCTGAAAAAATTAACAGTTGGTGTCAAGAAAGTAATTAACCAGTTAAATTTCAAATAGTGTGATTGTAAAAGCAAGGTAATGATGATAGAAATCTGGGAAGCTTTCTATTATGTATTTTAATAAAAAGTGAAGTAGATGGGACTAAGATGTAAATTAAATAAAGTTGTCACTTTTTATAAAGAAGTAAAATATTATACAAAACTTTTCTGGAAAGTGTTAGTCTATTTAAACTGCACATTACAATTTGATAAACATACACTTAATGAGTATCTAAGTACTTTGGTCTCAGTATTTCGAAAAGGAATCTGCATTTCAAAACTAGTATTGTTATACAAAGTCAGTGACACAGTGACACAGTATTTGAAGGTATGAACTGATACAGTATAAGCAGAGAACGTACTGGAAAAAAAGAAGTGGTCCTCTGTGCTAGATAGTTGTATAGGAAGAGAAGAGAACATGGAAAGATCCTTAGAAAAATACTTATGTCAGAGATCTAGATCGTGTGAAGGTTCTATACAGAAGCTGAAGGAGCCATATAATGTTTAGCAATTAAATTATTATTGGAAATAAAGTTCACCACATGTTTTATTTTAAAGTATTTCTAAGGACCAAAATCTTCAAAGGAAAGGGATAGCTGGGCAGATAGAAAAAGTCAAAGAGAACCTGACTTTTTGTGGTTCTATCTACAGTATAGGGCTGGAACGATAGCACGGTGGGTAGGGTGTTTGCATTGCATGTGGCCGACCTGGGGTTCGATTCCTCCACTCTTCTTGGAGAGCCTGGCAAGCTACTGAGAGTATCTCACCCGCACGGCAGAGCTTGGCAGCGTACCCATGGCATATTTGATATGCCAAAAACAGTAACACCAACTCTCAAAATGGAGACGTTACTGGTGCCCGCTTGAGCAAATCGATGAACAGCAGGACGACAGTGCTATATAGCTTTGAAACATTTAGTAGCAGGTAAATATGGGATAGCAAGGGCTAAAGAAAGGAGGATCCTACAAGAATAATGACCTAGAAAAAGTAATCTACTTGTAGGGCCTAATTGAAGTTATTTCCAGATACAGCCATTGTCCCTTATTTCTTTGCAATTCTTTGTATCTAAATAAAATCCTCTTATCTCTATCTATAATAAATGATATAAACAACTCTTATGTGGACATGATTTTAGTCATACCTATAAGGTCTGAAATGCAATTTTATCACTTAACAGCTCTGAAAATATAGAGAAATTGCAGAAACTATCTAATATTCTGTTTATCTGATAAAAGTGTTTTGTTATGGGCCTTAATTGAACAAAATAAAGAACACTTTGAATGTTTTATGGCATCTCCAGAGTCAATAGTTGGAATATGTTAGCTTTTTACATAATCTTCTATACATGTTATAAGATGCTGAATAATTTATATTAATTTCATTATAACTGGGATAATACAACTAGGGTTTTAAAAACTCACTTTGTTCATTATAATGGAACCAAAATGGTAATGACTATTCAATTTCTCAGTGTGATCAGCATTTAAACTTCAAGAGTAGTGTATACATTTTAAAATTTATTAAAATGTATTGGGCTGGAGCTATAGCACAGCGGTAGGGCATTTGCCTTGCACTCGGCCAACCCGTGTTCAATTCTTATGCCCCTCTTGGAGAGCTCTGCAAGCTACCGAGAGTATCGAACCCGCACTGCAGAGCCTGGCAAGCTACCCGTGGTGTAGTCGATATGCCAAAAACAGTAACAATAAGTCACACAATGAGAGATGTTACTGGTGCCCACTCAAGCAACTTGATGAACAATGGGATGACAGTGACAGTGATAGTGACAGTGATTAAAATGTATTAATGAGCTTAACTGTTTGGCAATGTATGGCAAAGGGCACTGCATTTTTAAGCTTCAAAATATGTCTAAGAATAACCCCGAAATGGTCTTTATTTTGCTCCTTTTTGGGTGGTTCAGGGCCTCCCACCTGGGAGTCATGTAGTATGCCACTAAACCATGTGCTCTGCCCAACAAAATATCTTTTATTGGAGTACTTTTGCTCACTTTCCTTGAAATAAAACATTTAAGGGTTGCCTCTTGCTATTGACAATTTTAGTACCTCGGATTAAAAGAGGCCAAACAGGTAGTTATTTTGACAATCATTGCTTCCCGGTGATCCACACCCTATGTGCATTCTCTGTATTCTCTGCAGAGTTACACTGCTAGTAAATTTTATTTATGATTCAAAGAAGGTTTAATGTTCCAATATTTTTTCAAAGGACATCCTTTATGTCTGTGTGCCTGCCCTCAGTTATATTGTTAACTGTCCACTTTGTATTAAGGATCACATTGAAAGTGGTTTTTATTATGTTTCTGAATGATAAAGGAATTTCATTCCTTTTCCAATAGGACTGTACTGCTGCTGAAATAGCCCATGGCTCTGCAGTAAGCTAATTAGAGTAAAATTCATAATTTGGATGACCTTGCATGATATTGAAGTAACTAATGAAATTCACTTTATTGTGACCAAGTATAGATTTCAGGTACAGAACCAGATTGCCCATAGTCCTCTTGCCTGTCCCCCAGAGTGAATTCAGATGGTTGAGAAGTTTTCTATTGAGATGAGAAGTTGTTTGTCCTTGGGCAATAATGACTCTGAATTTGGTTGTTTTGCCCACAGGGGTCCTGAAAATAAATATATTTGGAAAGAGAGACTTTGAAACGAAGATTGTTTTCCCCCCAGAGTTTGAAAAAGCATCCACTAGCCTACTCAGTGTAGCTCTCGGGACTCTAAACATTGCATAGAAAGGCTCTTTTGTTTTTGCTTGTTTAAAAAATCAATTTTTTCTCCTAAACTTCCTCAAATATTTACTATTCTGGTTAGAAGGAAAGAATTTTTTTCTTCTCGGTTTTGCCTTAAAGAGGTAACATTTCTGTGCTCTCTCAAGCCCAAAAGGAAGAGTGGTGTTAATGTCAAATCCAGACTTAATTTGCCACTTTATTGTAGGTCAGGCTCAGCGTCTCTGTAAGCAAATAGTAAGGCTCTCAGCACATTTTCCCCAGGGGCCAGTGTACATTGTACTTACGCCAGAGAGAAAAGGGTAATCCAGTTACCACTTGTGTGAGCACCACCTTCTGCACCCTACCTCCTGAATGCTACCCTCAAGCTCTAGGCTTCTTTATCCCTTAGCATCTTGTCTTCTGCCTTACTTTAAAAAGAATTTTGAAATTATAATTTGTAAACCTGTTAACTGTGATGGGAGTATTTCATATAAATATAATAGTTCCACACCTTTTTAAGGGTTTGTGCCTTCTGTGTGTCCCTGTATTTGTTGTAGCAACAATTTAATACCATTGCACTATTTAATCTTGTAATAACTATATTATCCTGGGAAAAAATAACTTTAGAGTCTGTCATTCCTTTGTATTCGGGTCTGTTATTTATTGCCATACAATTCTACCCCAGTTTTGAGGTGAAATCTAACCAATATGAAGAACCAACTTAAATGAGTTCCAATTCTGTTTCTTAATCTTTCTAAATGAAAAACACAAGATGGAAATGGAGTTAGATTAACTGAGTTAACATTTGGTCAGTGTTACTATGTGCTATGAGCACTGTTGGTTACCTAGGAAACCAAAGGTTGTTTTCTTTCTTTTTCTTTTTTTTTTAAGAGTACCTACCAATCTAATCACAGAACTGAACTTAGAGATGTTAACAGATATGAAGGAAATGTGAATCATATTCTATGGATTTAGCAGAGCCAGGTAGGTGTCAAAAGACATGACAAGGCAGTCAGTTCCAGGAAGACATAAAAAAGAGAAATTGACCTTTAGAATCCTTCCTCTACCACTGAACTATCAACCAGTGTTTCCTGATAGTAAAACAGTAAATAATTTTTTAATTGAATCACCGTGAGATACAGTTGCAAAGTTTTCATGACTTTCAATCATAAAATGATCAAACACCCATCCCTCCACCAGTGTGCATTTTCCACTACCCATGTCCGCAGTATCCCCCCTGCCCCAATTCTCTTGACCACATCCCCTGCCTCTATGGCAGACAATTTCCTTCTTAGTCTTTCTCTATTTTGGTACATTATGGTTTGCAATACAGGTACTGAGAGGCCATCATGTCTGGTCCTTTATCTACTTTCCACACACATCTCTCATCCCAAGCAATTCCATCAGCAATTACTGACTCAGTGATCCCTTCTCTGTCACAGCTGCTTTCTCCCCGAGCACATGAGACAGGCTTCCAACTCTGGAGCAATCTTCTTGGCCCTTGTTTCTACTATTTTTAGGTGTTAGTCATATTATGTTACTTTATATTCCACAAATGAGTGCAGTGATTCTGTCTGTCCCTCTCTTTTCACTTAGCATGATACTTATTCTTGTTTGGTGTACTGAGGGATAGTAGAATAACTGATGTTACTTCCATAGCCTGATAGGCAGATTCATCTGTGGAGACAGCTTGAATGGGCTATATGCATGTTTGCTTCTGGATCACCTGTTTGATCTCCAGTACGGCATGGTTCCTGTCAAAGCCAAGGGCAGTAAGTCATGAGTAATCTCTGAGCACCGCTGACTTTGTCCCTTCCAAAAAATAACAGGATATATTTAAAATGCTATGAGAAATGAGTAAATGTTCATTGAATTGGTCTTTTGGAGATATATTTGGCTTCATCAAATGGAAGTCCAAGATGGTCATTTTCACTATAAAGTATTAGGCCATTGCTAAATATATTGCAGATATACAGAATGATTTTCTGTGTGAATTTTATTTTACTAAATCTTGAAGGAGTTGTTAAATACCCCACCTTGTGTTTATAAAGCAAAGTAAAAAATAAAGTTTATGGATGGAGTCAAGTACCAAATACATGAAATAAATTAACTTTATATTTTCTACAACTTACTTGAATTGTGATAAATGGGGATATTTCAGTTTTAATTGAAATTTTAATTTTAATTTTAATTGAAATATTAAATTCTAATGAATCTGTATAAACTCTATGATTTTGCATTTTCAAAATATATGAGCCACCGAAGGATTTATACCAACAGACAAATATAAGGTTTTTATTTGTTAATGCTTAGTTAAAATAATGACAACAATAATGAATGACAGCTATATAATGTATATTCAGCTAGCTGATTGTAGAGTAAGTTAATAAATGTTAGTTGTTATCTACCCTTCTTTACTTCTTTACCTACATCTGCTTGCATTTTTCTACTAAAATTAACTAGGCATTTCAATAGAATAAAAAGCAAAGGTTTTTCTTTAAAAAGTTTGAAAGTTACCTTTACAGAAATTTTCAAATATATCAACTAGTAAATAAAATCTCAAATATACCCAAATATACTCATTGATAAATGCCTTCACTTTATGTCTGACACATGTGAAAATGCTTTGCTGTTATTGATATTATAAATTATAGATTATTTTTCATAACATTTAAACTCCATGATTATTTGAAATGAACATATATACAAATATTTCTTGGAATATCTATTTTATAGAATGTCTGAAAGTCCTTCCTTCCACCCTACCCTCCTTCATCTTTCCCTCCCTCCCTGTCTCCCTGTAATGGGGTCATGGTTGCTGTGCCAGTGTCCTGTGGTGGAGGTCACTCCCAGGATCCCAGCCATGCCCAGAGGGTTGTGTGAACTAGGACCTAACCCAGGTGTCCAACATGTAAAGCCTGTGCTACAGCCCCTGAACTCTCTTCTCAGGTCTTGAAACTCTTTATTCTTTAGATAAAGCTATGATTTCATAGGAGGTCCCTTGGGCTTCATGTCAGCATATGATTATTTTGCAACACTTAAGTGGTTATACGGAGTTGAAGTTGCTTATTCAAATATAACATGATAAGTTGTGAAGACATTTTGATTCTGTCATTCCAAAGAGTTGTGTATAAAGACTTGTGCTTTGTTCGAAATCATGTTTCTTAAAAGAATTTCAGAGATTTGATGTAACTCGTAATGTATAGCTGAGGCATAGCAACTTTCAATATGCAACAGTCATTGTGTCACTTGAATCAGTAATCTATTATTTGAGCAAAAATACTGATGTCAAAGTAAGATATTCAAATCATCTTCCTTTAGGTTAGTGTATTTTTATTAACTAGCTCTAGCTTCATAGATATTACGCATGGAATACTATCTCTCTCTCTCACTCTCTCTCTCTCTCTCTCTCTCTCTCTCTCTTTTTTGCTTTTTGGGTCATACTCGGCATTGCACAGTGGTTACTCCTGGCTCTGCACTCAGGAATTACTCCTGGTGGTGCTTCGGGGTACCATATGGGATGCTGGGAATTGAACCTGGGTTCAAGGCAAACGCCCTACTCACTGTGCTATCCTCTAGCCCAGGAATACTATCTCTTTTAAACATTTTCTAATTCACTATTCTTGTTCTGTATAAATATGCTCAAATGGATCTAGCCTATAAAATGTGTTTCATCTAATTCATTGCTACTCATTTATGGCTGCACCATGTGGTAGGAAGTCAGAAACATCAGGTCTGCTGTTCTTGTAATGTTCAAGTGGCCTCCAGGTGCTGGGCACAGCCAACTGTCTTGGCCCAGGGCCAATTCACCATGGTCCTATCAACCAGCAGTGCATACTTACGAATTACTTTGAGACACAGAATACTCTGAGTGAAACAAGAAAAAAAAATATAGAGGGATAATGATTTTTTTCAATTCTTCAATTTGGAAAGCAGAATGTGTCACTAGCTAGAACCCATTGTTCTTTATTAAAGAAATAATTTGCCTCTTAACCTCTCAAGTTTCTTTCAAAATGTACCAAAAGCTTAGAGTTGTGTTTGCCTCGCCTTCATTCCAGTTGCATTTGTAATCTGTACCTCAATTAGATTTCTTTTTTTCTTTTTGGTACTTAGCTCTGATAAATTACATTCTACATTCATTAGAAATGTGGGATTTGCTTGCTTAAACACCTCGTTTTTATTTGGCTTTGGTTTCATGCTAGAACAAAGACAGACAGATTGGAGAGGGAACAATCTACAAAAATAAAAATCATTGGTACAGTTTATTTAATACTAATTTGCTGTTGTTCAGTCTATTTTTATTTATAAAAACTCTCCAAGGGAAGATGAGCTATCTCTCTATTCTTGATTTTATAACCACCACACACTATATTAATCATTAGTAGAGAATAAGATTTATAATGTCAAAATAAACAATGAAAAACATATCTTCCTCTTGGAGTGACTGAGATGGTCTCTTACCCATTTGACTGTCTAAAGCTATTCAAACGGGGAAAACTACATTGTGTTGCATTCTTTTATGTGTTCGTTTCTGCAGGACCCACCTGGTTGTGCTCAGGTCTCATTGCTTGCTATATATTCAGGCATGACTTCTAGTGGGTTTGGAAGACCCTCTGGGGCACTGGGATGAGAGTCCAGCTCTGCTGCATGCAAGAAATCTCTTGCGGTACAATCTCTGCGGTACAATCTCTCCAGCCTCGTGTTGTGTGATTTTCCATGAAATAATATGGACAAGGGGCATAAGTCACATTTCCTAGCTGGGGCCCACTTTTATCCTTATCAGTACATGGCCCCATGAGCATCAGCAGGTTTGTTCCTGGGGTCCCCAGGATCCCAGTGCAGCACCATATCATGGAGCCCTAGGATGCAATTTTTGGGGCTCGTTGGCTGATAATTGCTATGAGTGGCGCCTAGACTTCCCGAGCACTCCTTGAGGGATTGTCCCTCAAAGTATATAAATAAAAGATAAAAAGTAGTAAGACTAACAAATTCTTAGCTTTTATAAAGTCGGTTTAGACCTGGAAAACAAGACATGATTGATCGAAATATGTAACAGGTGAAGTAAAAGTTACTTTAAGGGAACATTGTAGAAATTGCCAATTTACTCTTTTGGGTAAGATGGACATATTCACATTAACCCCCCCGTTTTTTTCCTTTGGCCATGTTGTGCAGTTCTTGGAGAACTAAAACTGTCTCTGTGTTTAGGAGTCAGTCCTGGTGGTGGAAACTAAGAGGTACTGGGAATGGAACCCAGTCCTCTGGTCTGGAAAGCATGTGCTCAGCCTGTTGAACTGTCTTTTTGGACCCCTGGATTAATTCTGATGGCGTATTAAGTGACATTGTGCAAGGTCAATGAGAGTTGAACAGAGTCAACTTATAGAACAGCTGATGGGAGTTCTATCGCCAGCATCAAACATGACCCCTGAGCACCACCAGCAGTGATGCCTGCAACGGTACAGAATCAGGAGTAAGCCCTGAGTACCTTTGGGTATGAACCAAAAACAAACAAACAAACAAACAAACAAACAGGTCGACTCATATAGTTATTGCCTTTCAATAGAGTTAAAACATATATGAATGTATAAAATATAAAGAATTATAATACAAAGTACTTATAATATGGATTATAAAAATAGCAACAAATGGCTAATTTCAATATGAAAAATTTTGGCAGACCCTGACTACATTCTGGATCTCTGGAAGCTGTGGTGTTCTTTTTTTTTTTTCTTTTTGTGTCACACCTGGCAATGTATAGGGGTTACTCCTGCCTCTGCACTCAGGAATCACCCCTGGCGGTACTCAGAGGACTATATGGGATGCTGGGAATCAAACCTGGGTCGGCCAAGTGCAAGGCAAACGCCCTACCCGCTGTGCTATCGCTCCAGCCCCAGCTGTGGTGTTCTTGATTGTTCTTGATTGTTGGAGTTGAGTCTAGATTGCTTTCGTACTTAATTGGATTAAAAATAATCTAATTCTGAAGGTGCCAGAATAAGATTATATTTAAAATGAGGCTTAAGGTGAGAGCAGTGGTCACAAAAAAGGTGAAAGGAATGTTCTGAAATGTTTCGTTGCATCATATATTTGATGTTTGCTTACACTTTCAAAATTACATATCAGATTTCACACTGTCTTCATTACTTTAAGACTTCACATAGCTTTAATTTTATTTTAATAATCTTAAACATTTGTTTGGTTTTAGGAGTTAGGCATAGCCTCCAAAAGTAAATAGTTCATTAATTTTTATGTCAGTTTTGGTGCTATTTACATGCATACAAATAAAACTACACTACCTCAGGGAACTTATAGAGGGTCGGTTTAAATTCATGAATTAATGTAAATGGTAAGGTTGTATCATCTAGGTATAAGCTATTGGCATTGGAGAGTGAAGAAGAAACAATAAAGTAAAAATAATTTTAATATATGCCATTACTTATGAATATGTGTTCTGGCATCTTTCTTATTAGGAATTTTTGCAGGAGATAAAACTATTTGTTCATGTACTCTAGCAAGGTCACTGTGTGTCTTAAGATCAACTTGATGTGTGGTATGGGGAAAATACTCTATTGTATTCACAGGTACTCCATAGTTATTCCTATGCATGGCTGAACAGACTGGGGTAAATCAGAGGGGAGCAGGTTGGCCTGTGCCTGCCCAAGCAGAGCCTCCAGCAGCCGCTTGCTTCCACAATCCAAAATTGCTGCCATACCCCGGGCCTGTGTCCGCTGTCTAAAAAGGACCTCACCAAGATACAACCTGCTGAAAATTCGGGTATGCGAGTTTTGTGACTGAAATCTCCAGGCTTTCACGGAGTTGGGGTTGACTACCTCCCCCCGACTTTCCAATACACATAGAAGCACTGGCAGTCACCCCCACAAACCTACTCCAGTGTACCCTATAAACTCTACATCTGGCCTTGCTTCAGAGACCCCGAAATAAATCTTGAAAGACATCAAAAGCCTGAGACACAGCAGTGAGTCCAGCAAGACACCACAGAGCCAGAGATCTCTCGAGACCCCATACCTAGCAAATTTCACCAGGACACCCCAGATGGAGCAGGTGCAGTCTCCCCGCCTACTCTAGATGGAATCGCGGCAACCAAGAGCTTTCACAAGCAAGGCCCAGATATACAGGTTCCAGGACTAGATATCCATGCTGCATGGTGGCAGATGCTCCAGGCTGTCCCCATACCTAGCAAATTTCACCAGGACACCCCAGATGGAGCAGGTGCAGTCTCCCCGCCTACTCTAGATGGAATCGCGGCAACCAAGAGCTTTCACAAGCAAGGCCCAGATATACAGGTTCCAGGACTAGATATCCATGCTGCATGGTGGCAGATGCTCCAGGCTGTCCCCTCCTTGGCGGCTCCCTGTCCACTCATCGGCCTGGTTGTCACACCCACAGTGTGCTCTGGGTGCCATCTTAGCGTACCAACAGCCTTGGTCCAAAGATGCCAAATTGACTCCCAGAATGGATTAGTGCCCTATAGAAATGCCTCTGGAACCCAACCATTAACAATCTAGGATTCCAGCAATGCGTGGCCAGGGCTCCCATGATATTCAAAATGAGCAATGGATAATAGATGATCTAGCATCTGCCCCTGGCAGGCAAGCTTGAATTTGAGCAAAATATAATGCCCAAATGTAGAGAGTATGGGGAAATTTTCTGACATGGAGGCAGGGTGAGGACTGGCATGGGAGGGGTGGATATACTGTGGACATTGTTAGTGGAAAGTGCATTGGTAAAGGTATGGGTGTTCGATCATAGTATGGCTGAATCTCAAACATGAAAGATTTGTAACTGTATCTCATAGTGATTTAATAAAAAATTAAAAAAGGAAACATAATTGAATTAATGTAGGACTTCTCATAAGATAAAGATAGATCTCTAAAAAAAAAGAAAAAAAAGATTTCATCCTTATTGTTATCATGTTAAGAATTCCATCCCTATTACAACAGTGTTAAAAAGTGAAAATTTTCAAAGTCACCTTAGAGTTGTTTAAATTTAAATGCAGTGTTGTTGTTTTCTTTGTAAAGGGTGTTGATGACTCTGAGGTAACTCTTAAGTATTGCTTTGAGAGGATTGTTTCTTGATAGAGGCAGGCATAATATGCATGGACTAAGAGATCAGAGACTTATCTCTCATTAGTACATCAGTGACAAGTATGGAAACAATTAAGCATTGCCATGTAGGGTGCATGTAATTTCTCTCTCTTTATCTATATCTTCCTGCATTTAATAGCTGCAATGGGATTTTAGTATGTTAATAAACATGAGAAACACTTAATTTTTGTTTCTCATAGTCATATTTTAAACAATGAGTTTTTAAATTTGAATTTTCTTTAGATTAAAAGCAGTATGGGTAGTTTTTAGCATATGTTATAATCAAGATATTTGATAACTAATTAATAAACAAATCAAGAGAAATGCTGATCTCTTCAACATCATGTCTTGCTCAAGAAAACCCACTCCCTTAGCAGCATCCAATTGACAAGTGATGGCCTAGTAAGGAAATAAGAGCAAGTAATAAGTTTTCTATACTTGACAGACTAATAATTTCAATTCTTACCACACATACATCTGGTTACATAATTAAAGCAAAATGTCCATAGAAAAAATGCAGTGCCCGTAACTTGAATTTTAATAAATGCAAATGAGACAAAATTGAGAATAATCAGTGGAAGTTCCAGGGTAGAATGTTTGTCTTGTGTTTACTCTGAAATTCACTAACTTCTATTTAACAATCACCTTAGGAGTGAAGCCTTAGGAGTGAAGATAAAAGGAAAAAAAATTATTCAAGGAATTCAGAAACTAACAAATATACCATAAATACTTTGGATTTTAGCATGGGCAACAATTAAATTCAATGAAACCAGATGGAAAAATGGTACAGTTTTGCTTTTTTTTAAAAAAAAAACACAAACTTTAACTCTGGATCTTCTTTTTCCACCCACCTGTTTAAGACTGCTTCTTAAATTATATCATTAAAACATAGATGTAAAATTGACTGCTTAAGATAGTAAGCATGATATTCTTAGTAGATAATGGGTTATGTCTTTTAATCAAGATCCCTGACTTATTACTATAATTAATTCATGTAATTCTTAGTCTAAATGTTGTTGTCTTGTTTTTTTGTTGTCTATTAGGAAAAGAGTTCAAAATACTTCAAAAAACAGTAGTTATTGTTAGTAGTATTGCAGCGAATTTTGAGTTGTCCTTTATATCATTGTGTTATTATTATTTGGTTTATTCTCTCTGCCCTACCAAACTATTAAATCCATAAGGGTGACTGCCTGTTTACCATTGAAGTAAATACTAACTTACCAATATTAAGTACAAAGCCTCACCAAAAGATTAAAATAGGTGATCAGAAGATCAAAATGTCACATAGTTTATTTTCTCTAACAGTGACATTTGGACGGGGTCAAGTTGGAGACATTATTACATGATGATGAGCAACTTGCATTTGGATCTCTTCTTCAGCTTTTGAGTTTTTTCTTAGCAGCACATGGGTTACTGAGAATACTGAGATGTGTGCCTGAAAGTTATAGGTTTAGAACTAAAGGTTGAGGACTCTGAATGTGACACTGCTTGGGCCGGCAGTGCTGGGTGGTTGGGATGAGTATGTACTTCAGGACACCTACATCCACCCCTCTGATCACTCTCCGTAGAAGTATTTGATTTTTGTCCTCCTGGGATTTTTTTTGATATAAGGTTGTTTCGTAATCCCTCCTTGATATTTATTTATTACATATTCCATTCACTGTTAAAATCACCTTTAATATCAGATTAGACACTGAAATTTTAAAGAATTACTTCAACAATGAAAATTGTGTCTTAAGTAGGGAAAGTGAAAAATCATATGAAAAAAATTTGTAATAGACCTGAGTACATAAGAGAAATTATATGAAAATATAGATATTTTAAATTTTTAGCATTGTGATTCCATCCTTCAGATTCATGTAAATGTTTCTAACAGGAACATTCGGGGATTAAGTAATGTAATATTTCTTTTAAAATTGGTATGTTCCTGGGTGAGAGGATGGTTCAAAGGATTCGATGACATGCTTTGCACAGGTGAACCCAGATTTTACACCTAGCAGCCCATGTCCTCTGAGCTTTGTTGAGTGTGGTACATAAGAACCACTGTGATTGACCCTTAAGTACTATCAAGTGTGAGTATCACTGAAAAAGAATCAGGTGGCTGCCTGTGAATTTCTTCTCTGAACAGCAGAATCTCACACTACTTTTTTTTATTTAGAAAGCTTATTTAATTGTAAAGCTTAACATTAATTTCAATATACTTTCTTAAAGACACTTCATTAAAGTTCTGACTAAATAATATGTAGACAAATGGAGGAAAGTCGAATCTATATCAAGTCGGTGAGATTGTTAAATTGAAAAAAATTAAGATATTGTTGCTGAAAACGTGAACTAAGTCATGCACACAAAAGTCAAATCAATTCTGTAATTAATGTCTTAGTGCTATAATCCTAACATTTTCTATAGTATATAAGCAGAAATAAATGCACATGGTAAATATAGTTAACTTCTCAAATGTGCAACATGATTTTCCATGTGTTAAATCTGATCTTGTGGGTATTTATACATCAGAGCGCTAATCCCTGTTAGAATATAATCCTTAGTTATTTAACAATTATTTCTTGCATTGATCTTTGCTTTCACAGTACTACACAACAATATTACAGGGATACGATCATTTTCTGAAAGACACTAAGGAAAGAAGATCCGTTCAATTTGACTACAGATAAGAATCCTAGTAGTAGTGATAAATAAGTTCCATCCACAATTGTTTTATCCTCATCCAGCATTGTATAAAACACATTTTGGGGGAATACTCTCCACTTAGATACTCCAGGTCTTTCTGAACTTTGACTATTATTGGATTTTCCAAAATGTAATTTATGTTTGGAAATAGAGGGCAAACACTAAAAAAGGTGAAAACAGTGTATATGGTAACATACATTTTAAAATAAAATCAATACTTAATGAAGAGGTTGAAAAGAAATCCATTTGTTGCGTGCTATATTGCTAAAGAAATTTATGAGGATCCCATCTTCTTGGTTTTGGCTCTACTTTTTCTTTGTTTTAGTCTACCACCCACCTAATTATTTCATTTTCTACTTGAATTATTTTAATTCTTCTAAACTATTTTTCTAACATATAATCCACTCTGTGTATCATCACCAAATGAGTCTTTGCTTTTGCCTTAGAGTACAGGCTTCACTGCCTTATGGCAACTCAAAACTCGATCTGGTCATGTACTTATTCTCATTTGCCTTCACTCTACCCAGAAGAAATTGTTCAATTTCTTTTCTGCTTATTGCAATAATAATTAGAAGAACAATAATGAAAACAATCTAGTGAGAGAGAATTGGCAAGTCTTGGAGTACTATACTGTATTTGAATTTGCAAATCCACAGAGAATAAAGGGCTTTGTATGGATTATAAATAGATTTTGGCAAGCTTTGAACTGCCCATACTGTGTTCTAAGTTTTGAGTAAAGCTTGGCTGACATGCTGAATCAACCTAAGCTCTGATGTGACTTATAAAGACGCGAGGATGAGTGACTCCATTTGAAACGTTGTGTTAGCCAAGTAGGTAAAATGAATTCATGATTATACTTTCTTCCCTTCCCCAGTTCATTCCTTAGGTAATTATGATATCCGCTTTTGGTGCAAAGCGTTCATTCCTTAGGTTATTATGATATCTGCTTTTGGTGCAAAGCAGGAATTTAACTAGGTTTCTGTATTGAAATGCTATTTTATTATTTAAATCACAAGTTCTTAACTTAAATGTCCTACTGACCCTTTTTAGAAAAGAAATTATTCAGAGTCCTACTGGAATTCTGTCTGCTTGACCTGAAAAAAAAAAAAAAAAACAACAAGACAGGGAATGCTCCCTGATTGCATTTAGTCCCCCATCAGCACTCCCCAGTAGTAAATTTTGCTGGCTTTGAGAAACACTAATTTAAACGAACAACATGGGACACAAGAATTTATTTCAGTTTTCTGGCGTATGTCAGTAAGTGGTAACAACAGGAATATATACAATAAATGCAGAATCAAAATTTCATGCACTTCACTTTTCTCCATGGTACTCAGAGTAATGTGGCAATGACTCACATCTTCTAAACTAACGCTACTCAATTGTTATGACAGACCATGCTAATTTGTACTCAACATTATAGAACCCAAATTACACCTCTTGACCATACACCATTATCTCCTATTTTCTTTGGTAAGGCCAGATTTATTTGGAATATTTAAGGTGTGATGCAGTTGTTCGCGGAACCTTTCTCTTTCAGTTATTTGAAAGTCCTAGTACTCAGTATCTTACTCCTAATTTTATACACACCAAGATAGGGCAGGTGTAGAAAAGTCAGTGGGAATGATCCTAAATAGACCCTGTTGTGCCAAGCTGATTAGCTACTGGGGAAAATAGCTGTCTGCGGTTGATACCTGCTGACTATAAGAAAGCACAGGGAAGGGACTGAGACAGTGTACAGTGGACTCAGCGGTCTCAGAGCAGCAGAAGCTACGAGGCATTGGGTTCCCAGAAAGTAAATTGAGCTCAGTAGGGGGACGTACAGTGTCGGTGTTTCGATGTCACAGAGATAGGTGATAACCATAAACTTTGCCAAGAGCGCCACTCTCAAAGACAGCGTGCAGAAACTAATGAGATTGGAAATTGCAATTCTGAGCAGATATGAATGTGTGTGGAGATGGTAGAAAGTGTGTGTATGTGTATTTGTGTGTGTGTGAACATGTGGAATTTGTGTGGACCAAAATACCAAGCTAATTCCAAAGCAGGTAATAGCCTCTGCATCTGCACATTATTTTCTTGTCACTAAGTTTATTAAATAAGGAATTTTCCACATTTGGGATATAATGCAGTTTTATACTTAAAGCCATTTACATACAACTTTAAATAAATTCATCTAGAAACCAGTTCACACATGTTTAAAAATATTTATATAAAATTCACATATTTTCATTATTTTATTAAATTTGGAATTTTGCATATTTGTATCAAGCATGTATTGTATATAGGCATATATTTATATACATATACATAGATATTCCATGCTATTTGTATTTTTATTGTAATATATCTCCTAGTTTGAAATACTTAATGTAATATCACTGCCTTTTAAAATTTATTATTACTTTTGCATCAGTGAAGACAATATATTTGCAAATACCTAGTCATTTAATTTTGTTCTGTTGTTCTGTGGCCACACCTGTCAGTACTAAAGGCTAACTCCTGCTCTGTGCTCAAGGATCTATCTTGGTTGTTCTCAGGGTATCACAAAGGGTGCCAGGGACTGAATCTGGATTAATCCTGTGCAAGACAAGTATTCTACCCACTGTACTGTCTCTTCAGCACCAACAGCAAGTGATTTTAATGATAAAAGCCAAATTGCATTTCTGTGTATTTCTGTTGTTAACTCCAGTAATTAGTTTTTCTTGAATTTCATCCCTACTTTATTTAGTCCACAAACATGAAGAAATGTAATTCTGAATAATTATTTTTGGCGATGACATGGCAAACTTCTGACTGGATTCAATATATACCCTTATATATTAAGGATACTAATATCCTTAATATGTAGTGAGGATACTATATATCCTTATATAAGGATACATAATAAGGAGTTCTGTATCCTTATTATGCTATGTAAACCAGTATAGCCATCTCTCACCAATCTGATCAGTTTCCCCTCAAATCTGTCCCTTTCATACCTATTGCCATTCTTTGAGACAGTCTTGTCATCTAGTTGAAGAATTCCTCTGATAAACTTATAATAGTTCCTCTGCTTCATTCCTGTCTCTACTCATGCATCCTTACTTAAACTACAATAAGGATGCTCATTTCAAAAGTTGCTTTTTTTGTGTGTTGTCAGTATAGATTTTACAGAATAATAATTCTGTGTTTATTGCTTGAAAATCTCTTTTAGGAAGAAACTGTGAGGTGCACTGGAGATGAAGTATGCTTGAAAATTTTTAAAAATCATGATAGCTTCTGCAATCTTTGAGACGAGTAGAACTTACATTGGAATATATTCCAGAGAAGAAAGAAGTCATAGTCAAAGTTCCACTCAAGCCTTCTCTCTTTCTTGGTTGCATGTTTGTTTTGGAGTTTACTCCTGGTTCAGCACTCAGAAACCACTCCTGGGCAGGGCTTGGGGGGCCATATATAGTGAGGAGCATTGAAGCAGGATCAGCCATGTGCAAGACAAGTGCCTTGCTTACTGTACCATCTCTACAATCCCAATACTCACTCGTGCATTTTCAAGCAAATTGAGATTGAGGTTCCATTTTTATGGAGATATTTGAATGTACAGAACAAAAAGTTATTGTTCTAAATTACAGTTTGATCCACTTTAGGGAGTACCAGGAAATGCATTAATTAAGTATACTTTCAGTGTCCAATAACAGAAACCCACATCAAATCTATCTTAAAATATAAAAAGGGGATAGGGGGCTTATTGGTTTAACTAAACATGTATATACATAGGAGCTTTGGTATTCCGTCCTTTTGAACCAGTATGTCAACATATAAAAGCTGACATTAAACTCAATGTCTGAACTACTTTCCTATGTCACATCAGTTATGCCTTAAAATGTTATAAATCCAGTGCTGTACTTTCTAGTTTATCTAGCATAATCCCTCAAGTTTCCTCTGTTCTCCATTTATGAGGTACACAAACATGATGCTAAGGTTGTTGTCAGGACATCTCAAATAAATTAAGAGGATTATAAGAGTGAGTTGCCCCAGTGGTTTCACTTAGAAGTGTATATGGGCATTTGAAATTTACAAGAAGTTATTTCTGTATTTCTTAGCTTTATGCTGTGAGTAAATTGCTGTGGTTAATTAAGTGTCCTAGACACATTTAAATTTAAACAGATTATGTAACACTTGCATCCAAAACTGTAGGGCTTTCACCAGTGAGTCTTCATAGTGACACTAACTAAATTCTGCTAAATTGGGGCCGGAGAGATAGAACAGTGAGTAAGATACTGTATTCGTTTTGCATTGACTTACCCTGTGTTTGATACCCAGCACCCTATATAGTCCCCTGAGCCCCTAAGCAAGGCCAGGAGTAATCGCTGGTGCAGTGCCAGGAGTAAGCACTGAGTATGGCTGAGTGTTGCCCCCAAACATAAATAAACAAGTGAATGAATAAATAAATAAATAATGCTGCTAAATCTTCAACTATTTATTGGCAAGACATCACAGAGATGTCATGTGGTCCATGGGTCAGAGAACAGTCAAATATCCTGCCACAGGCTCCTAACTAGCACCCTGAATAAAAGTTTATGGTGAGATAGATGTGATATTTTAAGGCATGATTGAGCAAGCTCTTTTCTGGGTCAGGTGAAGAGTTATTGTTGAAGTAGAGTGATCCCAGTTAGATGGGCCCTCCACAGTGATGCTATTAGTGGGAATTTGTCAGGTGATAGAAGCACAGATGTTTCTAATCAGCCTGTGACATTGAAAACCTCTTATTGCCCAGGAATATGTTCCAAAAAAGGGTAATATGTGCAAGAAATGATATTTTGTATCTCTTGCAATCTCCATTAAGGATTTGACAGTTGTATTTGAAGAACTTAGTTTTACCGCTCTTGGATTTCTTCCTTTTCAGGCTGCCCACACCATATGAAATAAATACTACTCACACTGCATGAATTAAATTAAATTGCAATGTACAAGTGACAATTTTATTCCACTTTTAAAAAAATTGTGTTCAACATATCATAATACTGATTCATTCGGTCATAACCATGCTTTTAAAAATCGGCACTAGAAGAAAAATCAAAATAGGAAAAGAACAGGCATTCTAAGCTTAAAATGGTTAGCTGGTAGAAATTATTTATTTTATTTTGCTTTTTGGGTCACACCGGTGATACATAGGGTTTACTCCTGGCTCTGCACTCAGGAATTACTTCTGGCGGTGCTCAGGGGACCTGGGCTGCTGGGAATCGAACGCAGGTCTGCCTAGTGCAAGGCAAACGCCCTACCCGCTGTGCTATCGATCCAGCTCCAGCAGGTAAAAATTCACTGTCTCACTGTCATCTCATTGCTCATCGATTTGCTTGAGCGGGCACCACTAACGCCTTCATTGTGAGACTTGTTGTTACTGTGTTTGGCATATGCCACGGGTAGCTTACCAGGCTCTGCCATGTGGGCGACTTACTCTCGGTAGCTTGCCGGGCTCTCTGAGAGAGGCACAGGAATTGAACCCGGGTCAGCCGCATGCAAGGCAAACACCTTACCTGCTGTGCTATTGCTCCAGCCCAGGTAGAAATTATTTTGTTAAATTTAGTCTCCTCTTGTAAATACTGCCATCAGTGTAATTTTTATAGCTCATTGTTAAAAGTGTTGTGAAAATCACTTATTTAATGTTAGTGAATTTTTTTTCTGTTCTGTGTTAATTGTACTGCTACTAGTTAGAGTTTAGCAGATGTTTATCTTTTACCATAGTTGCTTTAGAATGTTTATTTTTTGGTGGATTCTATATCGTACATATATATGTATATATATTTACATAAGAAATATATGTAAATCTGAATTTGTCATGGGATAAGTGGGAAATTGTCTTCATTCAGACAAATTTGTATTTGAAAGCAGTTTTGCTATAATACACCTGTTCTCTCTCCTCTCATTCACTCTCTTTCCCTTTTTCCCCTCCCCTCCTCCTCCTTTCTTTTTTGGATAATCATTAATATTTCATAAATATAATATACTATTTTATCTTCTTGCTCTGAAGAAATTTTTATTATGATGGAATTTTTTACAAATGGAATTATTCTGAGTCAGGGCTTCACTGGGAAACTTTATTCAAGCCCATATACGTAGGACACATACTATCTGGAATTTGTGAACCAGAAAGTTTGACATGAGAGTCTTTTGTCACTGGATTACTGGATCAATTGCTGGGTCTTGAGTCTGTTGATCATGAACACAGGGAGAATATGGAAGGTGAGCACCACAGTATCCCCTTGTCTCTGAGCCTCCTATTTCTGGCAATTCCAAATCCTCATGTCTTTGGGGACTTTGCTGATTACAGGTTGGAAAAACACAGAAAAGAAAAAATGAACCCGGAGATAAAATACTGAAAGGGAATTGAGCACCTGTTCACAAAGAGCAAGTTAGACAATGGTATATAGTACCAGGCCTTGTTTAAAGTTCTTGTTGAATCTCTCCTGGTGGTAGTTCTGACCCACCCACAACGCTTGAGTAAATGCAGAGTAGAGGGCACAGGCAGAATGAAGAATACTGGGTTTTTTTATTTGTATTTTTTTTCTCCTGGTTTTAATCTTGATCTTCCCACAGGCTCTGTTTTTGCCAGATTGTCTTTTATCAGTGTTGTCCAAAAGGGGAATTTGATCTTTCATCTCAGGTACTTATCTTTTCCCCACTCTGCCCACAGCCTGCCAAATAGGGATGTTTGTAAGAATTTTGAGTCCACACCTGGAGGTGTTCAAGTCTCATTCCTGACTCTATATTCAATGATCACTCTGGCAGGGCTCAGGGGTCCATTAGAGGTGCTGAGGCACTAAACTGGATTGTCCCTGTGCAAGGGGGGGGGGGGAACCTCTACCTGCTGTACTATAGCTCTAGTTCCTCTTCTTTTTTTTTTTAACTTAAAGAGTAGAACTGCTAGATAAACTAAACAAAAATGTAAAAAATTTGTTCATAAAAACATAGACCATAAGTTCTAGAAAAACAGAATTTGATATTATGTATATGTGTTTGTAAATTATTTGCAGATCCTTATTACAATAAATATGTGAGTGTCCAAAGCATTATTTTATCTTTTATTTATCACCTAATGCTTACTGCTCCAGAGCTATAGGGTAGGAGAGGAAATGACATGTGTGATGCAGTTTCAGAGGATCAGAACAAATCCCATTATGCGACTTTAGAGAAAACCAGTCTTAAATAATAAATTTAGAAGTAGCAGGGACTGTGGCTCAATGTGCTTGCTTAGACAGAAGCTTATAAACAACCATGCAGATCCCTTGTTACTTAAAACAAACAAAAAAAAACATTCAGTAACTACAAACTGGGTCAAGCTTTAAATCTTACCTTCATTGTCCTGAAAAGTGACCCTGATAAATGACTGACTTGGCAATAGACCGAACATTAAAACTGTCACTTGACAGTTGGATCAGGTAAACTCATTAATGCAACCCAGGTAAATAAGAAAACAGTTGATTCCTAGGTAAAGCCTGGAAGGTCCAACCAATAGATAGAGTGATAACCCTTACATGAGGCTTGAGCTTGTATTTTAAAATGATTTTTAATAGTTGTATTATGAAGAAAATGATACACTAAAAAATAAGATGGAATATTGGAGTTCGTTTGAAATGTCAGATTAGTTCTGATTGTTACAAATGTACACTGAGAAGTTGTATTTCTGAAATTCAAAGTTCTGTGTGTTTTTTTTTTAATTTCATTTTTAGTTTGAGTGTCTTTAGATTCAGTCCTTCTGTATTGTGTGACTGTTTCTGTCTTTGTCTTTGAATGTCTCCGGTGTCTCTGTTTGTCTCTCCATCTTTCCCTCCATCTGTCTTAATCTTGCTCTTCTCTTCCTTCCATCTGTTTCTGTCTCTCTCAAGACAATGTCTGCCCGGTCTATGGATTTATCAAGCTGTCTCGTATTTTTCGATTGATATTGAGAGCCTGAAATTTTGGAAACATAAATGGCAAGAATCATCAGAGCTGATTATTTGCAGTATCCTCCCCCCACCCCCATTTTTGGTGAGAACTTCAAATTGTACTTTTGTCAAATGAGTATTTCTTTTTCTTTTCTTTTTTTTCCTTTCATTTTTTGACCACACCCAGTTTTGTTGAGGGCTTATCCCTGGCTCTGTGCTCAGGGATCATTCCTAAGGGGGTTCAGGAGATTTTACAAAGTGCAGGAAATAGAACCTTGATCAGCTTTTTGCAAGGCCAGCACCTTAACTTTCTTATACTCTGGCCTGACAAATGGGTTCCTAACTTTCACTTTTTATATGTCTGCATTTGTATTGACAACTCTGTAAACAGAAGTTAGTTTCTGGTAAAGTATAAGCACTATTTGCAAGCCTTCCAAAGGTATATTTAAAACAACAGCAACAAAACCAAAAGAATATTGTGAATGAATCCTGGTAATACGTTTTCGACTAGACTTTAGAAACTTTTCTAAGAGGTTTTCTAAAGTGGTCCCTGGGTTGCCTACAGTCTCTGTGTCTGTTACAACTTTTCTGTTTGTTCACTAACAGCAGTTTATGTATCCTAACAATAATAAAAAGGAAATTTAGTTTAAAGAGAAAACATATACTTTTAAAACACATTTTCATAGTTAATAATTTAAGATCAGAAAAATATTAGTAGTGCTATATAAATATATACTTATGAACTTAATTTTTTACTAATGTTATTTCTCAGTGTATGATTTGTGATTTCATGAAGTCAGGAAGGTCAAACTATTTTCTAATAATGCTGAGACAGTATTTACCTTTTTCATCTCCTTGAACTTTGCACTGATGGCAAACAAAAGGTAATAATATTGCAGTTGCTTTAGCACAAATCAAACAAGTGGCACCAGATTATACAAGTCATTGGGTTATTTCCCACAGTGTAATCACAGTGTAAAAAAAAAAGCTGTGTGTGGGGGTCAAGTTTTATTTTAATTCCTTGGTGAAACAGTTAAAGACTATGAGGTTTTAAAAAATTTAACCTTAAGTAAACATCTCAATTTCTTACAGAATTGGAAGGTTAATAATGTCTCTTTGTCTTATGGTAGAGTAGAATTACCACCTGGATGAAAATAGCTGATATTTTAATTTAAAGTTCCATGGAACACAATTTTGTTTTTTTTTGTTTTTGTTTTTGTTTTTTAATTTTTTATTGTGGAAAGTTACAAAGTTACAAAGTTTTCAGGTTTAAATCTCAGTTATACAATGCTCGAATACCCATCCCTTCACCAGTGCTCATATTCCACCACCAAGAATCCCAGTATAGCTCCACCCCGCCCCCTCACACCCCAAACCCCCCCACGCCCCTAGCCCCCCCACCCTAAGCCCCCCCCGCCTGTGTAACTAATAAATTTCACTTTACTTTCACTTTGATTGCATACAATATTTCAACAAAACTCACTATTATTGTTTGGAGAGTCTCTCCCCTAAAGTCAGACCTGCTGAAAAGGAAGCATTAGACAATTTGTTTTCCATTGCTAAGGATGAAGAAGTATGAGGTCGAGTGACCACACTTAGCGGCCTCTCAGTTTTGGGTTTCTGTAATTTAGTATTTTAGTAACTAAGTCCAGAGAGATATACTTCTCAGTTACATTATATTCCACATATGAGTGCAATCTTTCTATGTCTGTCTCTTTCTTTCTGACTCATTTCACTCAACATGATACTTTCCATGTTGATCCACTTGTATGCAAATTTCATGACTTCATGTTTCCTGACAGCTACATAGTATTCCATTGTGTAAATATACCAGAGTTTCTTTAGCCAATCATCTGTTTTCGGGCACTCTGGTTTTTTCCATATTGTGGCTATTGTGAACAGAGTGGCAATGAACATGGAAATGCAGATGTCATCTCTACTATACCTTTTTGCCTCTCCGGGATATATTCCCAGGAGTGGTATTGCTGGGTCAAATGGGAGCTCAATTTCTAACTTTTTGAGAATCGTCCATATTGTTTTCCAAAAGGGCTGAACCAGTCGGCATTCCCACCAGCAGTGAAGGAGAGTCCCTTTCTCCCCACATCCACGCCAACACCGGTTGCTTTTGTTTTTGGGGATGTGGGCCAGTCTCTGTGGTGTGAGATGATATCTCATTGTTGTTTTGATCTGCATCTCCCTGATGATTAGTGATGTTGAACATTTTCTCATGTGCCTCTTAGCCATTCGGATTTCTTCTTTGGAAAAGTTTCTGTTCATTTCATCAGCCCATTTTTTGATCGGGTTGGCAGTTTTCTTCTTGTGGAGTTCAACCAGTGCATTGTATATCCTTGTTATCAACCCTTTATCGGATGGGTACTGCATAAATATCCTTTCCCATTCTGTAGACTGTCTTTGTATTTTGGTCACTGTTTCTTTTGAGTTGCAGAAGCTTCTTAGTTTGAGATAGTCCCATTTATTTATCTTTGTTTTCACTAGCTTAGCCAGTGGCGTGTCAGCTTTGAAGATACCTTTGGCTTCAATGTCGTGGAGGGTTTTGCCGACCTTATCTTCAATGTACCTTAGGGATTCTGGTCTGATGTTGAGGTCTTTAATCCAGTTTGATCTGATTTTTGTACATGGTGATAGATGGAGGTCTAAGCCCATTTTTTTGCATGTAGCCGTCCAGTTTTGCCAGCACAATTTGTTAAACATGCTTTCCTTGCTCCACTTCACATTTCTTGCTCCCTTATCAAAGATTAGATGATCATATATTTGGGGGTGTATGTCAGAGTATTCAACCCTGTTCCATTGGTCTGCCGCTCTGCCTTTATGGAACACAATTTTGATTTGAATAATAATTTTAAAAATATTATTATTTAAATTTGGGCAATTTCAGACCTTTTCTTAAAAATGGGCCAGTTTTGAGGAAGACAACTGACTGTTATCAATCATAAAATTAGAAATTTTTCATACTTTAGTTTTAGAAAAATATTTTAATATTGTGAGTTTGATAGTCTTCCAATACAGAATAACATTTCTAATTCAATGAACAATGTTAATGGATATGACTCAAAATATTTAATAAGTATCAAAATTTTAGATATACATAATTAAAAACTATAGTTTTCATAATATTATGATCTCAGGTATTTCAATATTTCTGATCAAAAGATCCATTTACAGTGTAAGTTATAGATAGTATAGCACATAGGGAACACGTTTCTGGAGTTATATTTCTGAAGATATTTATTTGGATGAGATATTCTCATTCCACCTGAATGAGATGGGAGTAAGCCCTGAGTACAGCTGGATATTGTCTCAAATCCCAAAAAGAGTAAGGCATGATAATTGAATTGTTACCAATATTGTGTAGGTTCACATTGTGACTTAATTTTTATGGAGTTTTTTGGGGGGGTAGTTTGTGTACCTACTCAGGGGTGTTCAGGGCTCACTCCTGCCTCTGGGCTCAGGAATCACTTCTGTGACTGCACAGGGAGCCATGGGGGTGATTGAGATCAAACCCAGATCTGCCATGTATAAGGTAAATACCTTATCTGTTATACTATTTCTTTATGCCACAACTCAATTAAAATTTTTCTTAAGCAGGTGAGATAATGATGTAGCAATTAAGAAAAACATGAATATACAAAAATATAGTACTTCCACTTCTAAAAATGCTTCCACTTCTCAATATGTTTTAAAATTTAGTAGATTTATTTTTGGATTTTAAAATACTGTTTTTTCAACTTTTTTTTTTATCAACATCATCATCATCATCATCATCATCCAGTTGATCGTAGAATTTCTCAAGCTGTCTAAGTAACATCTCCTTTCATCCTAGGACTGAGATTTTAGAAGCCTTTCTTTACACGTCCTTTCCAATGGTGCCACATTGGAGGCTCTTTCAGGGTCAGGGGAATGAGACCCATCATTGTTACTGGTTTTGGCATATGAATACACCATGGGGAGTTTCTGAGGCTCCCCCATGTGGGTAGAAAACTCTCCTAGCTTGCCAGGTTCTCCCAGAGGAAGAACTAGGCTTCCAGGAGCTTAGTTTTATAGTCTCTGGATTGGTGGGACTACACGGTGCAGGGGCAGTCCCTGGGTGTGACCCCCTAGCAACTGGAAAATGGGGAATCTGGGCAGAAGAGGCCCAGTCCCTCTCCGAGGAGGCTTGGAGATCTCAGCCCCAGGTCCCACACACCTGGGTTCCTCTGCTGGTTCCTTCATTTGTGAGGCTCATCCGAACGTGTGGAGAGGGACCTTGAGCATGGCTGTGGCTGGGCTCCAGAGGTCTTTGGCTGCAGGGGCTCTGCTCTGGGTGGGGAGGGAGATTGAAACCCACCCCCTCGGAGGAGCCCCCGTGAGGACAACCAGGTATGAGGGCAAGAGACTCTACTTTCAACTTTTTATGTTCTTATATACCTAGATAACTTACATAAACTTCTTTTGATCTTGAGTATTTATACTGTGAAGCAATTTTATTGCAATAATTTTGAGAAAAACTGTCAAATATTTCCATACTTAAGTAATTGATCTTTCATAATGTACATAATTTTTTAAATATGACAAAAAAGGCTACTTAATTCAGTTAAATTGATGAATTAATTTAAAAGAAGGGTCACAGAGAGAGAGATTGTAGCATGGATGACACTTGCTTTGTGAACAGCAAACCTTGATTTGATTCCTGGCACCACATATGATCCCTCGAACACTACCTAGAACAATACTGTGATCACTGAGCACAGAACCAAGAGTAAGCTCTGAGGACAGTCAGGTGATCTCCTGCTTGTCCTCCTGTGCCCCCTCCAAAGAAAACATCAAATAATACTCTTTTTGTCAAGTAATATCTTGACATTGCTCATATAAAATTTTCAAAACAATTTTGTTGCAATCCCATGTAGAGCCTCAGTGTCCTCTTATTAATTCTTCTATTTTCATTCCAGTGTCAGAATATATCAAAGGAAATCCCAGCATCTAAGATCTTGCTTTAAAATGAATAGCCCAGGCTTTAAGTTGTCTCTTAGAGTGCTTAATCTAGAAAATCTGTTTCTTTAAAATTTTAAGAAGTACCATTTCTTTAGTGAGAGATATTTTCCTCTGAATAAGGCTGGACCACTCCCACTTCTAATTGAGAGGTTACTGTCTGAAGAATTGAAAGAATCAAAGTGACTTTGTAAGATTACCCTACTCTCCCCAGAGCACAGATCAAAGTAGCCCCCGTGGCACTTTATAACTGATGGGGTCTGCCCTTCTCTGAAACTGGTGGTCAGTTAAAGTAAAGTGTGCATTGCAACTACACCACCATGACTTCATAAGTTCACAATTATGTCCTTAGATTTTGCATTTTTCCCTCCATCGTTTAATATTTTGAATGAGATAATTATTTCTTATGCTTTCATTGCAAACTTAGTGATCCATAACAGACTTTTTATTGAGAAAGTTGGTGGGTTCTCTTAAAGTGATATTTATATCTCCCTGTCATAGCTAAACATGGACTCAAACACTAATTTATCATTCTCCATGAGCCTGTTACTTAACCTTTCTTTGCCTCAGTTCTTTCACCTATACAATAGGTATAATAAAAGAGTCGTACACAATAGGGGCCCTTGGATATTATGTGTACAGTTATGCCCTTAAAGTAGGGAGCAGAGGTGCCAGAGCTATACACAGTGGGTAGGGCGATTGCCTTGCCAACAGCTGACCTCAGGTTCAATCCCCAGCAGTGGATAGAGTCCCTGAACTTGGCCAGGATGATCCCTGAGCACAGTCAGGAGTAAGCACTGAGCACAAGCAGGGAGGGCCCCCAAATCCAAACCAAAACCAAACAAAAAGAGTGACTGGAACATTTTAATGCATCACTCCGTTAGTTAAAACAGTTATTGATAGAGTAACAGGGAAAAATGGAAAATGAACAGGATTGTGTTTATTTTCATTCAATTTTCTTTCTCTTGTAATTTTTGTAATTTTATTTTATTTTATTTCTGTTTTCCTTTGCAGGGGGTGTTCCCAGGTGGTGCTCTGGGGAGCTCTCCTGGTGATATTCAATGAACAAGGCCAGCAGTTGAAAGCAGGGATCTGAGAATGCAATGCTGCTTGCTTGGTCCTTGTGGTACCCAAGATTACCTGGGCAGCCTAGCAGTGGTTGGGGACTGGCCGGGCCCACATGCTTAGGAACCTGCACAGCCATAATGCTAGAAGGACTCTGTTGCCCTCAAGAATCAAGTAAAGTTGAGCCTTAATCCATGTACTATCTTTCCAACTCCTGCCATATAATTTTAATCTTCAATATGACAGAATAATTCCTTCTTTCATCTGTTTTTAGTGATCTATCCGTTGATAGATTTTTAAGGAATATCCCTCGAACAGTGTCCTTATGTGTCTGTGTTTTCCAAATTTGGTAATTAACCTCTGTTGAACAGATTCTGCCCATAGCCTATAACTTCTTTCAGCAACTTCTTTTGTGACTACTTGTTTTCTGAATCATAAAGCTACTTTTACATTGATTTATAACCTCTTACCTTTCCTTGGCCATCAGTTATCATCTCCTCATCCTTTGACTTTTAGTCTTTCTGGTTCTTATTTTAGAGTGAAGTCTTTCCATTCATTGCTGTTGACCCTTGGTAATGTTTTCAAGAGACCACTCTACCCATCTTTCATGAATTCTTCATACTCTGCTGGAGTGATACTGTTTTTTTTTTTTTTTGAGCTAACATAATTAAGAGAATCACCCCTATTTTCCATATTTTCTCTCCCAACTTTATTGTTTTTCCAGTTTTCAACTCATGTTTCCAACTAACTGCTAGTTTCCATTAGAATATCATCCAACTATCTCAGTCAAAATGCCACAACCCTACATCACTGGCTTTTTCCTATTATTTTGTTTTGTATGAGTCTTTGTGGTGTCATCTCCTATTGAAGCTCTCAAACTTGGTTTGTCTTTCACCCACCAGTATCCAAATACCCCACACTGAAAGGGCCATTGACTAGCTGCATAAAATAAAACATATGTTTCTTTGCTATATACAAACCAGTTCTCTCATTTTCTTTGCACTGTAGCACTGTCATCCCATTGTTCACGATTTGCTCAAATGGGCACCAGTAACGTCTCCATTGTGATACTTGTTACTGTTTTTTTTGCATATTGAATACATCATGGGGAGCTCTCTCGTGTGAGTGGGATACTCTCCGTAGCTTGCCGGGCTAATCCAAGAGGCAAGGGAGGAATTGAATCTTGTCGACCATGTGCAAGGCACAAGCCCTACCTGTTGTGCTATCACTCAGTCCTTTTCTTTGCCTATTGAATCTGTATTCACTTTTGTTTTATACAGCTCAAGAGTATAGGAACTTTCCCTTTTATTTTTATTTTTTGTTTTTGCCAGAAAATCAGTGCAGGACTTCACACACATGGGCACTGCTCAAGGGCTGAGCTACAACCCAGGGGTCACTTGCCTTTACTCGAGAATAAGTTCTAATGTGTATAAACCAACTTTGGTAAATCCTCTTTCTTTTGTCACTGAGTGATTCAGAGGGGTTTACTGTTTTAGCCATTAATAAATAAACAAACCTTTGAAAACCACATTGTTATACTCTTAAAAAGATATCCAGAAAACTATACAGCCCTTTTCCAAATCATAGTTATGAATATTTATGATAGTTTCTGTAAATTTTGAGATTTAACCCCATTCCTTTAACTTTTCGCTGAATCCTGGTTTCTTAAATCCCATCCCCATGAAGTCACATGACACGCCGTATGCTTGAGAGGATCTTATTGGATCATTTCATAGCTCATTAAAAGAACCACATTTTAAATGACTCGGCTGAGAATAAAAGCCACCATGAGGTGCTGCATAGCTGTTCTGTAAGTTTAGCATAACTACTCAGGCCTCTGGTCAGCTATAAAATCATTAACTGTGACTGGGTCATTAGTAATGATAACATCTCCTTTGATACATACATCAGTTCAGTTCATTTGTTCTGTGCAGCTCATGTAAAATGTCACTATTTATGAGCTCTTGGAAAAATATTCGAGGTGTACTATCTTTCCCCTAATGTCCTGGTTACCATTCTACCACCTGTGTCCAACAAGATGTATTGTTGTGAATACTGAAATTCTCTCCTGAAGTACACCTGGTATGCACCGTTGGACCCCCATTTCTCATCTTTCTATATTCTTACCCCTGTTTATAAGATGTACAAACCTTAAGATTTTTTTCTCTCTCACTGCATATTTTGAAATTTGATCTGTAGATTCAGGTATTGGTTAACGTGATAAGATACACATTTTTTAAAATGCCAAAAAGCACTTTTACAGAAAAGAAAAAATATGTAAGAGAAAAGGAAAGTATGTGAGGTAGAAGACAAAGGTACAGATATGAAAGAGAAGTCTTCACAGATCTTGTGTTATATTTGTAGTCATACAATTATTGTAGGGAATCTCTACTTATCACTTACAGGAACTGATGGATTATCAGACATCAACAAGGAAATAAGGGCCTCAAATTAAGCAATTAAAGAGAATAATATTATATAGTGCATATACATAATGCATGAAATGTACATATCTTATGACATATTCCTACTTTTGAAGGTTTGGGCTACCACTGATAGTGCTTAGTTGCTATTTCCATCTCTGTGTCCTGTTGGTGGTTGGAAGCTGGATTTCCTGACTTCAAGGCAAATGCCTTAACCTTGCACTATTTTCTGGCCCCTTCTTTATATTTTCACTTTGTTGATATAATATTGACATACCCAGACAGATGCCCACATATGTTTCCAACAAAGAGAAAAACAAAAGTGTCAGAATGTCTCAGATATTTCATTTAAAGATCAAATTTTTAAAAATGTCTAAGTTATTTAGATTCATATCCAATTTTACTCTCTAGAGTTACTCCTTTAAAATTGGATTTAATTATGAATTTGCTTTGAAATTTAAACTTTATGTGATAATGTATAAGGCAATAATTTGGAGACTATCAGTCATCATTTAATAAATGGAGTACAAGATGTCAAACCTATTATATATCAGACCTATTATAACAAAGGTTAGGTATAGAAAAGAAATAAAATATGCTTTTATATTTAGTGATGAAAAGTCAGTATATAATTGTCATTTTTTATAATAGTGTAGAGTTTGAAATTATTGAGGAAGTTTGTCAGACTGAAGAAATGGCACTGTCAGAAACTAGTTAACTGTAGATATTATCTGAGTTGCTCAATTTAAGGAAAATGCATTTATATGCAATGTGTAATGTACTTTGATTATCTTAGCAGTGTAGGATGTGCTTTCCTTGAAAGCAGTGATCATTATTTTCTCAAAATAGATTGAGTTGCTCTGTAAATTCATCTCATGGACCACAATGCTAATTAGTGTTGGGAAACTGAAATTATATTTTTAAGTTTGCTTTGAAATAAACTTTATTTGCACAGCTGTTTTTCTGGCAAATAATTTAGTTTCTGTGAAGATATATTCGAGGACCATAGACCTTTTCTCTATGTGTAAATTAGTCACCTTCCCACCCCCAATTGCAACGATTATCACTGAACTATAGGAGGAACTTAATGTTTATTCTAGGTAGTTTTAAGCCATTCTCATGAATTTCTTTTAGAGCAGGTGAGGCTGGTTATTTTATTGTTTTACAAAGCAAGAAAAAAATCAAAGTCAAGAGATTTTAATTTAATTAACCTTCCTTTGGATACCCTGAATATCATTGTACATTGCTGCAAATTCCTGACTTTGTTTTTGAGTAAGGTACTATCAACATACCTATCAAAGCATCACAGTTGCCACTCTAAAACCATTTATAGCCATAAAAAATAAATGCTCAGTGACATATCTTTCTCCTAACTTCCCCACCTTAGTGTACAGTGTGAATTGTCTTGATTTTTCAGAGCATATTTTTCTTGTCTTCTCATGCTTTCTATAAGGGTAGAAAGAGGTAAATGAACTTTAAATATTTTTTGGCACCTAAATCATAAAGATTTGCAATGCTCTTATATTGGGGGTACTTAATAATGTGTAACACAGTTTTAATTGCTGTGTTCAAAGATGTATAATTATTTTTTAAGTAAACATTTATGTTCATTTTACAAATAATAAGCTCTTCTCGGTTACCTACATCTAATGTTATAATTTTTTGATAAGAGAAATAAGAATAACAGCACAAATAGTAAAAATTGTATCTTTTATAATCACATTATAAAATGTATATTTATACAACTTATACAATATACTCATATTGTATATTTATACAGTTATATTCATATTATTAGAAGTTATAATAAGTTATTGGGGTGGGGGTGGAGGCCAAGTCCAGTAATGCTCAGGGGATAGGTCTGGCAGTATTTGAGGGACCATGCAGTACCACAGAGTGAATCCAGGCCTTCTCTATGCAAGTCACTTACTCAGCTCATTCAACTATCTCTCCAACCACATGAATCTATAGTACATTTCTGGCATGATCACAGTAAAAAAAAACATAGTAATTATCTCTCCCACATCTCTGTTTGGGGGTCATCACTCTTTCCACAAGAATGGATGAGACGTCTTAAAATATATGAATAATGTTACATTAAGAAATACTAGAAAAAGCAGACATAGAAAGATTGCACTCATATGTGGAATATAATGTAACTGAGAAGTACAAGTTGGCAACGATGCAACTTCTGGCAGATATCTCTCTGGACTTAGTTACTAAAATACTAAAATACAGAAACCCAAAACTGAGAGGCCGCTAAGTGTGGTCACTCGACCTCATACCTCTTCATCCTCAGCAATGGAAAACAAATTATCTAATGCTTCCTTTTCAGCAGGTCTGACTTTAGGGGAGAGACTCTCCAAACAATAATAGTGAGTTTTGTTGAAATATTGTATGCAATCAAAGTGAAAGTAAAGTGAAATTTATTAGTTACACAGGCGGGGGGGGGCTTAGGGTGGGGGGGCTAGGGGCGTGGAGGGGTTAGGGGTGTGGGGGGGTGGGGTGGAGCTATACTGGGATTCTTGGTGGTGGAATATGAGCACTGGTGAAGGCATGGGTATTCGAGCATTGTATAACTGAGATTTAAACCTGAAAACTTTGTAACTTTCCATATGGTGACTCAATAAAAAATTTTAAAAATAAATAAATAAATAATTTAAAATGAAAAAAAAAGAAATACTTTCTACTAAAAAATAATGTTCAATAGATGCAACAAAATATAATTTATTGGTAGGCATTTTGGAAAAAAATGTTAATAGTCTTAGTGCTGTTTAGGTTGACATATTATTGCTTAGTCACTTTATTGCTTAGTCATTTTCTTTATTATTGCTTACTTCAGACTGAAATAGTATCACATGAGAGAGAAGACAGAAGGAAGCAGACACATTTTTTTCTCCTTTAGAAACTTTTGAAGTATGCCTCTATACCTATAGCTGCCTAGACATATTCATTGGTTTCAAAAAGCCAGTCTCAAATTGGTTATTATTTCTTGGTGTAATAGTAACACTCTTTCTGCAAAACTTTATAGCTATCATATAATTGATCCATGGGTTTCGCATACTAATGTTAGAAAAGAGTTTGAGAGTTTTTTAATTGGATCCTTTTCTTAGCATCTGTCTTCCTCTGCCTTCCTCTGCATGTTATCTAGGAGTGAAGGTCAGGGCCAGTAGTTTCAAGTGTTTAAATTCTGTGTTTGTATCTTCAAAATAGTCTAAGTAGCATAAAACTGAAGTTGTATTCAAAATACCTTTATATCTCGGAGTTTAGTACCTATTGTTAGGTAAAAGTTCAGTGTTTAAGGACTTAGGAGAGAATGAAGTGTGCATGTGCCTAATGCAGGATTGATCATACGTGTCCCCCTGAGCATTGAAAGATACAGACTTGGGGGCAAAAAGTACTACTGTGGTGGTCCAAGAGTTCCCTACAGGAGTAGTAGCACAGGGGATAAGGTATTTGTCTTGCACCCGGCTGACCCAGGTTCAATCCTAGGCATCCCATATGATTCTCTAAACACAGTCAGGAGTAATTTCTGAGTGCAGAGCCAGAAGTAACCCATGAGCAACGCCAGGTATGACCCCAAAACCCAAGAGATCCCCAGATATAGGGATCTGAACGGTACTACATCCTGGTATCCTCATAATGAATTGATACCCCAGTTGGATGGGAATCACTCATAGTAGCTCCAGGCCCATTTATTTCATCACTAATTGGAGACTGTCCCCCACAGAAGGTCAGTATTAATTCTTTTGAATAAGAATAAAAATCAACACAAAGACATGTATTTGATATTTTCTGATGAATGAATCAATGAAGGAAATATAATATTTTGGACCCACCGACATAACTCAATGGATAAAAAGCACCACAACCAGGTGTGTAAGCAGTGCTGTTAAGACACCAGTGTGAACAACACCATCACTGAAGTGTGAAAACTTAAGGTGGCATGGAACGTGGCAAATAAAAGTTGGCAAATAATAGAACCAACTTATACAACTCTCAGTTCTATATGGACAACAACAAAGGGAAAGAAAAGGAGGAAAGAAAAGAAAACTCTTTAAGTCACTATTTGCTGAGCATGTTATTCTTTTCTGGATATAGTTCTAAGTCCCAAAAATATATTTATACCTTTGAAGTTTAATAAGAATTAACACCTATACTATATGTTTGAATTCGTTACACATTGCCCATATTGCATTTATTAATATATGAATTTTTAAAAAAATTATTAGTGAATTACCGTGAGGTACAGTTACAAACTTATGAACTTTCATGTTTGCATTTGGTTTACATCCCTCCACCAGTGCCCATTCTCCTCCACCAATATTCCCAGTATTCCTCCCACCACCCCCACCCAAACCCCCACCATCCCACCCTGACTCTGTGGCAGGGAATTCCCTTTTGTTCTCTCTCATGTTGGGTGTTGTAGTTTGCAATAGAGGTATTGAGTGGCCATCATGTTAGGTCTATAGTGTACTTTTGGTATGCAGCTTTCAACCCAAGTGGGTCCTCCCAACATCCTCTACTAGGTGTTCCCTTCTCTATCTCTGCTGTCTTTTCCCTCAGCATGTGAGGCCAATTTCCAAGCTGTGGGGCAAACCTCCTGGTTCTTATCTTTACTACTCTTGGGTGTAAGTGTCCCATTCTGCTACTGTATATTTCACATATGACTGTGATCTTTCTTTGTCTGTCTCTTCCTTCCTGACTCATTTCACTCAACATGATACTTTCCATGTTGATCCACTTATATGCAAATTTCATGACTTCCTCTTTTCTAACAGCTGCATAGTATTCCATTGTGTAGATATACCAAAGTTTCTTTAACCAGTCATCTGTTTTTGGGCACTCCATTTTTTCCATATTTTGGCTATTGTAAACAGTGCTGCAATAAACATACAAATGCAGATGTCATCTCTACTATACCTTTTTGCCTCTACAGGATATATTCCCAGGAGTCGTATTGCTGGGTCAAATGGGAGCTCAATTTCTAATTTTTTGAGAATTGTCCATATTGTTTTCCAAAAGGGCTGAACCAGTCAGCATTCCTACCAGCAGTGAAGGAGAGTCCCTTTTTCCCCACATCGGCACCAACACCGGTTGATTTTTTGGTATATGAGTATTTTAATATAAATATTTTCTCAATATTTTGCTGGAAATTATTGCTGGGAAAATCTAAATGTGGCATAAGAAATATGAACATTTTAAATTATTTTACTTTTTTAAAAAAGGGGGCCGGGGTGTGGAAGGGTCATATCAGGCTGTTTTCAAGGCTTATTCCTAGATTGGTGTTCAGGCATCCCACCTCGCAGAAGTGCTGGGGATTGGACCCAATTCATTCATATGTAAAGCAAGCACCTTACTCACCATGCTACCTCTCCAGCCCTGAAAAAGGTGTATTTTTAAAATAACATGAAAACAATTTTTTAAAGATTTTTCTTGTCATATGTGCAAAGATCAGGCTTTGTCGCTGCTCATGTAGGCCAAGTCACTCAGAGACAAGATGACATTATAGAAAGAACTTTATTGTGCTACAGGCTGAAATGGACACACATTCTAGAGAACCATCTAGCTTGTGTGATCGTGAAAAGCAGTAGGAAAATAACAGGGAGATATATTTTTTGAAAGGGTATGTGGGAGCTCAGGTGGGCTGGTCCTCTGAGTCTTTCTTCCTGTATTTCTAAATCAAAAGGAAGATTTGTGATTAAGGATTCAGAAAACATGTTGTCTTCTGTGCATAGGTTTTTGAGTGTAAGAATTAGAATTTTATATTATCTTTATATTATATTATATATTATATTTCATTATATTATATGTCTTTATTTATATCAGAGGAGCGTGCAGTCTTTTGACGTGTAATTAGTTACTTTTGGGCTAATTTCAGTAGGTTGAATAGAGAGGCATCGATCTCTCATATCTTTCTTGGGGAATTTATTTGAGAATTCTCCACTTTCCCCCCGTTCCACTGCATTTAATTTCATCATCGCCTTCGCATGAGATATCGTTGAAAGCTAATTGAACACATGTAAAATCTAGTTATTTCTTGAACATCTTGGGATATAAAAATTAAGTTCCAATTCTAATAGGCCCGATACTTTTGACCATTTATTTATTTTTGAGATGAAATAAAAGGAGAATAATTGACAACTGATTCCATTCTTTTCCAATTTCAAGCCAGGGTGGAAAAGCCAAGCTCAGTCAAGTAAAGATGAGTTATCTACAAATGAGCCTACTTGGAAACAGATTAGCAATTTAAATGACTAAGTTAATAAGATCCAATTATAGCTAATTTGCCTGTCCTTTCTTTCCTTGCCCTCCCACAGGCTTCAGAGTATGAGTGCCTTGCATGAATTCCTGGGAGCAAGGGGGAGGTCTGTAGTGCAGGGGTGTTAAAAAGGAAAATAAACACCATCACTTTACTAAATATGCTGCATCTGTGTGGAGGTACTGCTTGGTTGCATGTGTGGACATCACAGTCCAAGTGTGTCCAAGTTCTAATAAGTATAAGTATACATATATTTGTATATGTGTGTTTATGTATTATGACCTCCTTATTATGTTTCCTTGTTAATTAAACAAAGAGATCATGAGCCTGAAGTGCCTTTAATGCTGCATTAGCTTATGGAATTAAACCACAATCTAAGGCCATAAATAATTGCTTTGAGCATTTGACAATGACGTTTAAGGACACTGAGTCACAAACATTCAAATAAGCTATAAACAATGACTAATCAGTACCTTAATCAGTACTTTATATATTTTGTTTACCTTTTCTCATGAAAACCTTTCCCTTTATATCTGTTGGTTAAGTGCTCCTAAACCAATTACAGTTTGACATCACCTGAGTCACAGATTTTGTCAAAACTTATTTTTTGGGGGAGTGTCACACCCAGTGATGCACAGAGGTTACTCCTGGAACATGGAATTACTCCTGGCAGTGCTCAGGAGACCTTAAGGAATGCTGGGAACCAAACCTGGGTCTAAGCTCGTGCAAGGGAAACTCCCTATCCACTGTGCTATTGCTCCAGCCCCTTTTTGTCAAAACTTTTAAAAAATGTAATGTGCCTCATTTCATCTTTATATGTGTGTATGTACATATACATGTATGTTGCATATGTGTTTTGCACAATGCACTTCTATATGTTTGGGTGCATATGCAATGCAAATCCATTCATGATATTCTGCATATTAAATAATAGTCCACATGTTTTTCTTTTTTAATTCTTTGACTCACGTTTCCTAACTGATTCTTCATTTTTTCCAACTTGATGGAGCACTTCTTATTCTCTTGAAGTTTTTCTCATCATCTAACTTAATAAGTTCTCCATTCCACATTTCAATCCTAAGTCTTTCTGCTCTGTGCCATAAATGTGCTGAAAATCTACTTTTTAATGGGCTGGAGAGATCACTCAGTGTACATAGCTCTGCATGAGAGATTCCTGGCATCACATATAGTACAAAGCACCACCTGGAGTGACCCCGAGCACCTCTGGGTGTGGTTCAAATAAATCAAAAACAAGGAAAAAATAGTACTTTTGTTTCTTCCTATATCACTCTATATACCTGACGTGCCATCTCATCAATGTAAATAGCATCACTGTTGAATATTTAATAAAGGTCAGTCTTCTCAGTAATAATATATTTTAAAGAAGTTGAGATTTTAGAGAATTTCTCATGACTATAGGATAGATGAACTCCCTGTTGATTTTTCTCATTAAGTCTGATATTGTACAAGAAGGTATGATTTTACCAAGAATTATATTGTGTAAAAAGATACTTCTGTGTTAGTATTATGTTTTTTGAAATTGAAAAGTTGCAAGGCATGAAGTTTAAGGATCAAAGGATTTGGACTGGGCTGGAGGAGGAGCATAAACAAATTTCTACAGTTTAAAATTGACTTTGACTTGGGCCTGAGCAAAGTGCAGTTGGTCGGGTAACTGTCTTACATGCAGCTAACCCTGGTTTGTTCCCCAAACCCCTCTATGCCCCCCAAGTCCTCCCAGGAATCCTTAAGCACAGAGCTAGCTAGTAATCAGTCCTCAACATCACCAGGTGTGGTCCCAAACTCAAAAACAAAAACAAACAAAAATAGACCTCAAAAAAGTAGTTGTTTAAAAGATGGTATAGGGAAATAAAAATATTGCTACAGAATCACTTAATTCTAATGTTTATGGATTCAGGAGGACATAATATGACACTTTCACCAATTGTTAGGAAGCAACATTTTTTTACTAGAATCCTGGAGTATGTTCATTTTCAAAAATGGAACAGGGGTATTTTGTCAATGAGATTAACTACGTTGTATACTCAAACAGCATTCAGATGACTTTTTATACAAGTTTTAGAGCTTTCTGATTTTTGGCGTGACATGTCCTCAAATTTCTGAGTCATAAGATTACATGTCCTCAATTCAGAAAGTGATAAATATATTTGTTAATTCAAGCCATCAGCTTGGCCTTCCAAAACTCTGTTGGCCTTCCAAAACTCTGTTGAACAGAGAGGTTTTTTCATCTTAATCTGACTGAGTACATTTCATAAAAAGGAATTTAATGAATTAGCATGTACAAAGCCTGAAGGTGAGGACAGTATTTTACTGTATATGGGCATCTTCCATGGCTGAATGAGTAGTCAAGAAACTTGTTCTTCATACTGAGGACGCATTTTTTTTATTATTATTAAAATATTGAATAGAGGCTAACAAATGGTTCACAGCATCACTGCATATATCTGACATGAAAGAGGCCTCAACTTTAGTACTGGCTCCAGTCACCACTGGGTGTAGCCATGGTGGCCTCTATACTGTATTACCTAAAAGTAAACATCAGGCCCTGCAGCACCAGGCTAAGGTTTATCTAGAAGAGTCCCTGCTCTCCTGAACACTGATTAAAGGCCCTTTACACCCCTCCTAAAATAAGCAGATAATTTACAAAATGAGTATTTTGTAAGTGATGCACAAATTGATATGAAATAGCATATTAAAGTTTAATACATTACCTATGTTATAATTTATCACTTCTAGATAAAGCACATTTTAATAGAATGAGCATTTTTATGATATAATTGTCAGAATATTCTTAAGGAAGTTGAAGAAAATACATAATGTACAGGGAGTACAGGTATATATATTCTGCTTTTGCTGATGGCCAATTTTTAGGTAAGAGGTTTGTTTTCAATTCACTACTACCTATGTTTTTTCTCTCTGTATATATATTCTCTTTTTGCATACTGAAGGATTTGAGGTAACCTCCATTGTTCTCAAATTTAGCTCACACATTTTCACATATGTTACTTGGCAGGGACATGTAGGGGGAGGTTGGCTTTTGTGACACGAGAGAAACTGGTCTTTTTTACCAGCCCAAGGAACTGAAAACAGAAAAAACAAAGTGAAATAATAAGATCATAAATAACCCTTTCAGATTTTTATCAACATTGTCTAGATAAGATTGCAATAAAACAATTTTTAAAAAAGAAAGCATATTAGGAAAATATCAACTAAATTATCACAGTATACCACTTTCACAGTTCATTTTTCAAATCTGTAAATTAGGAAAATAATGACTTAGGGATCATATGTGTGTCTCTCTAACATTCTAGTCATCACTATAAAATATCCTAAGGTAGTTCATTAATGTAGTAGTAACTCAGTCAGTTGTTCATAGTAATCCCCCACCAATATGACATTGTTCTTCATTCATCCCTTTTTAATAAGCTGAGAGCCAAAATATTTGCAAGACTATCCATTGTTCATCTCATCAGTGAATAACACTGGACATTTGGAGTAATCCTATAAAGTACTAGCCCATCTGGTATAGCAGTGATGCTATTCCTTACTGCTGTTTGAATGGTATTCATAAATGTGACCCCCCCCCTTAAAAACTGTACAGTGTCACAGTCATCTTTGGTTTTGTGTTCTCATAGCCGCTAATGATCAATATTGACACATATGTTTTTTCTCTCTCTCTCACACACACACTCCTCTATATAACCAAATGCAACTTCTTTCATACCCTGTTTCATTATATACTCTCAGGCTAAAATGAAACCAAAACCCAACTCATCTTACACTTTGCTATTTTTGTATTTGTCCTATTTGGGGAATATCTCTTTTCTTTGCTGAACTTTTGAAATTATCTTAACAACAGCATCAACCTGGAATAATTCCTGAATAAAGAGAGTCAGGAGTAATTCCTGAGCACTGCTAACACCACCCCTCACCAAAAATGATAGATAATTGTTTCACATAAGATAGAATTCCAATTAAGCCATAACTGCATGTTAGCTCATAACTCAAAATTATCTTATTCCAGAGAATTTGATGCACATAATCTAAGATGCTCTTGGAATGCATTTTCAGAACCGAGCCTATTGCCTGCAATAAATTTATCGCATACTCAGTGCATTTTGAACTGAATTAGACTGGAGATCAACACTACTAATATTTCCCCAAATGAAAAGGAATCTCCCACTCCCTTTTATTGATTAGAAGTAGCATGTGATTTACAGTTCCTGTTTTTTTTCTTTTTTTTAGGAGGAACCAACTAGGTTTTGTCTGTGTATGTGTTTACACAGTTGCTACTGGGCAAAAAGAAACAGTGTTTAAAGTAATTGTCTTGAGGACAAACGAATTACTGATGCATAGCATCAGGTGATTAGGGGAAGGGAGGAGGAACAACCATCTTGATAGGTTTAAAAAACATAACAAAGGCTGGACAAGTCGTTCATGAGACCAAGTGTTTAGGATTCTAGATGACAAACACTACTATACTGATGATGCCTATTTCAACAGGCAGTCATCAGAAATTATCATTTCACTATGGATCTGCACTCATATGTCTCTAGTTTAATCTGAGAGAGTGCAACACGATATTATGGAAGATTGCTGACACTTAAGTGGCAGGGGCAACTCGACAACATTGTATACCGAACATATAAAACATTTATACTCACAAGTCAATGATACCTCAATTAAAATGAATTTCAGTAAACGTAAAGGCCCTTAACTATAAACTGGTAATTATCTGCCTATGGAGTTTCAGAACTTTCTAATTATGTGCTATTTCCTGTTTACACTTATTTTGCAAATATAGCTAGGTAGGTAGTTACAGAGATTGATAACTCATTTGTATTAAAGTCTTTGGAAACATATTTTAGAACATTCACTAACAGGCAATGGTGACTCAGGTGAAATGGGACAGAATAGAATTCTGATTCTAATGATGAACCTAATGTAGTAAAGACACATGCCAGTTCAATGAACAATTGCCTTCATGGTAGAATAACATTTTGAAAGTCATTTTTTAATTAAATAATTAGAAAACCTTAAATAATTGCACATTTGAAGGTATACTAATTTTTCTTGATAGATATGTTTAGCTGTGCCTTTATTGTATTGTCATAGCCTCAAACCAATGAAGATTATATAGCACTGTATAACAATACTTATTTTCTGGTAATATGTGTTTGCTTTGAGCCCTATATTACATTTTGTGTATAATGCTTTATGTGTTAGTTTTGTTCTCTAGAAAAAAAAATCAATAAAATGTCATTGATTAAAAACATCCAGCCTACATGTTTTAGTAAACTGAACCACTTTACTCTTGCTGACATGGTAGACACCTTTTAATATAAAATGCTGAGCCAAAGAAAATAATGTTCCTTTTTTTTAGCAAAAGGATGTAAAGACTTATAAGGCAAGTGATTCACAATATAAAATGTTTAAAAAATGAAAATTACTTCATACATTAGCCATTTGCAAGTATGCAAGAGTAGCATATTGTCCGGTTCAAAGGCACTTGAGAAAGGATGAAGATTAGTGTTCTATTATGTAGAATTAAAGGTATTACAGTACAGTACAGACTTAAAGTAACTTATATGATTATGTAAAAACTAGTTAACCTTTTAAATTCCACTTACAATATATCTCAGTAAAGAGAAAATTTTGCCCTTATAATATTAGTAATCTTGAAATATGACATTTATAATGTAAAGAGGTGGAATACAGCCAACCTTTGTGTTTTAAGCATCTGCTTATTTAAGCCAAGGGCATCAATTGTATTACAGTTATAAATTTCCTTTCTAACTAGCATCCAGTGTGAAATAATTTGAGAATTGGTTAGCAAAGGTTAAATCACATTCGGGCCATTGAAAGGAAAATTGACGAACAGATTGTTGATGGGTGATTCCATTCTCACTAAAAGAACATCATCCCATCAAAAGAAAGAAATGCCTTTGCATTATTAAAAGCATGTTCTATAACACTGCTGGGAATTTTGTTGGGTCATGAATACGGCAGGTTGTCAGGGAAACAGGAATAATGCAACTGGAGACAAAATCTTCTTGCAAAATTGTTTAGCATTGCTACTTCTTGCTCATCTAATGGGTGATCTAGAATTTGTAAACCTAATATTAAAAGTGAAGAAGGTATTAATTGCATATATATTTCTACTGTTGTAGTGAGAACAAATATTAATAAATGCATAGAGCATTTAGCATATAATCCCAAAGGAAGCCATTTTTATTTAACAACTAAAGTTTGAAATTTGTCTTTTAAGGGCCTGAGATATAGTACATGTGTTATGTGCTTGCTTTGCATGTAGCTAACTTGCTCAATATGCAGCACTGCTGAATATTGCCAGGAATCATCCCTCAGAGCAGAATCAGGAGTAAGCTGCAAGCATCACTAGGCATGCCCAAAACCCAAAAACAATGTGTTGATAACTGGCAATATGTTACATTTATAAAAAAAATGTAATTCTATGACCAGCCATCGTCACATTGTCATTAACTTTTCTAATAGTGAGCAGTTGCATTTTATTCAGTTAAATACAAAGAAATCTTGGAAAGACTATACTCAATGTATTTCCCACGAGAAAAGCTCAATTTCTCAGAGCATCAATGAACCCTCGCTATAACCACACACACATCATGATAAACATCTTATCATTAATTTATCACAAATATTTATTATGACTCTCTAACTAAAAAGATTGAAAGTCTTGTGAAAGATGCTATTAAAACCTGAAGTGAGGAAGGCTACAAAGTTGTTTTTTTTAAATAAAGTTATATAATTTCAAGATAAAAAGAATAATCTGTCAAAAATAGTAAATTTATGATCAAAAACATTGAAATTAGCTAAGGAAACCTTGATAGTAAATTAATTCTAGACTATTTTGAGAAATATGAATCTTATTTTGAGGAATAGCTTGAATCTTATTTTAAGAATACTATTTGGGTATCCCAAAGAGGAATCGAAAGAGCTGTGCTAGGAGTATCACGTTTCACTTAAGTGAGAGAGAGAATCCAGAGTTCTGACCTCCATCGATGATCAAGAATCAGGGATGCTGTCTTGTTTGCCAAGACGTCGAAAATTAGATGGGCTGGACACGTAATATGATTTAGAGATGACCCCTGGACTAGAACTGTTACCGACTGGATTCCAGGGGACGTCAAAAGACCACGTGGCCGCCCACCAATGAGATGGTCAGACTTCTTCGTCAAAACCCTGAATGAGTGATTTGAGGCTCTTCCTGTTCCTGGAGCGAGCAGATATCATTAGGCTACACTAGCACGAGACAGGGACAGATGGAGATGTTACTGGTGCCCACTCAAGAAATCGAAGATCAATGGGATGACAAGTGATACAAGTGATACAAGCTTCTATCTCAACTCACTAACACAAACCAGCAGTATCTTTTTTAATAGCTATCGAATAAAAGATTTATTCTCCTGGCACTCAGGAGACCCTATTCCATTCTTCCAGAACAGTTCCCAACTATTTTCTTGTAGAGACCCGAGTGCCTTATTTCATCTATTTGTAGTACCATTCTTTTTTTATGCAGTTTTCTTCAATCCTGTTTCATTGTTAAATCTGTGACTTAGTCTAATTAGAAGTGACTAGTGTACAACAATGCTTAGTAATTACTAGCTAATGTGTATTTTTTTAATTATCATTGATCTACCAAGAGTTCTGAGGGACACTAGCACAGACCTGTTCAATGCTTAGGTCTGCTGGTGCTGAGGTCCACCAGGACTACCCCTGGATGCTCAGGGAGCCAGTCCTTGTCGTACTCAAGGGAAATGGAGTGCTGTAGGTCAACAGGAGGACCAATCATATGCACTCTAGCACTTTGAAATATCTTCCCAACCCTGGGAAAATCATTTTTAATTTTTAATTTTATTTTTTTAAGTTTTTAATGAACAACCATGTGGTACAGTTACAGACTTACAAATTTTCGTGCTTCTGTTTCAGTCACTTGATGATCAAGTGCCCATCCCTCCACCAGTGCCCATTATCCACCACCAATGTTCCCAGTATCCTTCCCATTCCCCCATTCCCCCATCCCCCCACCTCTGTGAAAGGCACATTTCCTTTTACTCTCTCTCCTTTAGGGTGTTGTGGTCTGCAATGCAAGTATTGAATGGTCATCATGTTCGATCTATAGTCTACTTTTGGCACGCATTTCCCATCCAGTGGAAACCTCCTGGTACTTATCTCTACTACCCTTGGGTGTTAGTCTCCCATTCTGTTACTATATATTCCACAAATATATAGTGGAATGAGTGCAATCTTTCTATGTCTGTTCCTCTCTCTCTGACTCATTTCACTTAAGATGATGCTTTTCATGTTGATCCTTTTAGTTTTTCCCCATTGCTTACCGTAGCCTTGTGGTTGTTGACTTTGTCTATATTGAGGAAAGTTCTTTCAAAACCCATTTTGGTGAGAGTTTTCATCATAAACGGATGCTGGTTCTTGTCAAATTCTTTCTCTGCACCAATTGATATGATCTTTTTTAATCTTTTTGTTGTTGTTGATATGATGGATTATGTTGATTGATTTTCCAGATGTTAAACCATCCTTGCATCCCTGGGATGAATCCCTCTTGGTAGTGGTGTATGATCTTTTTGATTAGTTGTTGGATTCTATTTGCTAATATTTTGTTCAGGATATTCACATCCATGTTCATCAGGAATATCGGCCTGTAGTTTTCTTTTTTTGTGGTCTCTTTGTTTTTGGTATTAGTGAGATTGTGCCTCATAGAAACTGTTTGGGAGAGTTTCTGTTTCTCGGCCAATGTATCTTTATGAAAACCATTATTCATTCACAACTAAGTGGTTCATCATGTTGCTTCATCCAAGAATGTCTCACATTCTTTTCATTACTATTCAAACCCTACCATGTCTTAAAGTAAAGGCATGTTTATTTAAAATGATACACAAAAAATTGAAGACAGTATCACTATATTTTAGTACTGTTTTAAGTCAGAAATAATGTGTGGGGTTTCTGTGTAAGAACAGGAAGGCCAGGCTTAGTGTCCCAAAGGATTTTGTCAACCAGCACTGTATTTGAAGATAATTCTGACAGAAAAATAACAAAGACAATACACATGTGTTTCAAAAAGCATGTCATAAAACAGCATGAAAACACTTGGTGTTAAAAAAATGAATAATGGATATTGTCATTTTCTTATGATTGATGTTATGTGGGTACTATGTAATTAAGAATTCTCTCCTATAGCTTAGCCCCATATTCTATCCATAATGCCATTGATTTGATAACCACAAACCCCACATTGAAGTTGGCAGGCTTGTCAAGTCCAGAACTTCCCATTGGAAATATTTCAGTGTATAGGTATTATATCATAAATTTGACTTTACCTGTCTTATTGCTTACAAATATATAAGTCTTTTGTGACATGCATTTTGGTTTAATACATGAATATTTCCCCATAGATTCTGCTACCAATACTTTCTCACTAGTCTACCTCAATTGTTAGGCATGCAAGGGAGATTCTAGAGTTTCCCTGTGCTATTCTCAAAACAGCTTTTTTATAATCTAGTCCTATATGTTATATTTGTGTATAAAATGAGAATTTGGGGCTCCACATCTTTTAATACTTAGGGGGTAGCTTCCTTAGAATGAAGACACTTTCATTTGTATCTCCATTTGAACAATAACATGCTTATTTTTAACTGAGACAAATAAATCTTCACTGATCAATCTGTCTTAGTTTCCTGGCCCTGCCACTCCCAGCTCCCCCACCCCCCACCTGAAAAGAAAAAGAAAGGAAAATTTACAATCGGAACAGCAGTAAAAGAAATTCCTGACCTTGCCTATTTTTTGAAAGACTGAGAAGTTAAACTACACCCTGTAGCAATCAGGCGTCAAAATCATTTCTTTTCTACTTCAAAAGTGTGTATGTGGTTTTTTAAAACTGCTAATGAAAGCATTACAAAGATTAGCTTTTGAAGTGGCAAGCAGCTTTCATTTATTTTCCTTCTGGTATTCCCTCTGCCTCCAGCTAAAATTTAGAACCTTAAAAATGTTGCTCTTTGGTGATAAATTCGGTTGATGTTCTATCAAAGTGCATTTGGATTATCAAAGCTTCATTCTTACAGCTCAGTCAGTATTCCTGAGAGAAAAGTAGTCAGGTTAGAACTGACAAGACTACTCTGGTACTTTCTAATTAGAATGGACTTCTTTCTCTTCCAGGGTCTGCCTGCCTTGGTGCATTGGTTCCCTCTCTTCCGTTCTTAGGCCAGTAGATGGGTGCCTGCATTGTCAAAGTTGGGAAACAGTGTTCCTTTTGAAAAGACAGTAGAGTAACTTTAATTCATAATACAATGTGAAAGAATTATGCAGAAAATACCAGAAGTAAGAAAATACTTCATAAAATAGAGTCACAAAATTCAAACAATTTGTAAAGAGTTTTTGCAATTCTCTTCTCTTATTTAAATAAAGATGGCTTAACATTTTTGGTTTAAAATATGACTTCTCACATGAGCAACTTGGACAGTAACCATTCCAGGAGTTATTTTATATCAAAAAGATTTCAATTATTGATTGTCATAAATTAGGAAATTTTCTTTTATGGTTTTTATCTGATGCATTTTTTACCCTCTGAGTCTTCATGGTTATTTTCTGCTGAATAGCTCTCTATAATTTTGGGCTTCCTAAAAGTTATTTCCTTCAAAAAGTTTTAATCAGCATTGTTTGAAGATCTCTGACAACTCAGACAACTTAAAATCAAGTCTTCTTTCAGACAAGTTTTTTTTTTTCTGATCATGAGAAATAGAAAGATCATTCTTCTTATATGTAATCTAGCTTTCTCATATAGAAAATATTCTTGAAGAAATGTATTTACTTAATTTGTGCTAGATTTAGAAATATAAATAGATTTATTAAATACTATGTATCTTTAAAATAAAATTGGTGGGGGAAAGAAACAAATAAATAAAAAATAAAATTGGTTATTTATCAGTATTTCTGTATATCTTCATAGATACTAGCTTTATTTTTTCCAAAGTTAACAATATACATTTATACTTGTTATTACTGTTATTAATTGAAATAAATTTTCTTGTTCCATTAGATTGTACAGGGTTTTAGGTGCTTGCCGTATGTCTTGGAAGTAGCTAATGCAAGTTTGATCTCTTGCATCACATATGGTCTCTGAGTGCCAGAAATGACCCCGGAGCACAGAGCCAGGAATAAGCACTGAGCATTGCCAGTGTGGCCCAAAAAAGCAAAGCAAATATATATATATATACATATATATAATTTGTATTTATATATATATCTTTAGTTATATTCAGTAATATACTTATATATTGAGTCAACATATATTGATTGTATATCATAAACTGGGCATTTGATTTTACTCATAATTTTTCAATTATAATTATATAATAACTATAATATTTTAATTAAAGACAAGAGGCAATTCATTGCTTTTATGTATTATAAAACCTGACCCATTCAAAATTAATCTTTTTAACGATGTATCTTATTTGTTACTCTTGGTTTTATCTGTAGTAACTTTCTACTAAAATAGACTCATGTGCATAGTTTCTGTTAATTTTAACTTTTATTTCTCATTATTGCCTAGTTGCCATAACAAAGGTTTTCCAAATAACTATAATACTGCACATACTTTAGTAAGAATTCTGTCTGATATTCAACATGATCATATTTGTTAATGATATTCAGCACGATATGCTTTTAAGTTTTATTTTGAGGTGTGTATGTGGTGTATGTGTGTGTATGTTTCAACCTTATGGTTCCCCAAATTTATAGCACAAATGTATGTTTCTTATCTAGATGAAATAACTTATTTTTCTTATTAATAGTTTGTTTTTTTCTCTCATGGCTCACTGTGTGATCCCTTATTAGCAAATTTCCTAATAGAGAATTATCCCTAAGATTTGAAAATGAGCCTCTCTTAATCGCATTTTATTATCAGTTTTCATACATTGTATGATCATATTTGCTAATGATATATCTTTGAACCTCAATATTTCTCATGTGATTTCTGAATGGATTTACTGTTCCTTTCCCTCTGAATTTATCTTCACTCATATTATTTCTGCTTTTCTTCTTTTCACTAGTTTTATAATTTCAAGCTGGTTTTCTGTAGACTTTTAGATTACCTCTTAAAATTTGTATAGTGCCATGTTTTCTTGATTTCCTCTTTGAGACAATTACCTATTTTATTTTGTAGATTTTTAATTTTTATTGTTCATTTCTTGTTTCTCAATTTGCACATTATTTTTGTCTTTATAATAATTATTAGTATTACTAGTAGAATATTAGCATATATTTACAAAATGTTCATCAAACATCAAATTCTGTTCTATTTCTTTGTTGATGTTAATTAACTTTTTCCAGACCTTTGTGATCTAGTTATTCTCAAAAAAAATAAAAAGACAGGGATTTTTTTTATAAGTCCTTGGGTTGACAATGTGTCACTAGCCTAAGCTTACTAGACTTACTTGGTTTCAAATCTTTAAAGTCATGTGTCCAGGAATAAATTACTTGAAGTAGTTAATTTCATTTTTCCTATGTGCTTGAGAAAGGTAAAAGTGGAAATCATATTTATGACATAAAATTGAATGATGTAAAGCAACTTATAATTATCATGGAAGGTACTGCTATTTATTTGTTTGCTGAGATTAAACATTTGTCATCCAACAGTTCATTATCATTGAATCAGCTTGTGGCAGAAAGTAAAAGTATCTATTTTTTAAGTTTAGGATTTCTGGAGAGTTGAGGGGGACTCTGGACCATGGGGCATTTTGCTCAGGGCTTACTCCTGGTTCTGAGCTCAGGCATCTCTGATAGTAGTTATCAGGGACCAAACCCAGGCATGCTGCATGAAAAGCAGTACCTTATCTACTGTGCTATCCCAGCCCTAATGCTTGCTTAGCCTCTTATACCACCTTTTGTACTCCAACCCTGTTTTCTCATTTTCTTTCATATGGGTAGTTCAGAAATTAAAAGAGGATTTTGTAATTGTGCATGAAATAGACTGTATTCGAGGAAGTTGTGTGAAGTTGCTTTTCATCAAGAAATTGTTAAAGAAACATCTAGGAATTCTTTTTATTAGAATGTCTCTTCTGCCTTCTTTAACATTTGATTCATACATGTATACAAAACTCCAGTAGTATTAGCTGAATAATTATGAAATCATAATTATCTGTACTTTTGATGACTGTATACCACCTGTAACAATGAAAGATACTTTTTTCTGTGAAATCTGTTCAATCTAGACTTGAGAGATAGTATAGAGTTTACTCTTAGGCATCAGCAGGAGTGATCCCTGACTGCAGTCAAGAGTAAGCCCTGAGCACCACAGAGGAAAAATTCCAAAACAAAACCGTTGGATAGTAGAACATACTAGTTTGTTCAATTCTAATGCAAATATTTGTTTTATTAATTTTTTATTGATATTGGGTTTGTTATTATTCAACATTCTAGAACTGCATTCTTTCTTTTACTGTATCACTGTCATTCCATTGCTCATCAATTTGCATGAGCGGGAACCAGTAATGTCTCCATCCATTGTGAGACTTGTTGTTACTGTTTTTTGGCATATAGGATATGCTATGGGTAGCTTGCCAGGCTTTGTCATAAGGGCAAGATACTCTTGGTAGCTAGCCAGGCTCTCTGAGAGGGGCAGAGGAACCAACCCGGATCAGCCACATGCAAAGCAAATGCCCTAACCGCTGCGCTATTTTTTCACTGTATCACTGTCATCCAGTTGTTCATCGATTTGCCTGAGTGGGAGCCGGTAACGTCTCCATTCATCCTAGCCCTGAGATTTTAGCAGCCTCTCTTTACTTGATCTTCCCAACAGTGCCATATTGGAGGCTCTTTCAGGCTCAGGGGAATGAGACCCTTCATTGTTACTGTTTTGGGCATATTGAATATGCCATGGGGAGCTTGCCAGGCTCTGCTATGCGGACTGGATACTCTCAGTAGCTTGCAGGTTCTCCGAGAGGGAGAACTAGAGAGTAAGGGTTGGGGAGCTTTGTTTTATAGTCTCTGGATCTTGGCCATTGATGGGATTACACAACGCTGGGGACAGTTTGTGAGTGTGACTGCCTAGCTACTGGAAAAAGGGGGATCTGGGTGGAGGAGGCCCAGTCCCTGATCCGAGCAGACTTGGAGATCTCAGCCCTGGGTCCTGCACAGCTGGGTTTCTCTGCCGGTTTTTTCATGTGTGGGGCTCATCCAACCATGTGTAGAGTGGCCTTGAGCATGACTATGGCTGGGTTCCATAGGTCTTTGGCTGCTGGGGCTCTGCTCTGGGCAGGGAGGAAACTCAACCAGCCTTCCTCCTCCGAGGGGCCTTGGTGAAGACAGCCAGGCACGGGGGCAGAAGACTCTGCATGAATCTTATTTAAAGTGAATAATCTCATGCCAGTTAAAATGGATTTTATTACAAGTCAAAAGTTTAAAATTCATGTATTTGAAACCAGAGTTTGTTTAATTTTTGTTTAGCTATGAGATATTCATTCATACTATATAATAAAATTTTTTTGCCAATGATCTTCACTTTATTCTCTCTATACTTTGTAAACATTCAATATTTCAACAGAGAACTGACTTTTATTATTGGAATTTCCCCCCAACAATCAAACCTGCTGAAAAGGAATCATTTGATAGTTTGTTTTACATTGCTGAGAATGAAGAGTATAGGAGCTCACACGGCCGCTATTGTGCAGTTTTGGATTTTTAGCTCAGTTTACAGTCTAGATGTATTTCTATAGGTCTCTGGGTGCCAAAATGGGTTAGTATATCTCCCAGATCATAGTCTTTAAGGAGCAGAGGGGCCATCTAAAATGTTATTTTAATACAATAAAGTGTTTAATAACTTTTATACTATTAAACAAATGTTTGCTCTCAGATCTATGTAGAGAATACAGAAAGTGGAAAAAGATAACAAGTTTGGCAATATGCTCACATACAAACCTCTCAAATTTGGTGAATGATAAAATCTTTAAAGTGTAATACCTTAAAATGATGAATAATGAGTGGCAGAGATATAGGAAAGTAGACCCAGGTTTGATCCCTGACACTGCATATGTCCCCAGAGGACTTCCAAGAATAATTCTTGAACACAGAGCTAGGAGTAAGCCCTGAACAGAACTGAGTATACTAAAATTCATAATGATGATGATGAAAACAATATTTGATAAAACAAAGTTGGATCAAACATAATTGATAAGGTTTTTTTTATATAATCTCCCTGATTTTCTGAAAATTGTTTCTATCTCAAATGGTTTAACCAATTGCATGAAGAAATAAGGTGAGCAGTATTTTATTTTCACTTGAACAAAGTGAAGAAAATGTCATTGCTACATTTTAATTCTAAGTAAACTGGTATTGATATTCCATGTCCTTAATTACCTATACACTATTTGGAAATTCTCGAGTGATAATGGAAGGGCATGGCTTTCAGTCTATTGGATCTGCTACTAAAAAGGTAAACCAAAGTACAAATTGTGGGCTAATGAATGACACTAGCCATTGTTTTACATGAACTAGAAAGACACTACACTTACCCTTTTATCTGGTTTTGTATCATTGCATACTTATTGACCACAGTGTTTGAAGCCAATATAGAAAATTGACCACAGTGTTTGAAGCCAATATAGAAAATAAGCATAAATGCACCTTCTAACTTGTGGTATGATTGCTAAAGTTTGGGAGCATGTGACATTAGAGCCACATAAATGGGCTGCTCACTTGGTAGCTGGCCAGGCACTAAAACATCACTGCATTCACTAGAATCCCACTGACCTCATACTTCCTCATTTTACATCTTAAACACTTTACAATGTGGATGGTTTCAATATGTACTTCACTTGTTTTGAAGGAAACAATCCATAAACTGATCTCTGGAAAATATATTTACCATCTGCCAATTCCCAAACATTTTGTGGTGAGATAGTCTTTGCACTAATTTGAGACATGGAAGCCCACAAGAAGTTGATGTTAGCAGTGTTGGCCTAAAGAAATCTGGAATGAATTGTATATTCTATTTCCTAAAGATTTCCACAGTTAAGACACAATTGAGAAGCAAAAAATATATTTAAATTGAATTGGGCTACATATAGTATCCAACTTGAAAGTTAGAAAAAGACTATTCTGGAAATACTTTTGTAACCTAATCCATGCAATTCATCTTTTTTATTTTTGAGAGGAGTTTCTCATATTCTATTTGAATGTGACTTGGTTTGATGCATTTTACTCTTGCGCTAATTATTTTGAGGGGAAATTAATACTTTTAATAGGAAATATTTTCCTTATTATTGCTTAAAATTAGGCATTGCTAAAGAGTAGTTTTAGAAATGCTGTTAATTTAGGACAATTTCCAGTTATCCACCAACTTCATGTTTACCTTACATGACAGTCACCTTTTATTTTTTTGCTTTTTGGGTCACACCCAGCGATGCTCAGGGGTCACTCCTGGCTCTGTACTCAGGAATTACCCCTGGCCATGCTCAGAGGACCATATGCGATGCTGGAAATCGAACCCGGGTTGGCCGCATGCAAGGCAAATGCCCTACCAGCTGTGCTATCACTCCAGCCCCGACAGTCATCATTTTTAAGTCTTACGTTCCACAGATATCAGAGCTCTTTTAGAAAGATATAAAAAATAGCTTGGTATACACAACATATCCTGTGGCCTATCAGTAATCAAGATTCAAATTGAGAAAAATTAAAATAATACCTCTTAAAGCAGCACATGTAAAACACCTGTCAGACCAAACAAGCAGATGGTAACTGAGATCATATGGCAATAGAATTATGGTTTTAAATATTGTGGAACTTGAAGAAAAACTTTTGAGCATATTGTTTTATGTTCCTTAAAAGCTCAATTCAGAAAATCTATTTTGAGTATCACGGATCTTCAGGACACTATCCTGAATCCATACTCTGAAGAATAGTTTTTTTTTTCAACTTGATAATGTGGTATGAGTGTTGTACAACTACATATTATATACATCTTAAATGTCAACTCTTCTGGCGGGGTAGAAACAAAATTGTTTATCATTACTGCAGAAATATAAATAAATCTGGTTGTCTGATTATCTTTATTCAATTTGAACACTAATGAGTCACAGTAATCAGGTGTACAGTTGCTTGGGTTGGAAGTGAAAACCCTATTTTAAGTGTTTATGCAAGACCTGTGACCTTAGACAGTTACTCAATATTTTGCATACATAGTATTTTATACAGGAATTAATTACCATATATAAGGCTCTCTGAGAATAGTTCAGGTTCTCTCCCCACCCCACAAATTATAATTCACCCTCTTAATTGCAGATTCACATTGCTATGTATCTGGAGAATTGACTTTACTGGAAGTCCCAAAGATTTTAAGTAGTCATGAGTTACAGTGAAGTTAGTTTTATAACCAAAACAAAAAGTTACTTTCTTTCTTTCTTTCTTTCTTTCTTTCTTTCTTTCTTTCTTTCTTTCTTTCTTTCTTTCTTTCTTTCTTTCTTTCTTTCTTTCTTTCTTTCTTTCTTTCTTTCTCTCTCTCTCTCTCTCTCTCTCTCTCTCTCTCTCTCTCTCTTTCTTTCTTTCTTTCTTTCTTTCTTTCTTTCTTTCTTTCTTTCTTTCTTTCTTTCTTTCTTTCTTTCTTTCTTTCTTTCTTTCTTTCTTTCTTTGTCACACCCGGTAATGCACAGGGGTTACTCCTAGCTCTGCACTCAGGAATTACCCCTGTCAGTGCTCAGGGGACCATATGGATTCTGGGAATCAAACCTTGGTCGGCCGCAGGCAAGGCAAACACCCTACCTGCTGTGCTATTGCTCTAGCCCCACAAAAAGTTATTTTCAAATAAGAACATTCCAATTCTGAAGTGGAAGAGAATAGTAAAATTCTCCAAATGTGTAAATTTTAGAAAGGGTTGTCAGAGACATCAAGTCAGCATTACATTAGGTCTGAACTGTAAGTACATGGCTCTTTCATTTCAGAAAATGTGTATTTTCTTTGGGACCAACACAAATAATCTTTTTTACTTAGCTCCATCATAGTCTTTTGTTATTTGTCTGGTTATTGATTGGATCTCACTCAAGGTGCTCAGAAGTCCACAGGCCCCTCTTGGTGGTTCTCAGTCACCAGTCTGATAATTCAATGCAAAGATCTGAGAAGGTAGTTCTGTTTAGGGTCTTGTGATGGAGAGGATTTCCTGGGCAACATGGAGAAATGCTCAGACACCTCCCGGCTTTACCCAGTGACCAGTTAGATTTAGGACAACATGGGATGCCAAGAGTTCTGTCTCATTCAAGACATGATTCTTAACTCCTGCACTGTCTCTCTCTGACCTCTCAAAATCCCTCTTTGAAATAATTTTCTCCTCAAATAAAGGCCGATACTGAATATGGGTTCTTGAAGTACAGGCATTGTGGGGCATGAGTCCCAGAGATGGGAAATTTCCTCTGAGTTCTGAGCCAGTTACTTCATTGCCACGTTGGATGAATATCTCTTGTGCTTCTCCACAAACTGCTGGACCCTGTAGGACTCTTTTTTAAATTTTTTTGAATTTTTTAATTAATTTATTCTTTTTCAATTTATTTTATTGAATCACCATAATTAATTTAATCTTTTATTTAATCACCATGTGGAAATCACCATGTGGAAAGTTACAAAGCTTTCAGGTTTAAGTCTCAGTCATACAATGCTCAAACACCCATCCCTTCACCAGTGCACATATTCCACCACCAAGAATCACAGTATACCTCCCCCCTCCCCCCTGCCCCCCAGGCCCCCATCCAGCCTGTGTAACTAATAAATTTCACTTTACTTTCATTTTACTTTGATTACATTCAATATTTCAACAAAAAACTCACTATTATTGTTTGGAGTTTCACTATTTCAACAAAAAACTCACTATTATTGTTCGGACCTGCTGAAAAGGAAGCATTTGATATTTTGTTTTCCCTTGCTGAGAATGAAGAGATATGAGGTCGAGCGGCCGCACTGGACCCTGTAGGACTCTAAGTGTACTTTTCTCTTTAAGGTTTCATTATACAAGAACATCCTCCTAAATAAAATGTAAATGATATTTCCTGACCTTCAGATTTGTAGATCAGTGGGTTTGGCAAAACATCATTTTTCCCCAAGGGTTGATCAGTTACCTATATTTTCTTCAACATCCTCCAATTGCCATTAAAAGATGTTAAGATTGGAGTATTGCCACCTGGACAGAGAATCAAACCTAGAAGAAAACATACTTTTAATCAGCAAAACTGAAGCTAAGTACAAATAACTTGGCCATGACACTGTCATCCCATTGCTCATTGATTTGTTAGAGCGGGCACCAGTAACGTCTCTCATTGAGAGACTTATTGTTACTGTTTTGGGCTGAAGCAATAGCACAGTGGTTGGGCGTTTGCTTTTCAGGCGGCCTACCTGAGTTTGATTCCTCCGCCCCTCTGGGAGAGCCCGGCAAGCTACCGAGAGTATCGAGCCCTTGAGGCAGAGCCTGGCAATCTATCCATGGATATTGGATATGCCAAAAACACATTACTTACAGTAAGAAAAAGAAGTAAGTTACTCTTTACTGCACCCTTACATGCTTTCTGATTTAGGTAAAGTGAGGTTTGTCTCCATGCCTATTTTTCCAGCTGAGTTAACTATGAGGATTCATCAAAATTTTTTGTTTTCATTGAATGGTCCTGAATTTTATTATGTAGCAACCAATGAATTTTATATGTAGTAACTTTTTATAACTTAGAACTTATGTGTTAGAAAGAAATTTATATGTATACATATGCATATATTAGTTCCAAATATATATGATAATATGCATATCAATATATAGATATGGATATTATGCAGGTATATTGCAGTGTATGCTCTGTATTTTTTTTTCTGGGGTAGCACCCTGTATTTCAGATATGGAGCTGAATAAATACTGCTTGAATGGGAAGGGGAAGAAAAGAGTAATACATGTCCCCTGACCATAGAAAACTAGAAAGGTTTTGTGATACTATTTCACAGATTGTTTCCCCAGGACACCAGTGTTCTATTGAAAGAATTCTCACAATGAAACAAATTCTGAGGTTCTGTCAAAGATAAATACTGTTACTGTTTCTAGAATTTACTTTAAGACTCTTTAACACTAGAAGTTACCTCAGAAAGAAGTCTATTTAACTTTTGAGTTTACGTCAGCCTCTTGACCATTTGCTTCTTTTATGTAAGCGTCCTTAACAACACTTCTTACTATAGTAGTTTTCGAGGAAGAGATTTAATTCAAAGGGCTGATATTATAAATTTGTCTACTTTCTTCTTTCCTACATATGACAAGCTTCAATTACAATAAGGGTTTTTTGTTTGTTTGCAGGTTTCAATATTGTATAGAGTAGTTTTGTTCACAGTGATATTGAGATATAGCTACAGAGAGAATCTGCATACTCTCCACTCTTTCCTCCGGAGAACCTACTCCTTTAGCAACACTCTTCAGTGTAGTGGTTCTTTTCCTGTAATTGAAGGGCACTCATTGAACTTGGGTAATTATAATTTGCCATGGCCTGCCTTAGTGTCTGTCAATTCTTGAGTTCTGTTTTCAATAGATGCTAATAAATGTATGATCATTTCAGTGTCCATTTTCATAGAGTATTTCCACTGCATTTAAAATAGAAGAAATACTTTTTTAAAATTGAATTTATGTTATGAACAGAGTCTCCAAATAAAATATATTTAGTGGAAAAGATGTGAGAGAGAAAGAATGAGGAAAAAAAAGTTAAAAATAAATCAAGGTAATATGTAGGTTGGAGGGGTGATGGTGGGGTAGACAACTGAATTTTAAAAAATATATCCAAAGCTGTCTATGGCAGCAATTTTCAAGCTATGATCCCTAGATTTCCAGTATGTTAATCATGTGGTGTTTATTTAAAATGCAAATTTAAGATTTCCTGAGTCAGAACATTTCTGGGTGCTGCTCAGGAATATGAGTTTGTTGTCAGGATAATATTAAATATTTCAGATCAGTGACTTGAGGTATAAATCTGGAGAAAATATTCTTCTAATTCAGCATTGGAAGCCAAACTTTGAACTGCAAAATTTCCATGTGCTATGTAGTCAATACAGCTTGGTCACCAAAGAACTTGTTGAAAAACTGTCAATGAGCAGAATAGGGCAGTTGTGTGGTATCTCTCTTAGTGGTAAAGGTTATATCAAGTTACTCAAATGCCTCTTCTGCTTTATGTAAAGCTATTTCTGAATGTCAGACAAGACTGAGCTCATATGAACAATCTTATGTTTGAAGGAAAGGCAAGTATCTATCCCGTTTTCCTTTTAGACAATTTTTATTTAATTTTTTAATTTTATTGAATTACTGTGAGATTGTTAAAAACTTTCATGTTTGGGTTACAATCACACAATGATCAAACATCTATCCCTCCACCAGTGCACATTCCCCACCACCAATATTCCCAGTATACCCCCCTTTCCCACCCTCCCCCTGCCTCCATGGCTGAAAATATTTCCCGTATGCTCTCTCTACTTTTGGGCATCATGGTTTGCAGCACAGACACTGAGAGGTCATCATGTTTGTTCCGTTATCTACTTTCAGCATGCATCTCCCATCCCAACTGATTCCTCCAGCCATCATTTTCTTAGTGATCCCTTCTCTATTCCATCTGCCTTCTCTCCTCTGCTCATGAAGCAGTTTTCCAGCTATCAAGGGCCAGGGCAATCCCCCTGGCCCTTGTATCTTTTGTCCCTGGGTGTCAGCTTCTTGTGTTGTTCTATACTCCACAAATGAGTGCAGTCCTTCTATGTCTTTCCCTTTCTTTCTGACTCATTTCACTTAGCATGATACTCTCCATGTGTAGACAATTTTTAACCATTTTTTATATGATTGCTATTGTGGAAGACTCTCAGATAACTCAAATTTGTAAACTGAGAGACCATTTCTTTTTGTTGTGATATTTTATTTCTCATGGAATTTTTTCTTCACTGCTTAGTGTAGAGCCTCTCATTTATTTAAAAAAACACAATGCATTTGCAATGGGTGACTATATCTACAAATCCAATATATTTTAAGCCATTCATTGAAAGTCAATTAGTGAAGCCAAAGCAATAGTATACTAGTACAGCACTATAATAGTACACACTTGCTTTCTATGTGGCTGAATGGAGTTTGATCCGCACGACTCCATATATTCCCCTGAAGCCTGCCAGGAGTGATCCCTGAGCACAGAGCCAGAAGTAGGCAAGCTCTGAACACCACCGGATTTACCCCAGGAGCCAAAAAATTGAAGAAAGCCAGTCTACACTTGTTTCTCATGTAACTATACTGTTTCAAGAAGAATAAAATAAATAGAGACTAAAGTGAGGAAAATTTACTCTGAAGAATTCTAATCAATGTATCTGTATCAGCATGATCTAAAGGCAGTTATAGAGTTATGTGCTTTACATCATCATATAAGAAATATAGATGATAAAGGTTTTCCAAACTTCCAGACTGTACCTTAAGTAGCTTTTTTGGAGGGCTTATTCCTAGCAGTATTCTAGGAGAGTGAGTATCACTCTTGATGATACTTGGCCATTAGGGGAACTGGTTCCATGAATGGGCCTGAGGTAGGATCCAAGGATGCAATGCACCTCTCTGCTCAAGTCTACATCATAAAGACCATATCTGGCATTGCTGGGGAACGGAGCTTGAGAATTATAGGCTTAAGTGCTGGGCTGAGTCATGGTCCCAGAGGTTGAACTGAGATCCTATTAAAGCAAAGAAGTCACCACTAAATCTTTGGTCCCCAGACTGTGCTGTAAGAGATTCAGTGTAGATTCAGTGAACCCATCTGTCATCAAATCTTAAATAAACAATGACTGGTACTATCTCTGCCACCCAAGAGTCTTTTCAGTGATTAATTCCTCTTAAAAAACTGTACAGATTACTTGCCAATTATTCACACTGGAGTTAACAAAGATAGTGAAAAATTTGCATTTGTCTCTTTGCATTCAGAAGTATACACCTGGCTGTACATAAATACTAAAGAAGTAACTTGGCTGGGAATACTAGCCTTTAAGCAGTTTCCCCAGTTCTTAGGACCCATGATCCGAGAGCCAAAAAACCAAAAAGTTCACTGGGACTTAGTGCTTTGGTGTATTTTAATTATATGTCCATGAATATCAGCTATTAGTTATAATGCTTCTCTTGAGCATCCTTTATATCTCTGTTGGATTGAATTTACAGACATACTTGGCACAGTAGATTTCAGAGTCCTCTTCTAACCTTCTCTTCCCCTTTGGAGTATTTCATACCATCTGCCTATGGATGCTTTTTTCTTACTTCTGGATGGGGATATTCCCAAACTATTCAAAATAAAATTGAACCATATCCTAGTTGTAAGAAAGGACCAAACTATTTTATTTTGGTTTATACTGATTTTTTACTTTCATCTCTTTAATAAACAAAACAGAAGCTTGAATAATTTAGGTTGTGGTCTTGAAGAAAACTTCTCTTAGGAATAGTAATTTATTGCCATATACTTCTACTCTTTGGGGTTTTCTGTGTGAGTGAATCATCAATGTGTGCAGTGCTATAGGTTTTATTATGATAATTTATAAATTTTTACTTTTCTCTTAACATTAGAAATCTAATATTGTCAAGTATATTAAAATGCTGGTATAGACTTTTAATGTTTTTATATTTTGCATTTTGTGGATGTTTGCAATTTAATTGATATCCACGATGATATTTCTAACATGCTTTGTGATTCTTAAGAACCTAGTGAGAAATCAAAGATTAGATTTGTGTTAGAAGCATTCATATTTACAGTCAAGCTAAAAAAGTTCATCTAAATTACATATTAAACAATTTGAATCTGAGTAATTACAAACTTTTCAGGAGTCAATGCATATCAATATATAAGACATTCAGTGGACTTTTGCAGACTTGATTATTACTTGGTTTAGAAATGTTTAGAAACTAAACATTTAGTAAATATTGATAACAATATAGTTATTTTACTGAAATAATATTAAATGTATTTTTAAAATATAACATGTATGATTTTTATTAATTAGCTATATTTTGATAAAACAATGGAAAATATTTGCAGTAAGCTGTATAAGAGAGAAAGAAATAGGATACTTAGGATACTTGTGTGATACCTAAGTCACTGTTTATTTGCAGAAAAAGCAACTAGGGAAGTATATATAATTAAATGCAGATATATATTTACAATATATCAGCAAAAAGTGAATTTTATTAGCTTATGAAAAGAAATATATATTATTATTTTGCTAATGATAAGACCATTTCCTAAACCTTAGAAAAGTGTAAAAAAATGAAAAGAGATGTGAGAAATATGCATATTAAATGTAAGTGAAGCTGTGGCTATAGTATACAGGTATTTAGGACTTTTCTAGTTTATTTGTACCAAAATATGATTTGTATACTAAGAAATATATTAAAATTGTCATTGGTCATATTGTATAAAGAAAAGAAAAATTATAATTTTCATTGAGCATTTGTATTTCCAGTGGAAAAAATAAAGCAATTGTTTTCTTTTCATCAATTCTTACAAATATTTTGAATTATAATGGATCCAACTTTCCCTTTGCTTTACGGCTCTTTAAAATTGGTTGAAGACTTGGAGAAATGGAAAACAGTAATAGGAAAAAATAAAAGAAAATAGGATTGTTGAAAATATGAATACAGGAAAGTAAAAGTAATGGGGAAGAGACCAGAAAGAGTATAAGCTGTGAATGAATCTCGTATGTTGAAAATGAAATACAAAACAAAAACTTTTCAAGGTGCAAATTCTAACTGGATGTATCATCAGGAGACTACTGAGAAGATGAAGTGACTTCTAAAATTGAATATGTAGTTGTTAGTTGAATGGAATGGGAAAAAGGCATTCCTTGAGGGTCAATGAATGAGAAAGAAGAAATGCAAGCATCCTACTCTATTGCATAGGATCTGAGAGTATTGAATGACATTTTATGGAATTTGGACTTACCCAGTATTCCATGAGGAGTGAGGGAAGAATATTTTTTAGGAAATATATTATTAGAGTTCTATATTTTGAAAATTATACAGGGAAGATGAAGAGATCTAGACTAGAATTGGAATATGCACGATAATTATTCTATGGTTAGTAGAATAAGATTTAAAAATATCTGGGATGATCCTATAAATTTACTGAAGTAGAAAGTGTCCTGGATATTCCCTGTTTCATGTGTGTACAATTACCTGTATAATGATATAGAAATGATGGGGGAGTTTTAAACATTTAAGGAAGTCTTCTGCACTGACTACTATTAAGTTTTTGTAATTGAACATTCTGCTCTAAGTAGCCAATCTTTGATTCTGTGTGAGAATATGTTTTCTTCTATGAATCTATTACAGTTATCTTGAAAATGTGCAAAAGAATAAGATGTCTTCTGGCTGCAAAATACTTTAGGTATATTTTTGCTTCTCATCTTTATCAATTGATTGAAAGCTATTTTCATATTAAAAACAAAGCTGTTTGAACACAGTCCTCTCTGTCAATATAGTTTCATTCTCTTCCACATTTCAATAAAATTTTCTATTTCCGCCAAAAAATGCAATGAAGAAATAATGAAATTTTACCTCATAGTATAAAGGGGAAAACAATATTTATTTCGTGGTAGATAGGCACATTAAAAATGATGTAATGCCATGATTGTAATTTTTTTAAATTCATCTTTTAGTCATATTAGACATGTATGTTGGACTCTGATAATCATTAAATGCTGGAGCAGTTAACAAATTTAAAATGACTTGTACAATAATTGCAAGTCAAGGGTTCTAGACTTAGAATTTGTAACACACCCATTTAAAATTATTAGATTGTGCTTAATATTTAGTATTTAATTTTATTTTGGAAGATGATATAATTTTCAAACATGCTTTACTGTATCAATATTTATTTTTATAGTCTTGGTAATTAATGGCTCAATTTTCTATTTTACTTGAATAAATATAAGATTCTAATATTTAGGATTACAAAAATATTTTACATAAATCTTTCTGAAGTCATAAATTTATTTCCATAATTCCAGCATAGTCTTGCTTATTGTAGCTGGTGACAAAAGTGATTATTAGTTATTATGAAATTGTTATGTAAATTATTATTAATAGTAGAGCCTTAGACATTCTCATCAAAGATTTTTGTACTAGAAATATTTCACCGGAGCACTTTTGTATGATATAGCTTTCTGGAATTTTTTGTGACCCTCTCTAAAGTGTTTTAGATTATCTCTAATCATTTCATATCTTTGTTGGTTTTCTTAAATAACATCTAAGAAGAAGCCACTAAATGTAGCTATTTTACCTATTCTTCAAAACTTTCATCCAGGATATTATTAATATGCAATGTGAAATACTAAATAATCTGCCAAAATATGTGCTCATTAAGGACTGCAAACTAAAATGCTGTCCTTGACTCCATGAAATCTTTGATTGTGTGGAGTATTTATACAGTAAATCAATGATTGTAAGTCTGATGTATCTTGCTAAAGAAATTCATGGCAATATTTGCCCAATGGAACATATCTAAAGAGAGCTTTAGTTATCTCACATTATAAGATGTCTGGATGAGATATCTAATCTATAAATAAAATTTATACTTTTTTTTCCAGTTAGTTTAAGGAGAGGAGCCTGGGTTCATATTTCTGTTCTCCAGCCATGAAATAAGCAGGGATTTTGTATTAACTCTTTCCAAGTCTTAATGTACTCTCTGAATCACTAAAAAGGGTGAATGAATTAACAGGTTCCCTCCAGCCTGAATAGGTCTCAGTGAGTTTCCTTGGAAATTTCAACCTATAAAGAAATTTATAAATGATGTTAATTTTGGATCCTACATACATACTTTTCACAGGAAATGTAGTGAATAAAGCTAAAAAGCACTTTGTGCCCTTGCACTCAACACAAAGAATAAGGCTATATTTCTTTTCTCTGCTACCTTTTTTCGTACTTTATATGGAGTATTTATTTAAATCTAATACTTCTTAAATGCAGTTAATTTCAAAGAATCTTTTTTTTTCTACTTTTCCAAATCTTGTGTTTCAAATGACACAAAATCAAAAATTTAGGGCCATGCCTCTATAAAATCAATTGTATCTATTGACTGAATAAGAGGATTAACTATTTATTTAGATGATAAAAATCATTAGTACTAATTCTTTGTCCTTCTACTTTTTAGTGAAAAAAAATGTGATTCAAAATAAATTAAAACAAAGATTCACCTTTGAAGTAATCCTTTATAACAGCTTAACTTTATAGTACATAAGAATTATGAGCAGAAATCCATTTTATTTTATAAGCTATCTAAATTATTTTGAATGAATTCCTATGGCTAAAGACTTGTGTTTTTTACATTGCATTTGAATAGATAATATTTTAATGATAGTCACGGTGAACTTTATAGACATTTTTGTCTTCCTAAACACCTCCTCAGAGCCTCTCTGCATGCATTAGGATTAATTAGATAATGTCTCCCAGGTGCTTAGAGATTGTTTGAGATAGGGAATGAAGCATTGTATTTAAATGATTATTACTGACATCCAAGACTGCTCTAGGAGAATTCTGAAAGTACAAATTTTTATTAATAGCAACTTATAAATGCCATTGAGAAATTACATTTATGATGCTGGAAATGGTTTTATTATTCTGCTAAGGGACCAGTCACTTCCTTTTCTTTTCTTTTCTTTTCTTTTCTTTTCTTTTCTTTTCTTTTCTTTTCTTTTCTTTTCTTTTCTTTTCTTTTCTTTTCTTTTCCTTTCTTTTCTTTTCTTTTCTTTTCCTTTCTTTTCTTTTCTTTTCCTTTCTTCTCTTCTCTTTTTATTTTCTCCTTTCTTTTCCTTTCTTTTTTTTCTGGTTTTGTTTGTTTGTTTGTTTGTTTGTTTGTTTTGGCCATACCCAGTGATACTCAGGAATTGCAAGGAGACCTTATGGGAAGTTGGGGATCAAACTCAGATTGCCCTCGTTCAGGGCAGGAGCCCTACCTGCTGTACAATCCTTCCAGCCTCAGTCAGTTCCTTGTCTTTGTTAGATATTTTGGGGGGAGAAAAGTTAGGAGTTTGAGTTACCAAGCTGCAGGCTGGGATCTAATGAATGGGACCAAAAATTATTTCATGGAAATGATTATGTTTATTTAAGGGAAAAGTCATGACTTTTATGCCTTGTGTGAAAATTGTTTCAGTGATGCACTTCAAAGGCCCAAAGTAGATGAAGTTTACAAATATAATTTAGTGATTAAGGGGAAAAGAAAGTCAAATATTGTCACTAAGTAATAGTAGTCAAGTGGAGAGTGAAAATGAATGCCTAACACCTCTTGACTGCCTGGGAGGAAAAGTGATCACATTACCAAGCTAGGTACTGAATAATAGCCCTTATTTACGGTATTGTAACTGTATTGGTATTAATTTCAGTAACAACTTTCTTGCATTTATAAAATTCTTGCAGTTATAAAATTCTATGGAATTTTATAAAATTTTATAAAATTCTATAGAATTTTATAATTTTCACATGTATCATTTAATATTCAGAACATCCTTTTGCGGTAGGTAGTACTATGTCTATTTGTTGTTATTGTTGCCATATTTTGGGACCTCAACTGAAAGTAATTAGGGCTTATTTCTAGCTCTGAGTTCAGGAGTCACACAGGAGTGGTAGTTAGGGGGCCATATGCAGTGTTGAGATTAAGATGGGATCAGCCTTGTGCAAGACAAGTGTCTTCACCCCTGTACTATATCTCTGTCACAGTATGCATTATAAATATAAAAGAATTGAGGCTCAAATAATTTGAGAATGTTTTCAGAAACAAATATATAATATAAAAGTGAAATTGGAACCCAGCTTTTCTAGTTGAGTTGGTGCTCATTCCAATGGAGAATGATATGACTGTAACTCACCTTTTAAAGCTAGAACAAATGTAAATGTGAGGGTTTGAAATTATGCAGTTGAACTAGTAGCATAATGTATGTTTTTTTAAATGTTCTTTTTCATCTTAAGCAGTTACTTCCTAACATAGCAGTCCTAATCCTCAAGTTTATAAAAAAATTATACTTTATTCATATAATTCAAATACTCTTGAGCATTTTGGCTAAAATGATCTTTGATTTACTTTGCATTTAATCCATAGGAAAAGGAACTCTTATTTAAAATACAATTGTAGGAATGTTATTATTGCATAAAGCACTTGTCCTAACAAATTTATATCCCTTGCCTAGATACAATAAATATGAGTCAGGTTCTCTTTGAGATCACTATTAATTTTATAGTGTCTTTTTAATGAAAAGGTTTTGCACTCATAGTTTACTTTGAGATGTTAAATCCTTTGACTCCAGGTGTTAATAATGAATCAGTGTATTCTTGTATTCATGGATTAATTTGATTGAATGTTTTGCCCTTTATCATGAATTGCCACAGAACTAATAACCTTTATAAATTAAAAAAGTACAAAAATGCAAACTCTAAACACAAAATAGACAGTTTATGATATGGTCTGTAATAGTGAAACATCCATCCCTCTATATTTGATGGAAGGGTTAGTAAAATCCTATAGCCAAAAAAGTAAAAAGTAAGAAACTACATATTTTTTCAGCATGGTTGGTCCATAAGTATCAGTCAAAATTTCAGAAAAAAAGATTAACTCCCAGACTCTGTAGTTTTCAAAGATATACAGGATAAACAAACACACAAAAATAATCACAAAAAAATATCATATACTTCATAGATGAATTTAAGTAAGAAAAAGGATAGTTTGTGGGAGCTGGAGTGATAGTACAGTGAGTAGGGCCTTTGTCTTACATGTAGCCAACTCAGGTTAGATCCCTGCCATCCAATAGGACCCCGAGTACTGCCAGGAGTAATTTCTGAGTGAAAAACTAGGAGTCACCCATGAGTATCTCCAGGTGTGACCCAAAAAGACACACACAAAAAGATAGTTTGTGAGCACATATAAAACACATAATTCTCTAAGTGAATCACTGTGAGATACAGTTACAAAGCTTTCATGACTGAGTTTCAGTCATAAAATGATTGAACAACTATCCCTCCACCAGTGTACATTTTTCACCACTAGTGTACCCGTATCCTTTCCACCACCCACACTTGACGTCACCCCCTGTGACTAGTGCAGAAAATGCCCTTCTTTCGCTCTACTTTTGGACATTATGGTTTGCAATACAGATACTGAGAAACCATCACACTTGATCCTTTATCTACTTTGAGCACACATCTGCCATCAGATCGATCCTCCAACTAGCATTGACTTAGTGATCCCTTCTGTATTTCAGCTGCCTTCTCCCACAATTCATGAGGCAGACTTCCAACAATGAAGCAATCTTCCTGGCCCTTGTCTCTACTGTCCTTGGTAAACACATAATTTTTATGTAGCATGGAATTAATAGAAGATAAAGTAAATACTCAAAAGAATATTTTAATAGACTATAATGATTTTTTTTCAGCAATATGAGGCATGTTCTTCGATCTTATACCAAAGGCTCGGAGGTTTTGTTTTGTGCACTTCACCCTATTCAGGCGGGCAGAAAAAAAAATCACTCACTACCCCTTGGAAATTTTTCTTAAGTGAACACATAGAAACCAGCCCCAGCCCCACCCTGTCAATTGCTGCTCCCTGGATGATCCCTGTACCCTTTCCAAGGGCAGGCTCTACAACTTTGGGAAACACTGGCATCTCAGATGAAAGCAACACAGTCTGTGTATATATAATTGGTCACAGCACTTAACGGCTAAAAAAGGTTTTTTGATTTATGAACAGTAAAGAGTGAAACTATTTACTGTTTCACAGGGATAGTTAAGAGTATAACCATGATAACAACTATAATGATTTTTATCATTGTCAGTTAAAAACATCACATCTTAACCAGAATTTCACAAGACATGACTATATTGCTCACAGAAAAATTTTGTGCTTACCCTCAATATTTATGTTTAGGTCAATTAATGTAAATTAATACCTTTCTGAAAATACTTCACGAAGATGAAATGCTTGCCTTACAAGAAAATCAATGTTCAGTAACATAGGTTTTATATTGACACCTGTATATCCTTAAACATCTTATATTAATTTTAAATACATATTTTAAAAGACAAAATCTCCTAGAGCATATTAACTATGTTAATACATGATTTTTATTAAAAACTAACCAACAGAAATTAGTGACTAAAAGAAATGTCCAGTCTAATGCAAACATTTTTATATGAATGACACACAAATTAATATAATAATTTTACCCAAGAATACCAAAATGTGTACTTTGTCTTATAAGTTGCTCAATAAAGGATAAGCTATTTGTTGCAGGAAAAGTAACAGCAGGTGAGTGCTCTTAGTACCAAGTGCCTAGAAGTATTCAATATGAAAAATACCATTTTCCCTAATCTAGGAAGAGGAATGACTGAGGGCTGGGTGAGGAAGAAGCCAGTGCCACATGCCTTGTGTGATATACAGGTCTTTCTGTATTAAGTTTAAATTCTTAGATTCTTTGTTTGTTTCTCACTCCAGTGACATGAGTGTCTAAAACAGAAAAGGGTAAGTTAGCCAACACTCAGAAATCAGAGTGGAGAAAACTGAAAAGTGAGTTAGTAAAGTGGTAGGGAGAAAGCAGGAGAGGCTGGGGGAGGACAGAGGGAGTTGAGAAAGTTGAATGAATCAGGTGGGGGTTGAGTAGAATTATTAAATTCTTAAAATGAACATCTAGGCACTGGTTCTTCTGCCCATGAGTTACAATAAACAGATAACAAAGACAAAGCAATAAGATGCTCTCATGACAAGATGTGAGAATGTTGGGACTGTTTCAACCACTCGGGTTGAAAGCTGCATACCAAAATTAGACTATAGACTGACCATGATGGCCACTCAGTACCTTTGTTGCAAACTACAACATCCAACAGGAGAGAGAACAAAAGGGAATGCCCTGCCGCAGAGGCAGGATGGGGTGCTGGCAGTTGGCATGGGGGTGGTAGGAGGGATACTGGGATCATTGGTGGAGGAGAATGGGCACTGGTGGAGGATGTAAACTAAGTGCAGACATGAAAGTTCATAAGTTTGTAACTGTACCCCATGGTGATTCACTAATAAAGATTTTTTTTTAATGTGAGAATAATAGTTTCACACCAGAGACTGAAGGCTTTAATCAGATCTGTGGCACTTTGATATCAGTATGGCATTGGGTATTAAAAACCTCGGGTTCTAGACCAGTACCCCTGGCAAAGAACTCTTGTTACACCTGTTATGCTTAGGCAGAAGTTATATTACTTAGCTCCTAACGTTCTTGACAAGGACAATGTATGACCCTGACAATTCCCCAAGAGAGGCAGAGGTTTTACATTGTTCTAACATTTTTCACTACTTGGACCTTCATGTACTTTTAATTCAAAATGAAGACCACTTTCTTTAGAAGTGGATTTTTTTCCTACTGTTATTAGTCCTCCCCTCCCGCTTGGGCAAATCTTCCCTTTCTTTGTAGTATGGTTTGAAATGGATGCAGGGATAAATGTATGAAGAGTTTATAAATGACCAAAAAGTTGAAGGAGAAACTATGTCCAAAGGTCATTTAATTTTTCATCTGGATTATTCTGACAGTTAGAAACTACTAAGAATGGTGAGTTCGGTGTATTTGAATTGTTATTCTTTCAGATTTCAAAGCCCTGAGGTGTAGAAAGCAACACTAAGATTAATGCTTAGGTATGTATGGGTGTTGTAAATAACACTTTCTATCAGTGGGGAAAAAGAGAAAGCAGTATAATCAATTTATGACAAGAATAAAAATATTTTATATTTATATGGAAATATATATATGGTAAACTATCTTTAGATATTTTGTCTATGTTGCCTTCCTAGCATACTCCAGAGAGAAGTTAACCTGGGAAAATCATTGGGGGCTTGAGAAAATAACATTACTTTTCAAAACAGGTTTCAAACATGTTTTCTGAGTCAAAGTCTTGTTTTTCCAGTAACTTTATTTTGCCTCTTAAGGAAAAGTTATTGAAAAAGATACAGACGGGATAACAAGCAAGGCATTTCTACTACTACTGGACTGACAAGTGTATAAGAGGACTTGGGTATAAGATGGAACAGTGATATATGAAAAGAAATATTGGGATATGAAAGGAATTGTGCCTAGCATTATAGTAACAGCACATTCCAGGAAACCGTTTTAAAAATTTGTCAAAGGTAATTAGGGAGGGGAATGTACAACAAATAAATTTTATTTTATGACTTTGCTGAGAGATTGACTATTAAATTTTGTGAATTCTTTTTAATTTTAATAGTTTGGTTTTGGGGCCACATACTGTGATGCTCAAGCATTACTCCTGGCTCTGCACTCAGGATTCTGGAGGTGCTCAGGGACCATTTGGGATATGGGGATCAAACTGGGTTGATTGTGTGCAAGGCAAGCACTTTTTATGCTGCACTGTCTTTCTGGCTCCCAAATTTTGTAAATATCTTTATATGAGCATTCCATTTGAAATTCATATATATTTCAAAATTTTTTGATCTATGTCCTTAAAAATTGTCATGGGTAATTTTCGAGGGATTGCATTGAATATGTATAATCCTTCTGGGAATATTGTCATTATGGCAATATTCTTCCAATTCATGAACAGGGGATATATTTCACTTTGTCATAATCTCTTTTATTTCTTTTAGTAGTGATCTACAGTTTTGTTTGTGTAAGCCTTTCACCTCTTTTGTTAAGCTGATTCCGAACTATTCTATTTTTTGAGGTATAATTGTGACTGGGATTGTTTGCTTAATTCTCTCTCTTCAATTTCACTATTTTCATTTAGAAACATGAGCATTGATTTTGTACCCTGGCACAAAATTTTGTACCCTGGAACAGAATTGGAGCGATAGCACAGAGGTTGGGTGTACGCCTTTCACGAGGCTGACCCGAGTTTGATTCCTCCACCCCTCTCGGAGAGCCTGGCAAGCTACCAAGAGTATCTCACCCTCTCGGCAGAGCCTGGCAAGCTACCTGTGCGTATTGGATATGCCAAAAACAGTAACAATAAGTCTCTCAATGAGAGATGTTACTGGTGCCCACTCGAACAAATCGATGAGCCATGGGATGACAGTGACAGTGACAGTATTATTCCAGCTACATAGTGACAATTTGAATTTTTCAAATTTGATGCTCATAATTTTTTTCTTGCCTAATTGCTATGCTCCCAAAAATAGTTAAAATTGTCCCAAGGAAAAGAGATGGGAGGCTTGTCTTTGCCCAACTTTAAACTATATTATAAAGCTGTAGTTATTAAACAGTGTGATCCTAGAATAAAGACAGGTTCTCAGACAAGTGGAATAGAATTGTGAGATCAAAGACAGTTCCTCAGTTATATGACAGTATTGCATGTACTCCAACAAATAAGAAAACTGACCTGTCATATATGAACAAACAATGTATTCAGATACCTTTCTAATATCATGCACAAAAGTAAATAAATATGAAATTAATATCTCAATATCAGAAATAAATTCAAAAATTGTAGAAAATTTTGGTAAAATAGTTTCTGACATTGAATCTAGGGATATCTTCAATGATATGATGAGATGAGCCACACTAACAAAAGCAAAGACAAGTTAATGACATTACATAAGAATCTGCCCTTCAGAAGAAATATTGACCAGAACAAGAAGCCACTGCAGAGAATGGGGAAAAATATTTGCCAACAGAAGGTTAGTATCCACAATACATGCAGCACGGGCAGAACTTTATAAATAAAATATAAGACAACAAACCCTATCAACACCTGGTGGGTAAAGATGAGCAGAAACTCTTCAAAGAACAAATGCAGATGGTACAAATGTATATGAAAAAGTATTTGGCATCACTATCCGGGAAATAAAAATAAATAGCAACAATGAAATGTCATCTCATCAGTCAGACTGGTAAATATCCTAAGAACAAAAATAACTAGTGTTGATATGGATGTGGGCATAAAGGGAACCTAATTCTTTTTTGGAAGGAAAGTCAACTAGTCCTACCTCTTGGAAAACAGTATGGGCACACTTATCAAAAAACTGAGAATTGAGTTTCTACATAGTAATTCTTGACCTGGGCATCTACCACAATTGTCCCCAAATTAAATTCAGAAAGGCCATTTGTACTCCTGTGTTCATTGAGCCACTATTAATAACAGCCAAAACCTCCATGTGCCTAAGAACAGTTGGATGGTGATACACACTATGAGGCATCTACACAATGGAATACTACTAAGCTATACAAAAAATGTGAAATCACACAATTTGCTTCTAATTGGATAGATGTGGAGAGTATCATTCTGAGTGCAGTTTGTCAGAAGGAAAGGAGCAGACACAGAATGATCTCGTCCATACATGGAATATAATGAAACTTAGTAGGGACATAAAAATGCCCAAAGGCCACAGGAATTGAGAACTTTTCTTCAGTAGGAAGCTTATGTGGGGTGGAGGGAGTAAGGGAGACTATTGGAGGGATATTAGGATGGGGCCTACTCTGAGACAACAGGGGAGGGAAGTGAAGAATCAGGTGCAGGGGGGGGTGGTGCTTGAATGTTTTATTCATGAAGCCCTACCAATAACAGAATTGTAAATATAGCGTAAACCAATATAAAAAAGTTTTTTTTATCATAAAAAAATGGCATACATAATCTAGCAAGGTAGAATTCTTAGCTTAGATATGAAAAAATCTAAATCAACCAGACTGCTCTTATTAAAAAACTGATCGTGATATTCCCTGTTTGGGAATAGCACTTTCTGAATATGGGGTAATTAAATTTATTCCCTCTTACAGGGCAGGAGCAATAGCACAGCAGGAAGGGTGTGTGCCTTGCACTCAACTGGCCCAGGTTTGATTTCTCAACCCCTCTCAGAGAGCCTGGCAAGCTACCAAAAGTATCTCACCAACATGGCAGAGTCTGGCAAGATGCCTGTGGTGTATTTGATATGCCAAAAACAGTAACAACAAGTCTCATAATGGAGGCATTACTGGTGCCCGCTTGAGCAAATCAATGAGCAATGGGATGACAGTGACAGTGATACAGAATCCAAAGGGAATGGGATATTTTGTCTCTCTACAAACTTGATTTTCTATGAAACATCACAAAGATCAATGAAAGAACCAGTTCTTTATAAACAGTAGGACACACACACACATATGATGTATCCACAGATGAGAATCAGGATTGGTAATGAGGGATGGAATCCTAACTCCATTTGACTTCATTACTACACTTTCCCTGAGATATAATTTTTCTTTCTATTTTATTAAGTTTATGTTACTTATGATTAAAACTGCCCTGATGAGAATAATGACCAAGATGTTACTTAGTGAAAGACTACTGTATGATTCAAATGTTAATGCTCTTTATTAATTTGTGTCTACATTTTAGTCTGGGGTCAGAATGAATGATTTATAAACTTGGCTTAAATTCAGCGTCAATGTATTTCAACTGTTTTTGTTGGGTCATCTTATATTTCCTGTACTAAAAAAGTCTAGTCATCTGGACAGAAATTGAGTTTTCTTTCATCACTGATAAAAGAGAGAAACAATTGGTATTGTAGCTTTTACAAAGACTCTAGTACATTTTTCCCTCTAAAATTTATGCCACTGCATCTAGTTGCTTTTTCATGAAATTACAAAAGGCCATATTAAAAAGTGTGCATGATTTAAAGTATTATAACACTATGAATACTCAATGAGTCATAATTTCTTTCTGATACAGTACCCTGGACAGTTTTAAGTAAGGAAATCAAGAATTGTATCTAAGCAAAACATATATTACTTTTATAAGATTGAGTTTTAAAATAAACAGTTGATTTGAAAATTGAAAGGGTTTATATTATTTTACTTTTTTCTCTCTAATTGTCTACTACCTTTTAAAACTCAGCAAGACAGTTCACCTTTAAGTGAACTCCTTTATTTTCTCCTCAGAGACTAGACATTTAGGAAAGAAACAAGAGCCCTCTTAGTCAAGGTATGGCAGCTTTGGGTAGAATCTATGATTATTGTGTAATTGGACAACTTGAGAATAACACAGCCCAATTAATCACAGTGACCTTCAATTCCAGGAAAAATCTGAAAAGTTTAGAAGTATATGAAAAATATTCTCTAATTTAGATTGTTTTTAGAAATGACTTACTATTTTATGTACTAAAATTAGCCAATATGTGTATATTGACATAGTTAAAGCACATATACCAGAAATAAAGAACATCAGGAAAGAAACAACTCAGGAATATCCTATAGTGCCTTAAATTATTATATTTAAAAAGATTTGAATGTTAAGGTTGAAATTCCATATTTGTATTAACTTTTTATCCTGATGAATTTATTTTCTCCTATGTGCATAAAGCAGGTTTACTTAGTACAGCATTTGCTATGCTCTTAGTCTGCATATCTTTCTACTGATTTCAGGTAAGCTGATGCATTTCCCACATTTCTGCAACTAGGTGACAGAACTTATGCCTAAAAACAACCTTTCGGTAGATTTGGCTGAGCAATGCAGAGTAATAAAAGCAATGAGGCCATTGAAATTCCTTTACTTTGCGCTGATACCTGGAAACTGTCATTTATTTTCCAGTGCCTTTAATTGAGAAGGCTTTAAAAAATAACTTCCACTCAGTAATTGGTGATACATTATTTTTCATATTATAAAGATTAGTAAAGCTGTGTCTTGTTCTTTTTTTTCCTAGCAAGTATTGGTTGCATTTAATTTTTATAATATTCAATCTTTATGCATTTATATTGGTATTGTTATCACAGAAAACTCAAATATCCTTTTTAGTACAACTAAAGGAAAGATGAAGGCCATTGCTTATGACATTTATATACATGCCAGATTAGGAATTTTCATCCTTCAACTCAGTGACATTTCTTTTATGGTGTGTAATACATACTCTAAATATAGGGGAATAACAAATGTGCACCATTCATAATTAATAGGACTGTAACAAACCACAGGATCAGCATAATCCTCTACTTGGTTGATGGGTACATGTCGCCACTTTAAATAATGGCATGAAAGGCATTGGTGCTCTTCAATATGGACTTGGCATAGTAAATGAGTTTGTGTTACTGTATATATTTTGTTCAACATACTCAGTTATCAATAATCATCTTCATGCTTCTCAAAGGGCAGCACAAGCAGGAAAAGAATAATTGCCACTCTTCGTGGAGCCAGCTTATTGATGAGGTGGACATAGGTAATATTTTTAGCCTGCTGGCTGTCCACCTGTAAGCAGTTTCCTGGAGCTGTCACTTTTCCTTTCTCTGGAAACTGTTATGGCTTTGTCTGCTCAAGGAAAATAATGAGATCCATTTATCAAGAAAAATAAACAATAAGCCCTATACTTTCCAATTAATTTGTTTTCACCTATGTTTACCTATGTGCATTCAGTTAACTATTCATCATATTATATGCATGTAAGAAATGCATTTCTCTAAAGGTTGAATCCATTAACCCTTTTGCTAACTAAATATATAGGCACCCCTTCCAGCTAAATCAGGAAGTTGTAAAAATCAATCCTTTCAGAGAGCCCATAAAATCTCAGTGTGTCTTTCCCTTGCGTGCCCAGTGTTGATAAATCTGCAAGCTTAATATGAACCAAACAGGTTGTTCTCATTCATCCTGCCAAGCCAAGTCTCTGTTTCTCCTTAAATGCATCTTCGGTTTTAATGCCAAGCTAACATTTTCAGAAATTGGTATGAAATGAACAACTTAAAGAAGCATCTCTATCTTGATTTTTTTAATTTGTTAACAATTTAATGGAAAGTTGTAGGGTATTTTAGCAGTCAAATGGCATAATTTGTACACTTCCTTTACAAAAGTGTGTTTTTCCAAACAAAAGGTACTAAAAATGACTAAAACAGTAATTTGTTCTCAAGATTTTGTTGACATTTATAAACTATTTGAGCTGTACTGTTGCCTTGGCAAGAAACTTCAACAAAGTGGTCCTGAAATTAAGTCCCCTCCTTTTTTTCCCTCGTCTATCTGCACTATCAAAATAGACATTTACTATTAAGGAAACATTTGGCAAATGCTTTGAAACCAAGAAGGATTGTAGCAGAGTACAATGAAAACCCACAATTTAAAAACAACCTATATTCCTTGAATGCATTATAAAGTAAGTTTTATGAAATATAAAATCTCAGATCTCTACTGTATCATTGTATCACTGTCATCCCATTGTTCATCGATTTACTCAAGCGGGCACCACTAACGTCTCTATTCATCCCAGCCCTGAGATTTTAGCAGCCTTTCCTTACTCAATTTTCCCAACAATTGCAGACTCTTTTCAGGGTCAGAGGTATGAGACCTGTTATTGTTACTGTATTTGGCATATTGAATATGCCATGGGAAGCTTGCCAGGCTCTTCCTTGTGAGTGGAATACTCTCTAGCTTGTCGGGCTCTCCAAGAGGCATATATATATATATATTTATATACATATATATGTAAATATATACACATATATACATATGCATGTTATATATGTGTATATATATTTACATATATACATGTATATACATATGTATCCCTTTATGATGATGTCTACTATGTTGGTAAATAGTTTAGAACACTAGGATTATATAAAGATCTTGTAGATTAAAGAATGTGGAGCTACTTAATTGTATTTTGTTCAACTTGACACAACTCATTAAAACTCTGAGAAAAGTGAGGGAGAGGGATTAGAGATTTTTCTCAGGATGTAGTTGCAAAGTAAATAACAATTTGTTGTTAAAGAAGAAACAATGAAGTCAGGTAATAGGTGTGTTGTATAGAAATTGAGTAATCTAGAGGAAAAAAGTTTCAGTTAGAGTAATTAAGGGAATATTTATGCTTTAAAATCTAAAGTAAAACTGAGTAGTAACGTAAATATGAGAACATTTTATTCTGTGCAGTATACTTTTTGGTCCTATTTCTAAGACTTGGTTACAGTTATAATTTTGACACTGGATTTGGAAAGAGTGCATTTAAAAAGAGGGAATAATGAAGAATGACAAGAAATTAATCATATGCAATAACTCAAAATAAGATCAGAAGGAATAATTTCCATGAGAAGGAGTACAAAGAAATTTTCTTTTGGTGTTAGCAATGTGATGAAGTCCACAGACTCATGTTACAAGTGGGCATTGTGTCACTTACTAATATGGAGGCTCAGTGTGAATTCATAGACTTGGTTCCGTCTCTGCCTCTGATTGGTCATTGTAAAGTTCCTGTTTTTCCCTGGTAGACTTATTGTGAGAATTGCCTGGCATAGTGTAAGTCCTCAGTAAAAATTGGTTACTACTAGGGTCTCCATTTAATTTATCATCTAAACTGGAGGTCACGAAACAGTAGTCACTGACTATTATGATCAGGAAAAGTACTTTTATATTTTTTAATTCTCAAGGGAAAGCAAAACTTAGGTGAACACTCATGGCATTAAAAAAACTATGAACTTTGATATTTATATAAAAAGTGTCCACAAAAACATTTTAGTAAGGCACAGCCACATCTGTTGGTTTTCATATTCTGTGACTTCTTTCATGCTACAGTGGCAGAATTTTGTTTCACCCTCCCCTCGCCTACAAAATATGACATATTTGTCCTCAAACCTTTGAGATAAGTTTGGAGATTCTGTCAGGACCTTTCTTAGAGGGAGCATATTGATGTGAATAAAAAGGGACAACCCACCATAAACTGAGAGTATCTGAGCAAGTCAATAAATGGATCCATTCTCAAACGATTAAGTGTGATGATAAGTAAATGTAGCACTGTAGCACTGTCCTCCCGTTGTTCATCAGTTTGCTCGTGCAGGCACCAGTAACGTCTCCATTGTGAGACTTGTTGTTACTGTTTTTGGCATATCAAATATATTTAAAAATATGTTTGAATTATAGATTGGGGATAAAGCTGCTGAGAAAATAGTAGCATCAGCAGGTTTGTAGACAGAGAGACAGTACAGATGTTAAGGGTTTGCCTTGCTTGCTGCCAGCCCTAGTTCGTCCATTACCATCACTTGCCTATATAGTTCCCCAAGCACCACTAGGTAAGGTCCCTAAGCACAGAGCCAACAGTAAGCCCTGAGCACTGCAGCTTTGTCCCCAAACACATCTTCCCCTCAACCCATACACCCAGGGTTTCAAGGTGAGGTCTAGGGCTTAGGTCATGAACTATTTTTTCTTTTTCTTTTCTTTTCTTTTCTTTTCTTTTCTTTTCTTTTCTTTTCTTTTCTTTTCTTTTCTTTTCTTTTCTTTTCTTTTCTTTTCTTTTCTTTTCTTTTCCTTTATTTTCTTTTCTTTTTATTGAATCACCATGTGGAAAGTTACAAAGTTCTCAGGTTTATGTCTCAGTTATACAATACTCAAACACCCATCCCTTCACCCATGCCCATATTCCACCACCAAAGACCCCAGTGTACCTCCCACCCCTCGCCCTCTGCCCCCATCCCTGCCTGCTTAGTTGATAAATTTCACTTCATTTTCACTTTACCTTGATTACATTCCATATTTCAACACAACATTCAGTATTGTTGGAGTTTTCCCCCAAGAAAGACAGCCCTACTGCCAATGCAGCATTTGATAATTAGTTTTCCATTGCTGAGACTGGAGAGATATGAAGTCCCATTGTTTCCAGTACACAGAATTCCCCCCCCCTCCTTCCCACGCTACCAAGTTCGTGCCTGCTTAATGACTAGTCCTCATATTATGGCTGACACCATGTCGCCTGATGAGAAAAAAGGATATTTCCAGTCCTCTGCCGGCGTGGGGCTATGGCTTAGTTCAGTCTAGAGACATGGTTGCAAGTAGTTTCTGGAACTGGAAGTAGTCTAGTTTAGAATCCGGATTCTGGTTGATCAGCAGCATCATGGCCACACAAAAGTGTGGCCACCCGGGTCGAGTCTCAGCAGAGCATGCGCTGGTATCGGCCCGATACTTCCCAAGCGTCCTGGTGTTCCAAGTATATAGTTTTTTTTTTTTTTTTGTGGTTTAGGGAGCTGGAGCAATAGCACAGCGTGTAGGGCATTTGCCTTGCATGCGGCTGACCCGGGTTTGATTCCCAGCATCCCATATGATCCTCTGAGCACTGCCAGGGGTGATTCCTGAGTGCAAATGCAGGAGTAACCCCTGTGCATCGCCAGGTGTGACCCAAAAAGCAAAAAAAAAAAATTAAAAATAAAAATTGTGGTTTAGATAGCGGGATTACAATGATATTAACAATTATTTTTTTTATGTACAAAGTTGAGAGCTTGTTTGGAGGTTCTAGCAGGGGAGTGCAGCTACTCGTATACCCTCAACCGAAAACCAGTTTGTGTCTGGATAGATAGCACAGCAGGTAGGGCATTTGCTTTGCAGGAGGCAGACCTGAGTTTTATTCCTCCCTCACTCTTGGAGAGCCCCAGCAAGCTACCGAGAGTATCCCTCCCATACAGCAGAGCCTGGCAAGCTACTGTGGTGTATTTGATATGCGAAATACAGTAACAACAAGTCTCACAATGGATACGTTACTGGTGCCTGCTTGAGCCAATCCATGAACAATAGGATGACAGTGCTACAGTGAATGTACAAAGCTCCTGAACCTTTACTACCACCAAAGTTCCTAAGACTCTTCACCACTGTCCAACTTTTAAATGTGTGTTTCAACAACACATTAGAGTAGTCAGAAGCAGGTGCTCAATGGATACCTGTGAAAGAATAATTTGAGTCTCTGTTACTCACTGTGTCCATAGAAGCATCCGTAAAATTAATAATAGCTGATAATGATGAAATTATTTGACTTTCACAGACATTCTTTAATTCAGCCTCTCTTAGCCTTTAGCTACATTCCTCTTATTTCCATTTTAGATCCATAATCAGTGTGTGCTCTCAGAGCTGAGGGAAGCCAGCTTTATATCACTGAGTCCACAAGCAGTTCTTACAATGGACCATGGCATTTGACAAAGTGAGAGGAAAAAAGTTTCACGTTCTTCACTCTAGACAAATTTATTGTTATATTGATAAAAGAAACTGTAATATGTCTTACAACACAGACACTGAGAGGTCTTCATGTTTGGTCCATTATCTACTTTCGGCATGCATCTCCCATCCCAACTGGTTCCTCCAGCCATCATTTTCTTAGTGATCCCTTCTCTATTCCACCTACCTACTTCCCTCCGCTCATGAAGCAGGCTTCCAGCAGAGAAAGAATATGGGGAATATTGTCTGCCATGGAGGCAGGGGGAGGGTGGGAAAGGGGGGGATATGCCTGAGAAATCGGTGGTGGGGAATGTGCATTGGTGGAGGGATGGGTGTTTCATCATTGTGAGATTGTAACCCAAATATGAAAGCTTTAACTATCTCATGGTGATTCAATAAAATTTAAAAGTAAAAATAAAAAATAAAAGAAACTGCAGAAATATAAATGTAGGTTTGAATAGTGATGTCATCTTCCACTCTGGCAGCGGCAAAAAAGATTACTTTGGTCCACTTTCAGTACCTTTAGAAATATATCCAGCAGTTTTATTCTTTGGTATCTTTCTCATATATATATATATATATATATTATATGTGTGTACATATATATAAATGTGTATATCTTATATGAAAGAATAAAAAATAGAGATAATCACACATACATTGTAGCACTATTTACAAATAAAAAATTTATGGAAATAACTTCAGTGACAGAAGAATGGATAAAGAAGCAAAAATGTAAAGTTAGCAAAAGATAGAGAAAAGCTGTTTCTTCAAAAATGACATGGAAACATGCCTGCAGATGAGTTTTTCCAGGCAGGCCAGGCTGCTACTGGTGCCCTTTAGCAGTTGCAGATCTCTGGTACCTTCTTGTGATGAGGAAAAACCAAATCTCTGTCCTTCCATATTCTATGCACCTCTGTCGACTCACAGCTGCCACCAGAGAAACAGCCCAGCTTCACAGCCGACCTTAGGGATATTCTGACAACTGATCCTTCCTGCTCTCAAGCTCCTGAAACATGTGGCCACATAGGATATACCTCCAGACTTCAGAATGCTAACAGCCCTGTAAAAGCACAGAAAATGAAATAGGAAAATTGCTTTGGAGGCCACTAAGCTCCCCAAGTGAAGACAGTAACATAGAAGGCTCAGCTCAGCTGCAACTGGAAACTCAGTAAATCCTCAGGCAACCAATTAAACAACACCATTACAATATATATGTTGTAACAAGCAATATAAACTAAATTATTTTATGCCTACTCTGGGAAGAGGTTTGGACATGGGTGAAAAACTGGGGATATGGGTAGAGGGGAGGGAACATTGATGATTGATAGTGGAACTGGTGTTAGAACATTAATGATCTGAAACAACTGTATTGTGAACAACTTTGGAAATCACAGTGGTTAATTGTTTCACATAAAAAGAGATGTGGAGAATTCTAAAAGGCATATAAAAAAGTGCTCAGTAATGCAGATTATTAGGAAAATTTTAACCACATTTACAAAGGCAGTTAAATTCACACTAATGGAACTGACTTCTATCAAAAAAGCTGGAAACAAAAACTACTGATAGAGATGTGTGTGGTATTAACAGAACTTTCATTCAGCTGTTGGCTGGACTATTACCTGTTTTAGCCTCTTTGGAAAACCATATGGCGGTGACTCAAAACATTAAAAATAAAAATACCATATGATCTAGAAACTTCATTCCTTGGCATTTATCCCAGAACGCAAAGTAACACATTTGAAAAGATATATGCACACCTATGTACATTACGGTGCTGTTTATAGTGTCAGAGCCAACTCAAGTGCCTGCGAACCTCAAAAAAAAAAAGATGAATAGATTAAGAAATTGAGTATAAAAATACACAATGGAATATCATAAGCTACAAGAAATGATTAAATCTTGCATTTCAGGACAACTTGTATGAAATTGGAAGGTTCCTTAAGTGAAGCACCTCGGAAGGAAAAGGACAAATATCAGATGACACATTCATGTGAATATGAATTCACATAGTAATAGCACTGCACTACAGCACTGTCGTCCCGTTGTTCATCGATTTTCTCGAGCGGGCACCAGTAATGTCTCCATCGTGAGACTTGTTGTTATTGTTTTTGGCATATCGAATATGCCAGGCATAGGTTGCCAGGCTCTGCCATGCAGGCGGGATACTCTAGGTAGCTTGCCGGGCTTTCTGAGAGGGGCGGAGGAATCAAACCGGGGTGGGCCACATGCAAGGTAACACCCTACCTACTGTGCTATTGCTCCAGTCCATGTGATAATATTCATGTAAAATTAGTACTCAAAACAAAATTATATACAATATTCAGTGATAATATGTTATATCACTTCAAAAGAACTGAGCATGAAAAATGGCAATAGAGGGATGTTAGAATTATGCTGGTTGGTAATTTTTAACACTATTGTACATCATGATATTGGAAAAAGAAAGATGAACTCTATTTACATATGGATTATCACTCGTAGTTAAAAACAAGAACATCAATGGTTGCCAGTCGAAACCAAGTGGATTCAACTAGAAAGGTTTTTGCTAATCAAAATAAATTACAAAGAGGAAGGTAAATGTGGAATTTGTTTTTATAAAAGTCCGGTGCACTGTGGTAGAGTGGTATTGCTAGATTGGTGGTAGGGCAAGATGTGTTATCATATATTTCACTGTATCACTGTCTCTGTCATCCCACTGTTTATTGATTTTCTCAAGAGGGCGCCAGTAACATCTCCATTCGTCCTTATTGTGTGCTACTGTAGCCCAATGGTGTATTGGGGGCTCTTTCAGGATCAGGGGAATGGTACTGCTTTTTGGCATATCGAGTATGCCACAGATAGCTTCCCAGGCTCTGCCGGTGTGGTTGGGCTACTCTTGGTAGCTTTCTGGGCTCTCCAAGAGGGACAGAGGCTTTCAGGGCAGCCTTTACAGGTGTTCCCAGTCTACTGAATGCAAGCTTTTCGTCTAGTGGCATGTTGTAATGATCTGCACACTGACAAACACGCACCTGTCTGTGTCTCTGGGCAGCACCTGGGACATCTGCTGCTTCAGGTTGATCTCCTTGAGGTTGATGGAGTGCGCCCGTAGGTTGTTGAGCAGCTGTCATAGTAGGACCCTATTGTGGAGGGTCTGTGCCAGGTCTAACACCTATGCCAAGTCCTAGGTCAGCTGGTGGTTGGTTGACAGCGCCCCACAATGGATGAGCCACTGCACACACTGCCACCAGGGCTCTATGTCTGATTTAAATATATTAAATCTTATATTTAATACCATAAAAATATATCCAAGAGCATGTATAATGATGTAGGTCAAAATTAATTTAAACAATAGAAATACATCAAACTCGAGTTTCAAAAACGAGCTGGGAAGTTTTTCCACAGAATGTAAGTTGCGTGAGAGAAGGAGGCGTGTTTGTCTTATTAAATGTATTACTCACAATGGACTCAGTGCCTCGAACTGTACAGAATAGGAATCGGAGTGATAGTGCAGTGTGTAGGGCCCTCACCTTGGAGTGATCCCTGAATGCAGAGTAAGGAATAAGCCCTGAACACTACAAGGTGTGGACCCCACACAAAACAAACAAGCAAACAAAAACCAAACAAATGAAAATAACTATAGAATCAACAAATACATGGAATAAATAGAATGAAAGAACAACTTTCACCCTTACTTCCTTGATTATACTGTTAGTTTATCAGGCTATGTGTTCAAGTTTTCACTGTGAAAATAAGCTCTGCAAAGTGGAACTTTTAAAAGTATGAAATTCAACAATAGAAAAATTATAAAATTTCAACATAAGTTTCACTGTGTATTGTCTGGTTCTTTGCTATTAAAAGCTTAACTAAAACTAAGATGTCACTCAGCAGTGGAAAAATGGCATAATACATGGAAAAAATGGTTGAAAAGAAATATTGCTATGATTAATGAAAATACAGCATTTGATTAAGTAAAGCTAAGGAGAAAGCTTTTAGCTTATATAACATGTTGAAGTTGAAAGTCTATGTGATTTTATCAAAGAGATCCAACCTTTGAAAGATAGTAACTAACAGAGTTTTTAGAAAATTGCTTTAAATATTTATTTTTCTGATTAGCTAAGATTGCTCTAAATCGCTACACATTTCAAGCATTAAAATAACAAGTCTGAATAGCACATGCATCTTGAAGATTACTAAGAATCCAACATTTTTATTCTGGATATGGTGGAAAATATTCCCCATAATAATATAGATGTTCATTATGATTGGTCTGGAAAAGTTTAGGATGTTCTCATTTGGTTTTTGTTAATTGAACTTTCAAACTATTTTTGTGGGATGCTAGAAGTAAGGCATCGTATCAAAATTTCTCAAAATGTCTTTAATCTTTCTTCTCTTTTTATCAAAAATTATATAATGCATGATATTGTATAGTGGGAATCCCATTAGAAGATCTATAATTTAGATGAAAAAACCATAAACTATTAGTATCTTTTTGAAAGGGCAAGCCGACTGGGTATTCAAAGAAAGTAAATGAATAGGCTGTACATAATACTTCCCTTATTTTTACTATTTAGATTCTACACTGTTTTACTTTTTAAGAAAAACGAATTGGTCTAAATATTGGGGTGATACTGTCTTCCTACTGTTCATATTCCTCACGCTGCTCAAAAACCTTATGTAATTAGAGCTAAATGCCAAAGAAAAACCTATCACAAAAATCTCAGAAGTGAGTTCAAGTACACAGTATCAAAATTATTTACATATGGTTATTATAATATTTATTTAGCTAGGAAAACATTAGAAATCATCTCTGTACTTAATTCTAGCCTTCTGAAAAAGTATTTTACATTTTTTGGTCATCATTAATTGGATGAGGCTTTTGATTAACTTTGATTACTATGTTAATTTGATGAGGCTCATAAACATAAGGCTAGACAAGAGTAAAAGTAATACAAAACACCTGTATGAGTTTCCATGTGAATTTTAACATGAAGAAATTGTAAAACCTTCATTGATGCTAAACTATTAAATTTAGTCAGTTAAATATAGCCAGTAGCATAATTTAATGGCAGTTTTTTTCCAATCTTTTGCCCATGGTTACCCCATCTATCAAAGTGATAAACATACATGGAAGTATGAGCATAAATATACATGTGAAATTTTCTAATCTATTATTTTCTTTTCTGACTTTGGCCTAAATTGCTTCCAGCTTTTTACATAATACTTAATACAAAAACTTTAATATCAAATTAGTGTTAGTTATTATGGAAAATACTTTTTTTGGAAATACTGTATAATTGTTGGACTGGAGCAATAGCACAGCAGATAGGGCATTTGCCTTGCACACGGCCAATCTGGGTTCAATTCTCTGTCTATCTCAGAGAGCCCGGCAAGGTACTGAGAGTATCCCGCCTGCATGGCAGAGCCTGGCAAGCTACCCGTGGCATATTCAATATGCCAAAAACTAACAACAAGTCTCACAATGGAGATGTTACTGGTGCCTACTTGAGCAAATTGATGAACAATGGGACAACAGTGCTACTGTATATTGTTATGTTGTTTTATATGTACTTGGTGTATTACTTTTTTTCACTTATATTTTTATATTGTGACAGTGCGTATCTTAGTGTCTGTGCTTACTTACAGGTTTTGTTCTCTGAAATATTGTAGATGTTTCTTTGTATAGAATGAGTTCCAGAGCTTATAGCTACTGAACACCGTGTCTTTTGATTCATGGCTCTAAATTCATGTTTCAAGAGAATTTTTATCTTCCCTGGATATGATAGTTAACATTCATTAAATTCTCATATGCCAGACATGGTTGTGAATAACTTTTTACATGAATTAGCACACTTAATTCTTATACGATATTATTGCCTTCATTATACAAAAAGAAACTGCAGAATTTAATTTAAAGAAATTGCCCCCATGGGCTGTTAATTAAGTTGTCCAAGAATGCACAGGAATAATTGATCATAAAATACTGGTTCCCATGTCTTTCCAGAATTAGATAAAATATACCTTATGTTTTCAAAAGGAATAGACAAAATAATATTATGTTCCTTAAGTTATTTTCATTAGTGACAAGACAATTATTTTTCTTTTCTCCAGTTAAATTTTTCTTATTGGAATCCTTTGTTATCTCATGGGAATGTAGTAGGTAGGGAATAAAATTAATGGATGTGAAGAGATGTTTGGTGTTAAGCTTGCTCATTGCTTCAAAGGATAGTAATTTTTGATGTTATTTTTATCTTCCTATTGAAGACATTAATAAACAAGACAAAAATTTAGATATATGTATCTTCTGAGTTACTACTTTTATGTTGCATCAAGTTTTTAATTATTCAATGCAAATTGGTTTCAGTCTTTATACTTATATTTACTACTCATTAGATTGAGTAATCTAGTATATGGTTAAATGGAATTTACAGAATGCAATACAGTATTATAAAAATATTTTACTACTGAAGACTTCAAATAAAATGAATGCATATGTTTAGGGAACAGAGAGATAGTACAGGGGATAGTGTGCTTGCCTTGTACTCAGCAGTCAAGGATTAAATCTCTGGCACTGCTTCTGCTCCCTGACACTCCCAGGAGTAGTCTCTGAGCACAGTTTCTGAAGAAAATACTGAGCACCTTTGGGTGAGGCCACATGACACATTGAGATGCTGGAGAGACAGTTCAGTTCTTAGCGTGCTTGCCTTGCATTCAGTTAATCCAGATCTCATTCCCAGCACCCTATATTGTCTGCAGAGCCTACCAGGACTGATTCCTCAGCACAGAGCCAGGAGTAAACCCTGATCACATATAGGTGTGTGTGGTGCATAATATATGTGTGTACAACATCTATGTGTGTATAATATGTTACATGTATATACATACCAGATATGATTAGAGAGCATCATTTCTACACTGTTATGGCAAACAAGAAACCCTTTGTGTCTTTTTTCTTTCACTTGATTGGTACTTTTTTTAAATATAAACACCACTGTTACAAAACTGTTATTCTTTTTTTTAAAATTTTATTAGAACCACCATGAGATAGTTACAAGCTTTCTTGTTTATGTTACAATATCACAATGATCAAACACCCATCCCTCCATCAGTGCACACTCCCCACCACCAGTATTCTCATGGTATCATACATAAAACTGCAAGCACCGTTCCCCCCAAAAATGTCTGCTTCTCTTCAACATTGTCTCAGTTGCCACCCATTTCCCCAGTCACCCTATGGTAACCAGTTCTCAGTTCAGTTGCCTTTAGCCATTTGTTTTTCAACTGCCATGATTCTTTATATCCCTCATACAAAAGAGAGGGCATACTATGTGGACATTTGTGTCATTCCAGATGTTGGCCATTTTGAATAGCGCTGCAATAAACATAGGAGTGCAATGGATTTTTCTGAATAGAGGTTTTTGGCATTTACTGTAGATGTCTGGGAGTGGAATTGGTGGGTCATAAAGAAGCTCAATTCCTATTTTTTTTAGAAATGCTCATATTGTCAAAAAAGAATAGATCAGTTACCGTTCCCACTTGCAGTGATTGATAGGCCTTTTTTTTTTCTTTTTTCTTTCGGTTTAGATTTTGGTCCATGCCCCGTAGTGCTCAGGTCCTGCTCCTGGCTCTGAATTCGGAGACTACTCCTGGTAGTTCTCAGGGGGCATATTAGTTGTTGGGGATCAAACCCACATCAGCTACAAGCAGGGCAGGGCAAGCTTCATACTTGCTGTATGATCTCCCTTGCCCTGGATACATTTTTTTGTACTATTTTCAAGCAGTAGTTTCTCTCAAAAATATTTCAGACTGGTTTTAAGGATAAAGTTAGTCAAAAATAGAAAAATCAAATTCTCCAACTCCATTCTCCTGACACCCATAAACTGAAATATGTCAAAAATACTAAACTTTCAGAAATTTACTTTTCTCAAGATAGCTTTTTAAGAGATTAGTTGATATCTATACCAAGTGTGAAAGTCAATATGGATATAAAAAGTATCAATGAGGAGGGAGATTCTATGGGCAAAATGTGTAATGATGAAAATGTATGTGTTTAATAAGATAATGCATAACTTACGACTATAAGTTGTTTAATATACTTTTGGTGGTTGTAATAGTATTATTTGAGAGTTTGGGATCCTAGTGGTAGTCAAGCACTTTAACTGAGATACATATGTCCCTGCTTTCATCAAAATAATGGAGGAGGTAGTGAGACTGGTTATGGTTGTTATTATATAGATTATAGAAATATGAGAGACTTCTGTCATACTAGTCTCTGAGCATTTCATAGACTAAAGTTTCAGTCCAATCTCAAACATTGGATGCATTACATTGGTAGATTTTAAACCTCAGTTTGTGTATATGCAGAAATGGAAGTAGGTTCTTTTCAGGGCAGCAAAAATATTAAACTATGTAAGCAGGCTGAAGCAAGGTATAGTGGACATAAGTGCTCAGCCATTGTTATTGCTGCTGCCGTGGTTGTGCCAGATCTCATGGGTTAAAATCTCCACTCCAGAAAGAATACAAGTTAACCTTGAGCATCACATTTGACTTCTCTGTGCTTTCTTTTCGTTTCCAATAAAAGGGAAATGATGACATTTAGTTTATATTGTTTCTATGAGGTTAAAATTTAACAATTACCATATATTAGAGTGCTTTGAAGTGCCACTCATCTAGTGAACATTAAATCGGCCTTTGCTCTTATTATTATTGAGTGTTTTTTGGGGGGGCATACCTGCCTGTGCTCAGACTTTACAACTACCCCACATTTAGGGTTCAATCCTGGTGGATTAAGGAGATCATATGGGGTCCTAGGTCTGCCACATTCAAGGTAAGAGTCTTACACTCAAGCCCCTGTGTTAAGATTTTAAAAGTGCTGATATTAAAAATCTAGGAGGAAAAACTCCCTAGGACCTGGATCTTTAGCCCTTTTCTTATGTTTTCACTTACAGACTATGGCATTCATGATAATATACCGTTAATTTGTTGGTTTTTTTTTTGTTTGTTTTTTTACTTTCAATTATCTGCTGTCTTTAGACCACTATCTTTGGGCTTACTTTAAGAAAGGTTGTTTGGTCTTCTCTTGTCCTTGTTTAGGGAATAGGAAAATGAAGTTTGGGGAAATGAATTGGAAACCTCACAGATTTACCTCTGAATTCTTATTTTCTGTTTTCCTCTAAGCATTTGTGCTCAAAATCATATACCCTTTTGTTATTTCTAAAAAAATGGAGATCTCCACAGTATTATCTTTAGCTTTGTAATATTGCGTTTTCCTTTCTCACTCTCATTCACTGATGCGCGCGCACACACACACACACACACACACACACACACACACCATGCAGATCACTCAGAGATAGACACAGGGAACTTCAGTGATTTCTGCTTGAGTAACTGACGACCAGCTCCCCCAGTGACTTCTCCATATAGCCTACAGGGAGACAAACCCCCTTCTCAACCTTGCACAATTTTAAAGTCTCAACATTCTGAACTCTGAAATATTTGCCTCTGATAGAAACACCATGCCTGAAACTGTCCCTTCCTACATTGTCCTATCATATATCATATATATTGCTATTTTTTCTGAGGCTCAAAAGATAGTGGGTAAGGCCTTTGCACTTGCATGCGGCTGACCTTGGTTTGATCCTTGACACCCCATATGGCCCATTGAGCCCTGCCAAGACAAATTCCTGAGTGCAGGGCCAGGAGTAGCCCCTGAGTATCACTGGGAGCGATGCCCCCCCCACCCCAAAATCACAGCAACAACCAAAAAATATTATTTTTCCTGTACTCTAGCAAATTTGGGAACTTTAATTGAGAAAAATGCAGAATACATTTTCTCTTTCTCTTTCCTGAGTCCTGGTATCCATGTGGCATCCCTTTTGCTTTGCACTGAAGAGACCGCCTCTCCCTGCTCGCTTGGCTGTGGCTCCTGATTGCACTGGCAGGGATCTGCACAGCTCTCGCTAATTAATTGCTTCGGCAGAGCAGTAAAGTGTACTTACCTAGAGTGCACTTCCAGTAGGCACTATAGATTTATTAGAAAAGACTTATGGATCTTGATTCATGGCTCACATATGCATATGCACATTAGAATAAGAATTCAGTCTTTATAAATAGTTCATTAATGATCTCTTGGCAGTAACAACTCCTAGAAGCAGCATTGCTTCATTGTAAAAGTAAAATTACAGCATATGATTTAAGCATATGTGTTTACATGTAAAACGTGTAGTACTTTGAACAGATTTCCATTTGCTTCTGTCCCCACTGTAATAAGCAGGAAGGCATATACCCCTTGCGTGCAGAGCATTTTTTAAGGGTTCTGTCTACAAGGACTTTGTTGAAACTTGAGAGCCCATTTAACCATGCTGCATTTTTGCTCGTGTTAAAAGCATCAAATACTCTTAACTCTCAGCTTGAGCATATCTTAAAGGTAACATCTCTCTTTGCCAATTTAAACCAGCGCTCTTGGACCCAGAGAAAACATTCTCTCTTTCACAGAAAAGAATGGATGAAATGTGACAGAAGTGTCTTGTAGTGGGCATTTTCCCCAAATGTCACATGACAGGTTTCTCCCTCTATTTTTTTTTTTTGTCAGCTACTCAGCTCCTTTTCATCTCTTCCAAGTTCTCTTCTTTGGAGTGTGAGACAGACTGACAGAACAGCTTGGACCTTATGTTGACAGCTGGGCATTCTTTCTACAACAGACACAGCTTCGATGATATTATTTTTGAATCACAGATCTCTCACTCTCAGCCCATTAGTAGGAAAACATTGATGTGAATAGTGATCCACCACTTGATGAAGACCATCATCCTATATATGTCTCCACTTATGTCTCCTTTTTCCAACCCTCCTCTCTCTGTCTCTCTCCCCCTCCCTCTCTCTCTCTTTCTCTCTCTCTCTCTGCAGATCTGTTTCTGATCAAAGTTATTTTTGAAAAAACCCTGATTCTCACTGTACTTCCCTTGAATATATTCATTATAGCAACAGAACAAGTGCTCGAAATAGAAGTCAGAGTCTGAGACACCTAATTACTCAATTACAATAAGAATATCTAAAATTAAACAGAACATGAAAACAGTTTGTGCTGAACTGTGTTTATTGGACATTTCCCCAAGTGAAGCTTTCATGCAATTGTTTTTTGACTATAAAGGCTTTATTCTATGCTACAGTGGGAGAAAATAGATTTGATTTCAAATTATCATTCTACTAATTACTTGCATTCCTCCATATTTGAAGTATGTGACTGTGTTAGTTTAAAATATATAACATAGGACTTTATATGTATATATACTGTAATATATTTCTAAAATTTAGTTAACATTCAGCACTTTACATAGTGATAAAAGTTTTTCTTGTGATGGGAACTTTTTAGTTGATAATCTCTTAGCAATCTCAAATACACAGTACAATATTGCTAGATTCACATCTTCAGCAAGTCATCCCAAGAATTTATATATCTGGAATATGTAAATATATAACGGAAGTTTGATACCCATTTTTAATATCCTCCTCTTTTTGTCTTTTTTCTATTACTTCATACCTTCAACCATCACCAATTGTTTCTGTTCAAAGGAGGTTCATATTTTATTTGCTTTGTTTTAGATTCCACATATAAATAAAATCATCTGACTTTACATAGTCTAATACCTTCAAGATACATTAAAGTTGTTTATATTAATGCCAAGATTTTCATTTGTTGTTGAATAATAATCCAGTGGATATATTTATACATCTACATATTGTTTATAAATATAAATATGTATCTTTTTTCTCATTTTTTCAGCTATAGAAACATAGATTTTCTCTATCTCTTAGCTATTGTACATATCAGAATAAGAGGGTGTACCTTATTATATGTGATACTGGTCTTGGTCTTGTTTATGTCATATATTTACACATAAGTAAAGTTGTTGAATTATATTGCGGTTCTATGTCTCACTGTTTGTAGAACCTTAATGCTATCTTCATTTGTATTTATTTGAGAGTCTCTTGCCCGCATGCCTGGCTGTCTTCTTTGGGGCCCCTCAGAGGGGATGGACTCCAGCTTCCCTCCCCACCCTGAGCAGAGTTCCTGGCGGCCGAAAACAACTGGAACCTAGCTACAGCCATGCTCAAGGCCCCTCTCCACACGTTCAGACAGGCCTCATGCATGAAAGTACCGGCAGAGGAACTCAGATGTGTGTAATCCCATCAACGGTCAACATCCAGAGACTTAAAAGCAAGCTCCCAGAAGCGTTATCTTGTAGCCTACTTCACCCTCTGGGAGAAACTGGCAAGCTTCTGAGAGTTTCCTGCCCCGCATGGGACAGCCTTGCAAGCTTCCCATGGTGTATTCATATGCTAAATCCAGTAACAAGCTGGATCCCATTCCCATGAACCTGAAAGAGCCTCCAGTGTGACATCCTTGGGAGGGCCAAGTTGAGAGAGACTTCTAAGATCTCAGGGAAAGGACAAATTGAGAGGTTACTGAGCCCGCTCAAGAAATCGACGACTAACGGGATTTCATGATCATGTGATTGTGATTTATTTGTGAATATAAGAATTCCTTAACATGAGAAAATGGAAACATATACCTTGCTCATGGATAGGGAGAATCAATATTGTCAAAATGGCAATACTCCCCAAAGCATTATACAGATTCAACGCGATCCCTATAAGGATACCCAGGGCATTCTTCAAAGAAACGGATCAAGCAATCCTAAAATTCATATGGAACAACAAAGGTCCAAGGATAGCTAAAACAATTCTTCGGAAAAAGACAATGGGAGGCATCACCCTCCCCAACCTCAAACTTTACTACAAAGCAGTAACAATTAAAACAGCATGGTACTGGAACAAACGCAGAGCCGCAGAGCCGTAGACCAATGGAACAGGGTGGAATATCCCTATTCACAACCCCAAATGTATGGCCATCTAATCTTCGATAAGGGAGCAAGAGATGTGAAGTGGAACAAGGAAAGTCTCTTTAACAAATGGTGCTGGCACAACTGGACAACCACATGCAAAAAAAATGGGCTTAGACCTTGACCTGACACCATGCACAAAAGTCAGATCAAAATGGATTAAAGACCTTAACATAAGACCACAAACCATAAGGTACATTGAAGACAAGGTCGGCAAAACCCTCCACGATATTGAAGATAAAGATATCTTCAGGGTAACACAGAACTAAGCAATCTAGTAAAAACAGAGATCAACAAATGGGACTACATTAAACTAAAAAGCTTCTGCACCACAAAAGATACAGCGACCAGAATCCAAAGACTATCCACAGAATGGGAAAGGATATTTACACAATACCCATCAGATAAGGGGTTGATATCAAGGGTATATAAAGCACTGGTTGAACTCAACAAGAAGAAAACATCCAACCCCATCAAAAAATGGGGCGAAGAAATGAACAGAAACTTTCCCAAGGAAGAAATACGAATGGCCAAAAGGCACATGAAAAAGTACTCTACATCACTAATCATCAGAGAGATGCAGATCAAAACAACCATGAGATACCACCTCACACCACAGAGACTAGCACACATCCAAAAGAACAAAAGCAACCGCTGTTGGAGAGGATGTGGGGAGAAAGGGACCCTTCTTCACTGCTGGTGGGAATGCCGACTGGTTCAGCCCTTCTGGAAAACAATATGGACGATTCTCAAAAAATTAGATATTGAGCTCCCATTTGACCCAGCAATACCACTGCTGGGAATATATCCCAGAGAGGCAAAAAAGTATAATCGAAACAACATCTGCACATGTATGTTCATCACAGCACTGTTTACAATAGCCAGAATCTGGAAAAAAAACGAATGCCCTAGAATGGATGACTGGTTGAGGAAACTTTGGTACATCTATACAATGGAATACTATGCAGCTGTCAGAAAAAAGGAGGTCATGAATTTTGTATTTAAGTGGATCGGCATGAAAAGTTTCATGCTGAGTGTAATGAGTCAGAGAGAGACAGACAGACATAGAAAGATTGCACTCATCTATGGTATATAGAATAACAGATTGGGAGACTAACACCCAAGAATTGTAGAAATGAGTACCAGGAGGTTGACTCCATGGCTTGGAGGCTGGCCTCACATTTTGGGGAAAGGGCAACTCAGAGAAGGGATCACCAACTATAATGTAGTCGAAGGCCATGTAGGGGAAGGGAGTTGCGGGTTGAATGAGGGCTAGAGACTGAGCACAGTGGCCACTCAACATCTTTATTGCAAACCACAACAGCTCATTAGAGAGAGAGAACAGAAGGGAATGCCCTGCCACAGTGGCAGGGTGGGGTGGGGGGAGATGGGATTGGGGAGGGTGGGAGGGATGCTGGGTTTACTGGTGGTGGAGAATGGGCACTGGTGAAGGGATGGGTTCCCGAACTTTGTATGAGGGAAGCATAAGCACAAAAGTGTATAAATCTGTAACTGTGCCCTCATGGTGATTCACTAATTAAAAATAAATAAATTAATTTAAAAAAGAATTCCTTAGCTATAATAGTTATAATAAAATGATAGTTATATATACATCAAAGAGGTTATGCCTAATTTACATTAATTCACTTATCTAGATACTTTGTGGCAGACTTTTAAATGACAGACGTAGCAATCAGGATGCAAACAAAATTTAATGGGGAAATTCATAGAACAAGGATTATGTGTGCCACATACTATTGAAAAAGTATAAAAGTCCTAGTCTTCAAGACGGTTTAATGAAATAGATACTATTTCAGTTGATATGTGGAAATACAAAAGCATATACTGTTTCGAGGGGCTTGAGAGATAATCAGCATATGGCTGACCCTGGCATCCCATATAGTTCCCTGAACATTGTCAGGACTAATTCTGGACTGCAGAGCCAGGAGAAGCCCTTGTACATTAACTGGTGTGGCCTCAAAACAAAAAATAGAAAGCATATGGAGTTTTTGTGATTTGTCAAGGTTATGTAATTAGAGTGGTTAATTCAGGGTGCTGGCAGATAGTATAGTGGCGAAGGTTCATACCTTGTATTCTCCTAACCCAGGTACCATATTAGTAACCGAATAGTGCCCAGATTGCTGGGTAAATTTGTGAGCTTCCAAAGCGCCTCCGGGATTCCCCAAGCATAGTCAATATATCCTGGAACCCCTCTTTCCTTAAACTTCAAGTCCAGCTGCTGAGAATTGCTAGTGGAACTCAAGGGTTTCTGAGGAATGCTTAGGACTCACCCCCATCAAAAGATGAAAATGGAAATTCAGGATACAAAACTAAGAACTAAGCAGTCTAGGCATTTGAGCATTATGTTGATGGCAGTTGTATTAAGATGAAATGAATGAGAAAAAAAAGAGCCTTGCAGTTATTCTTTTGATTGAGGAATAATTGGACAACAACACTGTACGTATGTTCAGAAATAATTTAATACCTGTTCAAATGTATACTACCACTGTGCCCACCAAAGTGTCAGTGTCTAGACCCCAAAGTCCACCCAATGATGCTCTTTTCTTCCTCACCGTCTGTTACCTCAGTTCTGCTATGAGAATTCGAGATGTTTGGGTGGTCTTTATATGTTCATTGTCATTGTTTCCTTATATTCCACACATGAATATAAGGAAATACACAAGCACCTGGTACTTCTCTTTATCTCTCTGACAAATTTTCCTTATCATAACTGTCTTCTTCCTTGGAAAGAGTTCATCTTTACTTATAACTGAAAGTTATAACAATGAAATACTATTATAACTGAATAGTATTTCATTGAGTCTATATATGTGTGTGTGTGCAGCACAACTTTATTTACTCAACATAGGTGAGCTTGTTTTTCTTTCTGTATTTTGGCTGCTTGTAAACAGCTCTGCTGTGAAATAGATAGGTATGTAAAGTTTCGAATTAGAGTGTTTTGTGTTTAAACATAGATTCCCATAGATTGCATCTGTTTTAAACTTATCAGGAAACCCCATGCTGATTTTATAGGGCTGGGCCAATTTATATTCCTTCACAGATTGTACAAATGTTTCTTTTTCTCTACACCCTCATCAACAGTTGTTGTTTCTGGTAATATAGGTCATTCTCACAAGTGTCAAGTGATAATTTCATTATGACTGTGATTTGAACTTCCTTGATAAATAAGTGGTAATGAACTTTTTTTTAATCACCGGATGGCCATCTTTATATACTTTGGAGAAGTGTCTATTCAGTCTGTCTGTGCATATTTTTATTCATCTATTTTTGAGTTTTATGAATTGTTTAAATATCTAGTAATATCCCCCTGCTGAATGTATAACCTATAATAAAAATTTTATTTTTTCCAACTATGCAGAAGCCTTTAGTTTTGCTGTTGTTGTTTTTGTTTTATGTTCTTTGTTTTGAGGTGCCAGGGATCAGATCCAAATCCCCCACCTGTGAGGCATACACTTTACAACTACCCACAATCCTTTGAGTAGTCTAGAATATTTTTGAGGTATCATTCATTTATTTACGGCTTTCCCCCCATACTCTTGTAATTGAGCCCCCACGACAAATGAGCCAATATTGTGCAGTGAATTGCTTATGCCTTTTGCATGTATATTAGTTTCAGTTCTTCGATGCTATTCTAAAATCCATTTGTATTGAATTTTATGTATACTGTGAGATATCTGTTAATTTTGCTCTTTTATTAATAGTGTGAGATGGTTGTTAATTTTGTCATTTTTTAAGTGACTATACTCTTTTCTCAACATCCTATGATGAAGAGATTTATTTCTCCTTTTGGTTACTGTGCTCTTTATGTGTTGATTTATTCCTCAGCTTTCAAATCTGCTTCGTTTTCAATGTGTCTATTTTGTTTGTTTGTTGGGGGGGGCAATCCATGTAATGCTTAGGGGTTACTTTTCTACTCATTAGTATCTCCTGGAGATCCTTGTTGTACCTAGTAGTGCTGGATTAAACAGGAGTCCTGCAAGCAAAGCATATGCCTGGCCATTTGAACTCTCTTCCCTAGTTCCCTATTTTTTATAATTCCAGTGCTATAATGTTTTGATAATTAAATATTTGCAGTATATTTTTAATTTAGGGAAATGATCATTTTGGTTATTTATGCTCTTTTATGATTTCATACAGAAGTAAAATACAACTACCTTGGAATTAGAGAAAATAATATCATTTACAAGATATGCAGTAGATGTTAACTCAATGCCAGTTTGTTTTCCTAAAGTTTTGTTAGTTTACGTTTAGGTTGCATATATCATTCTTCATTCTAATAAAAAGATTGAAAATAATTTAGCAGATATATTTCTGTCAATTATAACCGATTGTTCAATGAACTAAACTTCCATTAAATTTATCATATTAGATGCTATATTGCACATCTCAATAATCTCCTCTGGACATGTTTATATTTCATCTTCGTTTATTTTGAGGAAATGCTATAGTCCAGTTTTGGATAGAAGGGATAATTTTTGGTGGTCTGGTGGAGTGAACAGTGTTAAAAAACATTTTTCACTTAAAAAAATTCTTTCCCATGATATATTTGAACTAAATTTCAAGGAAATTTTATTTTTATTTTATTTTTTTTAATTCTTTCATTGAATCACCATATGGAAAGTTACAAAGCTTTCAGGTTTAAGTCTCAGTTATACAATGCTTGAACATCCATCCCTTCACCAGTGCACATATTCCATCCCAAGAATCACAGTATACCTCCCCTCACCCCCCTACCTTCCCAGACCCCCACCCCGCCTGTGTAACTGATAAATTTCACTTTACTTTCACTTTACTTTGATTATATTCAATATTTCAACAAAAAACTCACTATTATTGTTTGGAGTTTCTCCCTCCTAAATTCGGACCTGCTGAAAAGATAGCATTTGATAATTTGTTTTTCATTGCTGAGAATGAAGAGATATGAGGTCAAGCAGCTGCACTTGCAATCACATGGTTTTAGATTTCTGTATTTTAGTAATAACTAATTCCAGAGAAATATCTGCCAGAAATTGCATCCTTGCAAGCTTGTACCTCTCAGCTGCTTTACATTCCACATATCTTTCTATGTCTGTCTCTTTCTTTCTGACTCATTTCACTCAACATGATACTTTCCATGTTGATCCACTTATATGAAAATTTCATGACTTCATGTTTTCTGACAGCTACATAGTATTCCATTGTATAGATGTACCAGAGTTTCTTTATCCAGTCATCTGTTTTTGGGCACTCTGTTTTTTTCCAGATTGTAGCTATTGTAAACAGTGCTGCAATGAACATAGAAATGCAAATGTCATTTCTACTATACCTTTTCGCCTCTCCGGGATATATTCCCAGGAGTGGTATTGTTGGGTCAAATGGAAGCTCAATTTCTAATTTTTAAGAATCGTCCGTATTGTTTTCCAAAAGGGCTGAACCAGTCGGCTATCCCACCAGCAGTGGAGAGTCCCTTTCTCCCCACATTCATGCCAACAGCAGTTGCTTTTGTTTTTTGGGATGTGGGCTAGTCTCTGGTGTGAGATGATATCTCATTGTTGTTTTGATCTGCATCTCTCTGATGATTAGTGATGTCTAGCACTTTTTCATGTGCCTTTTGGCCATTCATATCTCTTCCTTGGGAAAGTTTCTGTTCAGTTCCTCACCCCATTTTTTGATCAGGTCGGCAGTTTTCTTCTTGTGGAGTTCAACCAGTGCATTGTATATCCTTGATATCAATCCTTTTTCAGATGGGCACTGTGTAAATATCCTTTCCTATTCTATAGATTGTCTTTGTATTTTGGTCACTGTTTCTTTTGAGGTGCAGAAGATCCTTAGGTTGAGATAGTCCCATTTATTTATCTTTGTTTTCACTTGCTTGGTCAGTGGCGTGACAGCTTTGAAGATACCTTTGGCTTCAATGTCATGGAGGGTTTTGCCGACCTTGTCTTCAGTGTACCTAAGGGATTCTGGTCTGATATTGAGGTCTTTAATCCATTTTGATCTGACTTTTGTACATGGTGATAGGTGAAGGTCTAAACCCATTTTTTTGCATGTAGCTGTCCAGTTTTGCCAGCACAATTTGTTAAACATGCTTTCCTTGCTCCACTTCACATTTCTTGCTCCCTTATCAAAGATTAGATGATCATATATTTGACCTTCCTCAATATAGTTAAAGCCATTTATCACAAGCCTACGGCAAGCATCATCCTCAATGGGGAAAAACTAAGAGCCTTTCCTCTAAGAACAGGGACGAGACAAGGATACCCACTCTCTCCACTTCTGTTCAATATAGTACTGGAAATACTTGCAATAGTTATTAGGTAAGAAAAATATATTAAGGACATTCCAGTTGGAAAGGAAGAAATCAAGCTTTCACTATTTGCAGATGATATGATACTATACTTAGAGAACCCTAAAACCTCTACCAAGAAACTCCTAGAAATAATAGGCTTGTATAGTAAAGTTGCAGGTATAAAATCAATACCCAAAAGTCCAAGGCTTTCCTATATGCAAATAATGAGAGAGAAGAAAGTGACATGAGAAAAGCAATCCCGTTCACAATTATGCCTCAAAAAATCAAGTACCTCAGAATCAGCTTAGCTAAGGAGGTAAGGGACTTGTATAATGAAAACTACAAAACACTACTTCAGGAAATTAAAGAAGACATGAGGAAATGGAAAGACATGCCCTGCTCATGGATTGGAAGAATTAATATTGTCAAAATGGCAATACTCCCCAAATCGTTGTACAAATTCAATGCGATCCCTATAGGGATACCCTTGACATTCTTCAAAGAAATGGAGCAAGTGCTCCTGAAATTCATATGGAACAATAAACCCCCACGAATAGCTTAAGCAATTCTTGGGAAAAAGAAAATGGGCAGAATCAACCTCCCCAACTTCAAACTCTACTACAAAGCAGTAGTAATTAAAACAGCATAGTACTGGAACAAAGGCAGAGCTGCAGACCAATGGAACAGGGTTGAATACTCTGACAACCCCCAAATATATGATCAAGGAAATTTTAACCTAATCATAAATTTTTGAAAAATGTACTAACAACCAGGGCATTTAAAAATATTTTCCTAGGTGCTCCATTGCTGGTAATATTGGAGGAAGAGAGGGAGAATGCTTTTGTGAGCTGATCCTTGTCAGGGAATAGTTGGGTCGATATACTAATAACCCTTGTTATATGATTATATGTGTGAACTTGTATATGTAAACTGACAAAATATGAAATAGAACAGAGTACATTAACTGGTAGGTTCATCACGCTTTGCTGTTATGCTGATTTCTGAAATATTACTTTAGTTTTTCTCAACAGAGGCCAGTACTACTTTTCCATGTCTTTTTGAACTTTCATTAAATATGTGTATATATATATGTATATACATATATATATATATGTGTGTGTGTGTGTGTGTGTGTGTAAAACCCTGCACTTAAAAAGTATCCTTGAAATGAGCACTAGTGGAGGGATGGGTACTTAATAATTGTATAACTGAAACATAAGCACGAAAGTTTATGTCTATAACTGTACCTCATGGTAATTCATAAAAAAATAAATTTCATGGCCTTGCAAAATAATAATAATAAAATTTATTAATAAAAAATATCCTTGCTTATCTCTTTCTTACATTTCAGGAATCCTGTTTAACTGTTCTGCAAACACAGCTGACCCCAGCATCACTCTTCACTATTTTGTTGCATATGAAATTTCATCTTTGTTCCTCGTTTTCTATTAAATTTTACCATCTCTCTTTTAGCATTTTCTCTTAGAAGTTTTTCACAGTCAGCTCAATTGTGTAAAGAAATGGCCTAGCGAAATTTTCACATGTGAACATATTTTGCTACAATTGTCATCTATAAATACCTGAGCTCAGGGATGATTTGCAGTAAGAGGCTGTGATGCTAGCTACCTCGGATATCTGGATCACACACTTACCAGGTGCTCCTCTCTAGAGTGTGCAAAAATAGCCTGGACTCAAATCATTCAGCACAGAATCCCCATTTATTTTTCTGTCTGGGGGTAATCACTGAGGGAAGCGGGGATCAGGGGAGATATGATTTATAACACAGATACAGTTCCTGGTATCTAATTAGACAGGCAAGCTGCAACATGTACAGAATGAGTGGGGCTTATTCACTCTCAATTTCCTGAGGAGATATCATACAAGTGAGGGTGAATGAAGACCACATATAGAGGTGAAGTTGCTATTTTCACAGTCTGAGTCTGATAGCAGATACTACTTGCCTCAACCAAGGGCAGCTGATGGTTGTAACAGCTCAGCAGTCAGCCAGGAGGCCTCACTCCCCTTCTGGCACTCAGACCAATTTCCAGATGGTTTCTTATGAGTCTGACCTCAGATTCCATGGCAGGGTGAGCCATGGCTAGTCATACTTATGTCTGTAATTTATAGTGTTTCCTGCTTACTAAAGTGTATTTGTTTTGTGGTAAAAACTGGTTTAGATTAGTATTCAAATGACCTCTCCTTGACTTATTATTTTAACCTAACACATTGGTCTTCACTTCTATTTTATCTGAGACACACCGCTGATAGCCTGCTTTTCTTTCGAGTCTATATCATTTATGATTTTTCACTAATAGCAGTCACAATCCTTATTGCTTTCCTTTAGCTAGGTCGTTTATGAAATTTTGTTCTATAAACTTTATGTATGTTTCATCTTAATTTGTTTTTGTCCAGAGCATGACTTCCAGGCCTTTCACTTTTTAAAAAAAAATCTTCCAGCCTGTCACCTCGGTCATGACTGTACTTAGTCTTTGATCATGAACCAGAAGCTAAATAAATGATCCTTTATAGAATTTGTTGAGTTCTAACCTGCCACAATTTCCTTAATATTGTTTTGAGTTCTGCTTGTTATCCTGAAACTTAACCATGTTTCTTTATTCTGTATTTGGATGTGTTCTCATAGGAATATCATCAATAAATATGTATTGTTCTCCCTACCATGCATCACTCTAATTTGTTATTAGTTCCTTTACAGCCCTTGACAATTATCTTGGTCTCCTATCCCACAGCACATGTTGTAGATGATTCAAACTGGAGGGGGTTCTTGAGCTATTTTACTGAGGTTTGACTTCAATCATTTGCTTTTTTTCCAAGCCCAATGTGAATATATAATTCATATGTCCTAACACCTATGGATAACTCCTGTTGCCTATTAAAATGTTTAATGTTCTGAGCATCATAGGTCTCCTTGATTTGGCATTTATTTTTGTTGTTGAAGATACCAGTTTTTTTCACTATAACTTTCCTATACCAGATCTTTTGGCCTCATTCTTTTACCACTGAATGGCAAAAATGATACAGGCTGATAGCAATTTCTAGATTTTCAAAATATTCCAAAATATACCTTCTCTATGAAACACCATCTTTATCATATAATTTTTATTTCTTCCTTCTTTGACCTATGTATTTCTTTAGCTATTCCCATCAGGGTTTATTTATATGTTAGGTTTTTTTGTGATTTTTTTGATTGATTCCTGCTTTCATGTAATAAATCTTGATCCAACCAAATTATGTTTCCAGGAAGATGACAAGGTAAATATCTATAACATATTTTGTTCATATGTACTGAGTGTGATATCTTACTTTTCTCAGGAAACATATTCTGAAATTAAGACTATTTTAGGTAGACTGTTCACCTTGGAAACACATATGAATGAATGGAGGTGGGGTTCAGTTAAGGATGGACAGAGATAAAGGTTGAACAGTGATGAAGTTGCAGTGAAGATTCTATTCCTCATGTAGTTCTGGATTTTGGATGACACTTTATTTCCTAAGCTGACAGAAGAAAAGTTAAGCTTTTTAGCCCACAGTTTGACCAGTCATTTAGATGTAGCAGCCATGCAGGGAAAATTGTGACCTTGGGGAAAGTGTATGCCTTTTGACCAGGTAGTTTGAAGGAGACTTTTTGAGCTCTCTGTCAACATTCCATGCTGCATGGGGGATCTGATGCTTACCCCTACAAAGAAAGGGCCTCACTCGTGTCCACTGTGCTTGGGCAAGATAATATATGGCTTGGAATGAGCATATATTTGCTAAACTTGTATTTGATATGGCTCAGGAATAGCATATCTTCTAATATAGCAATTTAAATAGCTCATCTATTAGGGGGACTTTTATTAATGTATCTAGTTAGGAACAATTTGCAAAATTTTGAATACTTTTACTGGAGTGACTTATTGTAAGAGATATAAAAGGAACCCAAAATTTCTCTCTCTAGTTAAAAGCCACAGTAATTTTTAGACTTCAACTATTCATCTATACTTTATAAGTTAAAATTGTTAATTTCACCTGAGTCACTAGTCTTCATGTTTCTGCCTTGATAAGTTATTCTCAACTTTGCTGACATAACATTGATTAAAAACAAAGCAAAACAAATGTTCCTCAACTTTGTGACTGCAGGAGTTCTAATAATTTATGAAGCAGGCTCCATGTACACATGTTTATCCATGAACTATAGACGCTACAAAAGACCTCATGTTGCTTTGCCCATCCCTTCCTCAAACAGCTGTTTTCCTACGGGATGCATTCTGTCATTTTTAATGTGAGAACAACAGTTCCATAATTTCTAACATCTCCAAAATCAGAGAGCTATATTTACAGAAAAACTGATGCTTATCTTACTACCATATGGTTTGATTTTGCAAAGGCTATCCTACTGCGTAACTTTCTAACTTAATGTCTGATTATATATCATAATTGCACAACCATCCCCAACCTTCACTAAGCCTGAGGAAGATTCAAATTTTTTTCTGGAGCTAAAAGGACAAATTCAGAGTCCATTTTTTATAAATACAAACTGCTATGCTTTTGAACTTTTATGAAATAAATAGTTGCATTCACCCAGAACTCTAGAGTTTGATGATAAAACTAGGAGTGCCTATAGAACACAGCATTTATTTGTAGTCAGTTTCATGTCTGTGCCCTATTATAGTATAAGTATACAGTGAAAAGTCAGCAAAGTGACCAGGTTTATTGAACAGTCGAGAGAACAGCTATGACTTTCTAAGAATCCCTTCCTAGTAGATTTTCCTTGGGACTGCTTAATTCTTCAAGCAATTGTTTGTGACATGTCTCAAGTGTTGTGCAATGTAAGACTCTTTAGGAACTGTACTCAGGGTTTTTCCTGAATTTGCTATGAGTATGCTACTTTTTTGTTATAGTAAGAAGCAGCTACTCTGACATTTGATCAGCCCCATTGATACTTTATTCCTAACATGTACCAAAGTTCCAAACTGTGGAATGGAAAACAAATTAACTTTCCTGTACACACAGATACATTTGAACCCATTGCTAGGTCTCCTCCCTGGATCTTGGAGAGAGGTGATACCATGAGAAACCATGAAACTAAGTCATTATTCAGTTCACTGGTTGCTTCTTCTCTGACTTTCACCATATTAGTATCTAAATTTCCAAAATTTTTTATTTTTTTGGCTTTTGAATGTCTTTGTTGTTTATTCTTAACTATAGTTTCTTCTTCTTTATTCTAAGTTTTATTCTTGATCTAGGTTTTATCTTTGATGACACTTTTACCTGGACCTCCTGTTTCTGAGTCTCTTGGCCTTTAAATGTGGACTTACAGAGAAATGTACTTAGAAAAAGTACTTTGTAAAGTACATGTTGATTAATCAGCTTATCCTATGCATTGTGAGATTGAAAGTAAATCCTGTTTATTCTTCATATGCTCCTACCCAGCCTAGATTTGCACCTGGACTATAGAACATTTGACTTATTTAGATATTTGTGGATATGTATAATTACTGAAATTATACAGAGGTATTGGCGTTAATATGTGTGGAAATATATAGTTACTAATATTAACAAGAGTTATTGCAGTACAGCTAATCTTCCAATAGATATTCATTAAATATTTTGGTTAGACTTTTAACTGTGTGTTAAATAGAAGTATTATTAAGGCAGAGTTATCAGAGGAAGGTTTTTATTGTTTTTCTCAAAGCACTAAATCTTGAGCAGTAAGATTTAAGAACACTATCCTAGAGCAGCAAATAACAAAAAAGAGTCCAAGAATCAAAAAGGAATGGGAAGGGCAGTTAAGATAGAGAAGGGATCAGTATGACAATGATAGTTGGAAATGATTATTCTGGACAAGAACTGAGTTATAAAAGTAGGTAAAAGGATACATATGATAACCTTTCCATATCTGTGTTGCAAACCATAATACACAGAAGGAAAGAGAGAGAGAGGGAAAGAAAGTTGTATTTTTATTAATTTTTCAGAGAGCTCTGAAACTTTTTAAGTAATGATTTTGTAAATTTAATATACATTTTTTTATTTCTCAAGGCAATCTACTGAGAATTCTATGAATCAAAGTTATACTGCATCTATAAAACTTGAGTGAATATGACATTTTAAAATCCTACATTTGGCATACAAAGTATATATGCAAACCTGTGTTTGTCTTTATAATTCATATGTGCAAAAGATAGAAATTGTAAGAGAGACTCTATTTATTGTATATCTCACTGGCAGATTATATATATAGGGGATTAAATGAAAAGTGCTCTAAGTGAGTTGCTGGTGGGTGGTGTTTCTCCATAATTCCAAGCAGTCTCTGCCAGCAAGCATTAGAATTAAAAACTTCCTGAATTCTTTTCATCCTTTTGGTTAGAAATGGTTCATTTTGAAATAATGTATGTCTAAAGAAAATGATTGGAGAATAAGATCTCAACAGCAACACAAAAAAGTTCACAGAAGTAAGTGTACTAAAATGTTGAAGCAGATATTAGCCTGCTTCAACTGAAAAAAAAATCCTCAATTAAAAGGTGAAAGATGCTTGACAGGAGTGGGATGGAAGAGGGAGTTGAGTTGATTGATAGTCCTCAGAGCTCTTTTTATTTGTGTTTGTTTCTAAAGTTTTCTCTGCGGCATCAGTAATTACTGGATTGAAGGCCTCTCCCATGCTAAAGTGTTTGTGAACAGAACACTAAGGAAAATAAAATAGGAAGTCAAGAATTGGTGAAAGAAACTAAATATTCGCTATGTTTTCATCTGCATATATACTTCAAATAGAACAGCTGAAGAAAAAATAGAAATTTTACTTAAATTTATGGTTTTATTATAGGACTAATAGAATTTTTCCTTCAAAAAGATATCTTTAAATGCACTGAGTCCTACTTGTGTAAAGTTGTTCTTGCACATGAGATTATATCCAATAAATCTTATGTATTTTGTATTTAAATTGACCCAGAAAAGTGTCCATAGATGTATGCATATATCTGAAATTAAGAGCGTGACACTCTGAGTCTGTCATCTCCGTCATTGTGATCGCCTATGGATTTTTCACACTTAACATTTTGTCTCCATTGTAAATGGGTCGTTATCAACTCATCTTTGACATGTTACCACAAAGATTTGATGATATGATTGCTTTAGTAGACACCTTATAATTACTGATTAAGTGAATGAATATAAAGCACATTCCACAAAAGCTAATTTTTATAGTAAGAATCAAGTAGTGGTAAGTTGCCATCTGCTTTGTTTAATGGAATATACATAAGACATCGTAAACTCGATAACTGAAGTCATCATTCTGAGCATCAGTTATAGTTTTGTACTATAAACAGTCCCACACCACCATACATTAGGAAAATGTGTGTGTGAACCTGCACAGTGACAAATAGCTCCACTTACTCAGAGGCCTTTTGTGTGTTTAAATATTTCAATGATTATTCTTACATTGCTATTTTGTCACGGTTATGCTACTGTAATTCTCTCCTTCAATTTAGTTAATTAAAAAAAATTGTTGGCCACACCCAGCAGTGCTCAGGCTATTCCTGGCTCTGTACTCAGGGATCACTCCAGGCAGTGCACAGTGGTCCAGATTAGGTGTCGGGGATTGAACCCGAGTCTGTCATATGAAAGACAAGCACCCTACCCACTGTACTATAACTGCAACCCATTTTCCCACTTTTAATACCAATAAGTGGCCACTGACTTTTAAAAACAGATAAAATATTATAGATTAATGAACAAAACTCACAGTCAGCAATATCAGGGAGTGAGGTTTGGGCTTGGGTTAGGAGACAGCCACTTGTGATCACTGAGACCTTTAAAAATGACCAATTCCTTGGTTGACAAATGACCATCAGCACAGTTGTCAAGTGATATAAAATGTGCAGAGTTGCTTTTCTTAGTGTTAGTTTAATGACTATCATATGTTGGAATTTTTAATTCCCCATTCGATTTTGCTGCATTATGAGTATCAGAAAGAGCGTACTTTTCCCTAAATGATAGTCTCCTGAGACACAGGAAACATGATTATCTCTTGTCACTAGGGAGAGAAGGAAAGACTCACAGCAAAATTCAGGTAGTGGACAGAGGAAAAAAATACTGATATTTAGTTAAAAAGTAAAATAGAACAAACAAATCATTGTCTTTAGAGAAAAAATGGTGGGAATAATACAATCACAAGTCTAGAGTAGAAAGGAGTCCCGAGCATCAGATAATGAAAGAAAAGTAAAGTATAGATTAATGTTTATGGAGAAATTGTCTGATTGGGAAGCAGGGGTGAGATATTTGCTCACCAGTTTTCTGAGAGCAAGGTCACCATGCCAATACCTGAGCATCTTATCTGACTCAAGGTAGGATGGTGCATTTTCCCATCTCTCTCTGGACTTCTGCACCTTTGAATTGAAGAAAATAATAAGATTTGCCATAAATATAAGCTAAATTCTTCAAAATCTTATATCTAATGTAATTGTTACTACATTAGAACTCTTTTAGGATTTCTCACAATTTCATTTAGTCTAAATACCCTAGAGTAGCCATCTGTGGAATATAAAATGACAGAATAGGATACTAATGTCCAAGAATAGTAGAAATAAGTACCAGTAAGTTGGCTGGTCTCACATGCAGGGGAAAAAGGCTGCTCAGATAGAGAAGGGAACACCAAGTAAAATGTGTTTGGAGATCCCGCCCGGGAAGGGAGATGTGTGCTGAAAGTAGACTAGAGACTGAACAAAATGGCCACTCAATACCCCTATTGCAAACCACAACACCCAATTGGAGAGAGAGAGATTAAAAGGAAGTACCCTGCCACAGAGGCAGGGTGGGGTGGGGAGGAGATGGGATGGAGGGGAGGGATACTGGGTTTATTGGTGATGGAGAATGGGCACTGATGGAGGAATGTGTTTGTGAACATTGTATGAGGGAAAAACAAGTTTTACATGTGTGAATCTGTATCTGTACCCTCATGGTGATTCACTAATTAATGAATAAAATAAAAATAAATAAATAAATAAATAAATAAATAAAGACCCTAGAGTAGCAATTTTCAATTTTTTAATTACTTAGGATGGTCAGTATATGCATTAAAATTTGAATATCATAAGTTAACTTCATTTTTATGTTTGTAAAATTACAGCTTAAATAATTGTTGGTCAAGTTTTAATTAATATGTAACCCATGATACTATGTTTTAGTGTTGTTTGTAATAATCTTCCAACTGCTATAAAACTCTTCCCACTGAGTGTATATCATACCAAAAATAATATCAAACAAGTTCTTCAGTAAAAAGAAAAAAAATAATAAATTGAAAATAATTAGCACTTTAATTTAGTAACCTTACTTGATTAAATCTAGCTATGTATACAAACACAATATTTTTATTATTTGTACTTCTGTAACTGAAAAAATATATTTGAAACACTTACTTTTGGAATACAGTCTTAAAATTGCATCTAATACCATATTGTCAGATATCTTATAGTGCGGATTGCCAGAAATATAAGGAATTACGTGTCTTACAGACTAAATTTTTTTTATAATCTAACATGTCTACATCAGTGCAAATACCAGCATGGAAGTAGAGTAGGACATTAGGGTTCAAGTATTTATTTATTAACCGACATATGGAGCTGCAGGTAAATATATATTTCCTTGTCTTGAAAAAGAGTCATTTAATCTGGTTGTTTTTGTATTGTGTATTGATGTTCCTCTTCGTTGATTTTGTTTGATACTTCTATTTTATATACATTTATTTATTCATTCTTCTTTAAAACATTGATTTACAATACTGTTCATAATATGGTTCTATGCATACCTACAACACCACACACTCTACCAGACTGTCCACTTCCCTTCCCCATTGACTCAGAACCCTCTCCCAACTTCATTGCCCTTACATGGCCCAAGTATGCCCATCCTTGGTAAGTCCAATTCTTATAAGAAAGCCATGATGACTGAGGAACTTAACTAAAGATACTACTTAACTTAAGAAAATATAAGGAATAGTGTTTCTATAAAGTACTAAGATCATTTTTATGTGTGTTTGTTGAAGCCTGACAGGACATTGTGAAATAAAGTTATACTAGCCGTCTTCTGAAATATGAACTACCAGCTCATATTTCATTCACTTAGATTTTTAAGATTTGTATTGTTTTTATATAATTTGTTCTATTTCTAATTTTTACTGAGAGTAAAGATTCTGCTTTTAGAGTATCAAGTATGAGAGAAATGGTGATTACTCATAGTTTTAGTTTGAAGGTACATTTTTTGAAAGAGACATAAAGAGAGGAAAGAAAGAATTGTTTATTACCTTTGGTTAAATATGGCTTAATTTATATAACTTCAAAAGTATTTATATTTTGGTTCTTGCATAAAATAATAACAATATCATTGTTTTATACTTTCAGTACTGCTACATCTTGTCTAAAACAGAGTAGATTCCCTCTATATTGAGTGAACTCTTCTAAATAAAATGATTGTATAAACAGTTAAAGTATCAGTTATTGAGGATACAGAAAATTAAAGTTTAGGCACTTCAAGGCAGATTAGTTGTATGAAATTACTAACTTTTTAAGCAAATTTTATTTCATAACTTTGGCTTGAAACTCATTCATTTACAAAATTGGCAGATGTGTGAAGTATCATAAAGGTACAAAAATGTTGAATCACATTTTTTTTAATGACAGTGCTAATTGCATCAAATGTCTTAATAAAATATTTAAGTGTGTGGCATCTTGATTAACTGTATATAATTATAGCTCTGCTAATAAAGCACACAGGTAAATATAATCTAGCTGTTGAATTTAGGGGAGAAAGAAATAATCAATAACAATTGTGATTAAAGTTGGGATGTGTTTTAGGAACACAGGGAAAGTGGCTAATCCAGTGATAGATACCACAGTGATCATAGCAGGAAGTATGAAATGGTGAGAGTGAAAATGTAACTGAGGTGAATGTTTTAGTTTGATTTAGTGGCTAAATTGGTCTTGAATCATTAGTCTTCTATTTTAATATAAGTGATTTTTCTGCTATGTTCTTGTAGCAGTAGACTGAACACTTCTATTGAAATATTTTCAAAACAGATGAAAATGCTTTCATAGTTGTTCTAATAATCCTTCCACCTAAAAGAGATTGTGATAACAATCAGATCTATATAATAAGCGTAAGTATGATAGCATTTTTAGACACAGCTTGGTTATAGGAACATGATATATTCAATAAATTGCAAATTTCAGCATAACTGTAAGCATAGAATTGAAAGCACAAAAATGAAGTGTGGCCAGACTCAAAATGATCTTTGGAAAATGAATAAAACTTTTGATCTTTATCCTGAGAGCAACCTTGACCACTTAAACGTTTTAAGTAGGAAGTGACAAAATAAGGTTTTCCATTTCAGAGTCATTTGGACTGTTATGAGAGGCTGAGTTAAATGGGCAAGGATCCCAGAAGGTAGATTATTGTAGTTGTCTACAGAAGTGATGAAGACAAGGATCAAAGTGATAGCAGTTAAGCTATAGGGGAGAGTAGAACTCGACAGCTGGAGAGATATCTCTGGAATGAAGCAAATTATGGCAATGATTCCAAGTTCCAAATGTGTTAACTTGCTGGGTATATACAAGAATAGAGAAAAGGATGTGGAACTAATGATTGGAAAGTGTCAATGATTGCTGTTAGTTTTTAATATTGTCACTTTTATATACTTAGACATAGATTGTGGGGTTTTTGTATTGTTTTGTTTGGGGGCCACACCCAGAATTGCTCAGGAGTTACTCAGGCTCTGCACTCAGGACTCACTCCAGGTGGTCCTAGGGGGCCATGTGGGATGCTGGTATCAAAGCCAGGTAGGCCTTCATGCAAGTCAAGTAAGGGCCTTATCTGCTGTACTCTTTCTGTGCTCCCAGATTGTTATTCTCCTGTACAATTTTTGTAGATCATATGAACCTTGTATTTATACAGTCTTATAATATCAGTACTACTTTCTTTTGCTGAAATAGAGCTCTCAAGCCTTGCTCAGGGGCCCGAAGGATCAGTACTGAAATACTCAGCAATCTCGACCAATGGTTCTATGCTACAGTAGCCTGTGGATGTGATATTGCTCAGGTGACTCTGCAGTGTTAGGAACACCATGTCTGGTGGGGATGGGGAATCTAGTATTATACTGAGAGATGCTTCGGGGCCATGGAGTGCTGGGAATGAAACCCAGGTCAAGTCAGTCCTATGCTACCTGCTGTAATCTGCCCTGCGAAGCGCCTTAATAAAGGTTATATTATGTAATATTAGAGATAGTATGAGAGTATGAACTAGGGTGAAATAAGAAGATGAAGAGAACTTGATTTCTCCACTCATATGCATTAATACCCAGAGATTGAACACATGTGAATTTGAATGACAAGCAATGAAATCATGAATTGCAATGAAGTATATAAAACTGAGAAAGAAAGGTAAGGAAATAAGTAAAGAAGAGGAAGTATGAAGAGCTGGACGAAAGTTAATAGGGACAGAGCATTGGGGTCTGGACACATGGAAGATGTGTGTTTAGGAAGTACGTGTGTGCATATATATGTGTGTGTGCATACACACATATATATACATATATATATGTATATATATCACAGAAGAAGGAGGAATGATAGATGGAAAGAACATTGGTGGAGGGGAGTTGGAAAATTGTATGCCTGAAACTCAGCTATGAATAACTTTGTAAACTGTGGTGCCTCAGTAATTTCTTAAAAGAATCTTTGTGTTAAAAAAGCTCACTTGGAGAATATATACCATTATATGCAAGGAATTCCTATCTTGTAGGAAAAATCTCTGTGCTTGAAAATTTGCTAATCTTGCTGAGAAAGCTAAAGAGTATTTTCTACCAATAAGAAATAGCACAGCAGGTAAATGCTATGATGATATTTGCTCAGAGAGTTTAAAATTTGTTAAAAGGAAGATCACAATAGGATCTTACATGTCAGTTTTCAGCATGCATTTTACATGTGAATTAAAAATACTGTAAATAGTGCATTTTATAGTGAGAAACTGACACTGCCATCCTCTATGATGTAAATACTAACTTGCTAAAAGGTTTGGTTGTTTAATAAAATATATTATGGTTGCATTGTAAGTAAATTATTTTATGCTCATTAGCTTGAATTCACATTTTGTGATGATAGGAATTTTGAATGCATCTACTGAATTGAAAATCTGTAAGTTTTTCTGTGGTTTATGTCTAAAAGAATTTTAGGAACTATAATTTATGCTAAAGAGAAAAAAGAGCCCTGAATTTCACATTTAGTAAAAGTATAACAACTTGTCATTTGAAAGTCACTGTATAAAATGATACATATAGTTTTCATATTTGCAGGATATCTATATATGCATTACAGTTCCTAGTGGGGGAGTAGGTAAGTTTGAAGAAAGAGTTGGAGGTTAGTGGTTGGTATCTTGCATCTGGCAAATGCAGATTTAAGCTTTAGTTCCAATTTTCCAGGATCTATTAACCAAAATATGGTCTTTAATTTTGTTAATCTCCATTTCATCTTGTATAAATTGGGGACAGTTATATTTTATATAGTTATATAAAAGTATATATTACTGTTGATTGCAGCAAATAAATGTTGAGGAACAACTGCATCCCAGCTACTATGTTAGATGCTTATAATAATTCAGTGGATAAATCAGAATCCCTACCTCCCTGAAAGTATCATATGTCAAAAGATCCACAAAATGCCAGCACAGATATTTAATAAATTATATTTATAAATATAAGATATAAAGTTTTGGTAAATTTGCATTTGCCTTGAGGTAGAGAATGCTTTTGAAATAATTTTAAATTTTTTTCTGATGTTTTTCAAATGAAGTTTTTCCTTCCAGGTACAAGTTTAAAATGAAAAGTATCACATTCGATCTCTTGGATAATCTGCTGTCACAGTAAACATCGTCACTGTCATTGCACTTTTATGGTGAAAGTGCTTTAAGATTTCCTAGTTTTCAACTAGGACAGGGTTTTCATTATTTTAGGTCATTAGGGCTATATTGATCAAATCATTTCTTCATATTTAAAGAAATATTTTATTCTCAAATGATTCAATAGACTTTTAATTGTTCATTACCACAGGTATTTTCACATCTGCTCCTAGTATTATTATCTAAGCATACAACTCATCTGAAAATTTCATGGTGATAATGATTGAAGTTTGAATTTAAAATATGAGTGATTACTTTACTGTAGAGTCATTTGACAAAACAAACTACATACATTTAAGATGATATTTTCTGGATCTGTATTCATGGCCTGGCTTGCTAATTTTCTGGAGAAAACATGACAGTTAGAAGCTGGCAGGAGCTAAGTAACTAAAGCGTACTGTAAGCAGTTTGCCTTTTGGCATTGATTCACATTTTGTTTCATGTGGATATTTTAGCTATGTTTTTGATGAATAAATATTACCAAATTTATGTAATATAATTTAGATTCTTGAAAGAAAATCTCTGGAATATCATTAAAGACTTTCTGGATGTAGGTACATATTCTTTAGCCATTAAAATAATAATTATCAAATGCTATGAACATTTGTATGTCTACCAATTTGACAAGATACCTATGTGTGTATATATATGTATGTATATATGCATATACATGGATGTATAGACATTTACATATACATATAAAACTTTTAAGGTCCAGAAATCTGATAAAGGGCTTTAAATACGTGAATTGCATGAGGCCAGTAGCAGTTTGATTCCCAGGTCCATGCTTGAGAATCATGTGTAGCCAGGAGGCCTCTGGGCACCACTTGGGTGACCCTGGTGGTTCTCAGCAGATGGGCCAAATAGCAGTACATTCTGAAAGCCTAGCATCTTCCAACTGTTAGCCTGGCTAATAATTATCACCAAGCATGGACCCTGGGCCCTTACAAACTGGCTGATTCACCTCCCCTCAAAAAATGATTAAAAATGATATAGACAACATTTTAAGGTGTCTGTAGGCTAAGTCACTCACAAACACACGCACACTTTTATATAATGATATAGAAATGAACTATGAAGAAAATGAGATAACAGGCACAAATGGAAGAAAATATTACCAGAATGTATCTATATATGTTATAAACCATAGCTACATATGAAATGGAGACCAACTTTAATAGAGAAAAGGAGAGATATGGAGAAAAAAGGCATTTATACTAATCAGTAAACCTCCAAAGAAAAAATACCAGGCCCATGTGGGTTCACTGCTAAAATCTACAACTCATTTATAAAAGAAATACTTTAACGACTGAATCTCTCTAATCACTTTCAGAGATATAGACAATAGTTTCAGGCTTATCGCTGAGATTATTGTCATTCAAAAACTAAAATCAAAGATATTACGCCCAAAACTCAGTTAATTTTCTCTCATCAACATAAATGCCAACATTCTGAGAAAATCATTAGCTTGTCAAACCTGAAGTATATAAAAAGAATTACAATGATCAAGTGAAATATTTCCAAGAGTGCAAAAATGTTTCACAATATGACTTATAGTGTCAAGCCTAGGAAGAAGGAACACATAATCATATAAATAGCTTCAGTAAAAGCATTTTTAAAAATCCGACATCAATTCATGGACTCTTAAAAAGGATAAGTATGAAGGAGAATTCCTCAACTTGATAATTAACATTCCCCCAAATTTACCATCTATATCATACTTAAGGGTCAACAAATGTAAATCATTCCTATTTCAATAAAAACAAGGGGAAGTTGGATTCTCTCACCACATCACCACATCTTTTTAACATTATATGAGGAATCCCAATAAAGAAATCACAAGAGAAAAACCAATTGTATATAGACTGGGGACTGTCTTTTATATAATGATATAGAAATGAGCTATGAAGAAAATGAGATGACATGCACAAATGGAAGAAAATATTACCAGAATATATCTATATGTGTTATAAAGCATTGCTACGTATGACATGAGACATCTTAATAGATGAGTCCACTCTTTGCTTGCCAGAGGTCTGACTTAGGTCTACATCACCTCAGTATCCCCCAGGGCTGATGGGAGTTACTCTGGGTTGAGAGTTACTCCTGAACATCAATCACTGTGCCACCCCATATTTAATTGTTTTACTAAGTATGAAGAACTCTAAAGCTCAACTATAATAAATAAAAAAGTACTTTTAATTTATTTATTTATTTATTTATTTATTTTTTGCTTTTTGGGTCACACCCGGCAATGCACAGGGGTTACTTCTGGTTCTGCGCTCAGGAATTACTCCATGGCGGTGCTCAGGGGACCATATGGGATGCTGGGAATCGAACCCGGGTCGGCCGTGTGCAAGGCCAATGCCCTTCCCACTGTGCTATTGCTCCAGCCCTGAAAAAGTACTTTTAAAATGACTACATTGTAGACATTTTTCTAAAGAAGTTATGTTAAATTGATAACAAATAAACATACAGAGAATACATAGTTTGTTATTAGGGGAATACAAACTGAGATCTTGACACTAACATATTCTATAGCTAAAACCTAGCATTATTGTGAATGCAAAGTGGTGCCTCAACTTTGGAAAGCTTTTGGCAATTTGTCACAAAATTAAACATACTCATTATAAAATCTAGAAATCACATTCCTTGCTATGTATCCAAGGCCGATAAAAATGTTTATCTACACAAAAGACCACCATGCTTGTTGACAGCAGCAGTATTCATAACAACAGAAACAGTATGCAACGACGATGTCTATGAGTAGGTGCCCTGATAAATTTTGTATATTTAGGCTAGGAAATGTTATATCCGTGTGAAAAATAAGGAAGCTCTCAAGCCACGTAAAATCAGAGATAAAACAAAAATGATATTGCTAAGTGAAATCAGCTCATCTGGACAAGTTATATGCTGTATAATCACAATGAAGTGACAGTGTAAAAATAGATAAAAACACATGGACAATAAAAATATCAGTGAATTCCAGGGGTTGGGAGTAGGATTAATGAAGGGTAATAAAAATTTTGAGGGCAGTGAAACTATTTTTTTGTATAATAATGGAAGTTTGTATAATTTGCTCAAGCTCATATACTGAATAACACTAAGAGTACATTTTAATGTCAACCATTTAATTTGGGTGGAAATGTAATTTTAATTAGATTCAATGATTTAACATATATACCACTCTGAATTGCGATATTAGTAATAGAATTGTGCATATGTGATGGTGGGGTGGATACAGATTTCTTGCTAACATTTATTTCACTTTTGTGTGAATTTAAAGGTATTTATTTTTAAAATAAACGCTATTTAAAAGAAAATGAAATTGCTTGCCTACTAGAAGAAAGAAAATTTCACGTAAAAATCCTCTATGTTAATACATTTGTCTCTAGTATCTAACCAAACCATCATACCTTACTTAATAGGGAAGTCAGTACTAGTTGACACATGATTGACTTCCTTTGGAGAGAAAATGGTTTACCTATGCTTTGAATGTATTACGCAACTGAAAATGTTACTTAAGAGTGAAGATGTTATCATATCCCAGTTTATTCTTAAACTGTGAAATTTAAATAACAAAATTCTTTAAGTACTTACGTGTATTTCATTTTAATTAATGGGAATTCTTTTCAAATATGTGGTAGATATTATTCACATGTCTTTCAAAATAATTGCAATAAAACAGGACATATAAAACACAAGAAGACAATATGACACAAAAGTGTGTTTTCTTTCAAGAAAAGCAAAACTAGTTATTTTAGAAGAGTCTTTCTGAACTCTGATACAGAAATATCAGCTGAAAGCGTAAATCCTAGACCCTAGTTCAATTTGGGGAAATAGAACATTAACATGGATTACAAACCTATATCACACTTAACTCACTGTTTTTTCCTTTTAATCCTGTGGCCCCACACCCAGTGGTGCTCAGGGATTTCCCCTGGCTCTCCTGGGGTGCTCTGGGGTGCTGGGGATTTAGCCTATGTCAGTAATGAGAAATGTGCATGCTATCCATTGTGCTTTCTCTCTGTCCCCCTATTTCAAGTTTGTTTACAACCGACTACCTGGTAAGAGGATTGATTTACATATAGCATATTATTTATTACCATTGGTTTTGTCTTTTATCCGAAGTAATAGGATTTATATCCTAAAATCTGCTGATCTTTATGCATATTCGAACTTTCTTACTTCAAGATATACTGTTAATCTGTCTTATACATTAGCATTCTATTTATTTGAAAGTAAGTGCATCTTAGTGTAATTGTGGGAAATGTTGCTTATAGGAAATACTTGTAGCAAATCAAGCATCTTAACCCTTTGAGAAATACACTTTACTTCTTCAAGAAATATCTAAATTCATGGTGAAAATGGTAAATATTAATTATGATACAAAAATTGAACTAAAAAATAAGTCAGTCATTATCAACTTGATGTCTTTTTCTTTTAAGATTAATTAAAAGTTAATTGTCTTTTAAGATTAATTGTCTTTTAACATTAATATATTTTGAAATTCAACACTCAGGTTAGTTACTCTCTCAACTTAATTGGCAATGTGTATTGATTAATCAGCCTGATTAAATTGATAGTTATAGTTGTGGCCCACTTCCAAGATGTACAGTATATTATCACATAAATCAACCTCAGGTCATAGATAACCCTGGAACAGAGTTGATTCAAGATAGTTTATATTACTTTCATATCCAAACAACTGCATTTTATGTTGATTTTTAGAAGAAATAAAAATTGCTAAAATAGTTGAGTGAATATTAAAAGAATCTGCAAGAATTTGTCAAAAGTATGAAAATACTCTTTCACTTTAAAGGGGAATATTTGAAAAAATTTTCATGACACTATGTTGTTTTAATGGAAATGTCAATTTACTTAATCATCATGTGTGCTGAAAGTAGATAAAGGACCAAACGTGATAACCTCTCCAGTATCTATATTGCAAGCCACAATGCCCTGTAGTAGAGAGAAAGTATGGGGGAAATTGTCTGCCATAGAAGCAGGGGAAGGGTTAGGATATGGGGTGGGATACTGGGGGCATTGGTGGTGGAAAATGTCTACTGGTTGAGGATGGGTTTTCCATCATTGTATGACTAAAACTCAAACATCAAAGCTTGTAACTGTATCTTACGGTGAGTCAATAAAAAACAACAAAAAAGTAATTTAATAGGCTACTGCTATTCAGTTGTTATTGCTTACAAAATTTATAAAGCAGGAATCACATAACAAGTTAGACTATTTAGTAGTTATTTGACTTTAGAAATTCCATTAAAAAAAAAGACAGATGACTATGTATTTAGGAACAAGCCACATTTCACCTAGTAAATTAGTGCTAATATTATGAAAGGGTATAAGAGTCATGGTCTTTACCCTGAGTTATTTAGTGTCGAATGACTCAGTTAACATTTTAGAATCCCTGCTGGCTAACATTGTTCTTTCTTTCGATTATTCTTTTTAATCAGTCTCACATTTTATTTTTTAATTTACATTTTTAACTCTACTATTTTCAGCCTAAATCCCGTGTTCTTTCCTGCTGGAGTACCATCATTCTACCAATAAAACATTATACCAGTATTTTTTTTTTTTACATTTCACCAGTCCTTTTTTTTTTTCATTTTTTTTCTTTTTTTACATTTTGCTAGTACTTACTTATTTTCTTTTTCTTTTTGGTTGAGGGCTAGTGGAAGAGGATGGGTGCAACTTACAAAAAGTGATCAGGGCAGCCTGGGAGCACTCTTGGAAATAATCAACCAACCAAGACAGAAAGTTCAGTGGTAGGTCTCATTGTTCACTGTCTGGGAGGGCCCTGAGGTTAAATGAACCAATAAGTACTCTCAGAACTACACCAAATCTGGTAGTGTAGTGACCATATAGTGCTGAGGTTCTAACCAGAATATCTTACCTATCTCTCAAATGTCTCTCTTTCCAGCAATACCTTTCCTTTAGTCTTTTATTAGAGTACACCCTATCTCTAGAATATTTTAAACTTCTCTCTCCATCTTAAAAAACAAATTATCTATTCAAGATAAATAGAACTTCCTAACACAAGCTCTCTGCTTTTATCTTAAAGGTGTATAATCTCACAGGATGTTATTTGTACAGTTTTATTATATTCCATGATAATGAAATATGCTACTTACTAATTGTAATTACTAAGCTATATTAGATAATCTTCAATATCACTATAGGTACTCAGAATAGGTACTATACTAATGTTAAGTATATAGAGGTTTTATAAATTTTTAATCTTACCCAGTTTTAAAGTGAATGAGATATCCTTTAAATTTAAGAATTTGTCTTTATTCTTTGCTATTATATCAATGTGTATCTATATTAAAAATTATAATATGCATATATTCTTTTTTATTTTCCCTTTTTTACATTTTACTAGTGGTGGCTATTATATTTACAATATAATGTATATTGTAAAGCCTTTCATTTCTTTTCTTACATATTTTTTTATGTGAGGACACACTCTGCAGTGCTGAGGACTTATTCCTGGCTCTTAGCTTAGGGATCACTCCTGGTGTGATTGGGGGTTCATAATGAGTATCAGGGATCACACTCAGGTCACCCATGTACAAGGAAAGCATCCTAACCATTGCACTAAAACTTCAGCCTCATCTTTCTTTCCTTTCAATATTGATTTTTTTCAATTTGGATTCTATAGTTTTTTTTCCTTAGCATTCTCCTATCTAATCAGCTGTTCTTGCAGAGTGACTGTCAAATAAACAAGTTACTTGTGTGCCACTTCTTACAAGAATTTTAGGTTTTGGGAACATTTATTTTAAAACTATGTTTTCTCCAGTTCTTCTATGTTTATCTTGAGTTCATCCCATAGGTTTCTTGCCTGCCCTTCAGCTCTTTTGAGGTCTTTTCTCATCTTCTATCGTTGCCTGGATGCTTTCTGCATTCTCATTGATTCTATCTTCAGCTGTTGTTATTATGATGTAGAGGACACCTGTTGAGTTTTATATTTCATCTACCAAATTTTTTATTAATGACAATTCTGCTTGTAGTTTTCTTTTTTTTTTTTTTTTGCTTTTTGGATCACACCAGTGATGCTCAGGGGTTACTCCTGGCTTTATACTCAGGAATTACTCCTGGCGATGCTTGGGGGACTATATGGGATGCCGGGAATTGAACCTGGGTCGGCCACGTGCAAGGCAAATGCCCAACCCGCTGTGCTATCGCTCAGGTCCCTGTAGTTTTCTTGTATCTTATTTCCTCCTGATTTTATTGGCTGTCCATTCCACTGTTTCTTTCATATCCTATTTTATTGGATGTCTGTTCCACTGTCTCTTTGATCTCATTAAACATTCTCAGTATTTTATCTCTGAATTCTTTATCAGAGAGGTTATGTGGGTGTTTCCTGTGGAGCTTGCAGGACTCTTTTCTTCATCTACTCCTAATGGTAGAGCTTTGCACTATTTCCCCATGATGCCATGGTAGTCTGGAGATGGATCCTTCCAGTTCACACTCAGTGTTCCCCTCTCACTGTCAGGGAGGACTCTGGGGAAGATCCGTAAATGGTGGTCTCTTCTTTCTCTGTCAAGGATATTACCTTCATCTTTGATGCTCTATTGTGACTTGTGTGTGGTCTCTGGCTCTGATTCAGAGCATGCGACCTTTGTCCTGAATTTACTATTACTTTTAGATTGGGTTTGTATTGATTCTTGTGTTCACTGCTATTTTTGTTAGTTTTTGGAGTATGCTTATTAGAATAGATTAATGGACTGTTGGAATAATGTGATTTGAGTAGTCAAACTGTCCTCCTGAGAGTTTGATTTGAGGCCAAGATATGAGTACAATGCGATATGGAAGGGGAGATTAATTGGTACCTTGCCACCTGCTACTAATTTAGCTGTGGTGGGGTGGGAGTGGGGGTAGGAGGCCACATGTTGGCCTGGTGATGTTGGCCCAGATCCTGAGATCACAGTCAAGGCCTACTGCTGGTTTCTGCACTTCTAAAAATGTAGATGTTTAGGCACTTACCTGGGCTCCTAGGGCTGTTAAGGGGTTAAGGGGGCTTCTCTGTTCACTGTTGCCACACACTGTGCTGCCCAGGAAGCCTCCACTGCTGGTCTGTGGCGGGAGGTGGGGGTGGTGTAGTGAGGGGTCATAGGTTGGCACAGATCCTGAGGTCACAGTTTGAATCCTTTACAGTTTCCACAATTCTAAAAATTCAGGATATGCTGCCTCTTGTCTAGGCACTTATCTGGGCACCTGCAACTCTCCTTCCATTCTTTTTTTTGCTTTGCTTTTTGGGTCACACCCAGCGATGCTCAGGGGTTACTCCTGGCTTTGCACTCAGCAATCATTCCTGGTGGTGCTCGGGAGACCATATGGGATGCTGAGAATCAAACCCGGATAGGCCTCGTGCAAGGCAAACGCCCTTTCCGCTGTGCTATCACTCCAGCCCCTCGCCTTCATTTCTTTTTTTTTTTCTTTTTGGGTCACACCCAGAGATGCTCAGGGGTTGCTCCTGGCATTGCATTCAGGAATTACTCCTGGCAGTGCTTGGGGAACCATATGGGATGCCGGGGATCGAACCCGGGTCGGCCGCGTGCAAGGCAAACGCTCTACCCGCTGTGCTCTCGCTCCAGCCCCTTCTCCTTCATTTCTTTTTTTTTTTTTTTTTTTTTTTTTTTGCTTTTTGGGTCACACCTGGCGATGCACAGGGGTTACTCCTGGCTCTGCACTCAGGAATCACCCCTGGCCGTGCTCAGGGGACCATATGGGATGCTGGGAATCGAACCCGGGTCGGCCACGTGCAAGGCAAACGCCCTACCCGCTGTGCTATCGCTCCAGCCCCACTCCTTCATTTCTTAAGCTATTCTATACCCATTGTTTGAGGTCACTGATTTGGTATGGGGGAAGAGAAAGGGCCCAGAGGTGTCCAGTAGTCCACTATAATAATATAGTGTTAGGGTTATACTACAATACAGGCTTAGCATGCAATTAGTTTCGAGTCCAGGCATCACATGATTCCAAAGCACCTGGTGGTGTTTCTCTGGAATCCCCCAATACCACCCAGCCGCTCAGATTATCCTCAGCATCTCATGCCTGAAAACCTGAATCCTCGAGTTTTTGCATGTAACTGTCCACTCAATTGTCTGAGAATTGCTGTAGGGCACCAGGACCGCCCAATACTTGGGAGGGACCCCATGCCAAAGAATAAAGTGGTCAGGAACTCTAATATTGCTCTTTAAATTAATTGTTAGCAGCAAAGTAATTAGTGTGTGGTATGATATAAAATTTCTGACTGAAATAACGTTGATATGATAGAAGATATAAGAGGTAACAACACTTCTAGTGATATAGAGTAGAAAAACTTTTACCCTGTTTATTGGTGGTCTGAAAATTAATAGGGGCAAATTTCAGATCAAGGGAGAGTTGCTGTCATGCCTGAGTCACTAAACAACAAGAAAATGGAATCTGCAACATAATAAATATTCAGATTACTAAACTTCTTTAACTGCAATAAAATATGCTTTCTCCTTTTGTATCTTTGTTATTGTTGTTACAATTAAAACGGAGAACACTCATAAATTACACCAAGCTTATTATCTTGACTTACTACTATCTAAATGCTATTAATTATTTTTCACACTCACCTGTAACGTATAAGTAATAGTGACGTGTTTCTCGTGAAGTTTGAAGAATTAAATAAAAATTTAGTATAAGATGTATAGTATCATGTCTTACATGTAGTAAGCTATAAATATATGGTATCTACAAAATATTATATTATCAGATAAACAACCTTAAGATCTTCCAATTGCACACTTCCTTAAACCCCAGTCATAACAATTTAATGGCCTATTACACTTTGAATATGCCTTTGAATTGAAAATGAATACATTACATGACTATGACTACTGATATGGTTAATGTGATCAAAGCTCAAATTAGAAAGGCTACTAATATTGAATGTAAAATATACTGCCAACTTATTTTAAATGGTACATGTACAAAGCAATGTGAAGTCTAAGGAAGAAGTATACCACATTAAGAATTAAGCCACTGTATATTACAACAAGGGTGTAATTCTAGACTATGAATTAGAAATATTATTAAATTAGGAAACTGAACACTTGATGCTCTAACTACAAAAAGTGAATATATAATAATATCAAGACCTTATTTAACCATATATTCCATATTATACATAGGGTTGTTTCCAATCTTTGTTGCAAATAGACTGAAAGCTTAAATAAGAGATTTGAGAAAATTATTAGTAGAAATACTATTTAGATAATAGTAAAGCTCCGGTAATTTTAAAAGATTAGAGCACATTGAAAACTGTTGGTGGCATCCGTGCCAATAAACTGCCTTTGGCACCAAATAAGCTCACTAACTGGCATGATCCAGAGACTCACTCATAAATGAATCTTGAAAGAGATCGCCAAGTTGAAGAGTTGTACCAGGCTCTATCATCCAAAGTCACCGTCCAACTGAAAATTTAACTCCACTGTGTCAACCCATTCAAATTTTTTGAATTCCTGGAGTGCATGATCACAAGTGAGCTCTCAAACTGTCAGTGAATGACATCTGAAACTCTACTCCACTGATAAACCAGGAGTAGCACATCTGATTGGAGGGGATGTAAAGTAGAAGGCAACCAATCTCTGATTAAAAAAATATAAACACACATGACTTAACCTGTAAAAACACATTAGTAATCTCGTCTAGAGGGGTTTAATGGCTGTATGGTGAGATACAATGATATTCACACACTTTCTTATTCTAAGGAAATGTTTTTTGATTATTTTCAGCCAATTATAATAATCAATATAAAATAAATTATTCAGAGTCTGTTTTAGGGGCAGCCTTGAGGGGTGGTTGGGAAAATTGGAAATAAAAAAAAATAATGGTGGTGGGATAGGTGTTGGAATATTGAATGTAATAAAGCATAAGCAAATTTATAAAAGTAAATATTTTGTATATTTTTTAAAAAAATTAAACAAAGAAAACAGTAGAGAGTTGGAAACTATTTTTACAGTGGCCACCCCCAGCTTTATTTGGAGGTCTAAAAACCACTCCAGGAAATGCGAACCCTGTGGGATGGTGCTTAGGAGGCAGTAGGGCGAGTCCACTGGGTTGCTGAGGCTAGCAGGATGTTGCTTCTGTGGCTAAAAACTCAATGACTTGAATATAGTAGGCATGCCCTCTATCACTCGAATCTTTGCCAGCCCTGAAAATATTTTTAAATACAAATTAGGCAGAAACTTACAATCAGTTATCATGATCAAATTCAGAATCGTCTCCCAAAGACTTCTCTTACTGAAGAGAAGAAACATCTTTTCTTTTGCTTGTTACAAAGGCTTCACTCTGAGAATCCATTAAATATCAGGTTGCTGATTCTAGAAATCGTTTGAAACATGTCACTTATTTTAGCAGTTCTCTTTATTAATTTCACTGGAATCCCTATTTTTCTCTTTGGCACTTTCTTCTTTTTATCCATATCATAGGCAAATATTACTTTCACTCTTTCTTGAACATTGTATTTTGGTGAGCGATCTTACACACAAACTCATATATGAAACCTTGTTCCCTTCTTCCTAACGCTGTCCACAGCTCTGTATTTTAATCATCTCAGTTTGTGTGCTTTACTACTTTTAAACTTAATTTCATGTCCCCATCTACTTGTCTATGTGACTTATGCCTGTTTACTCCAAGCACTTTTTTGTACAGTGAAAGACTTTAAAATTTGGATTGCCTGTATTTAGTATTTTATGTCTTGCCCAGGCTATGAGAATACTGAGAAAATCTTTTGATTGACTTCATCTCCAGGTATAATGAGAACATGCCGAGATCATCAGCGTTTAGAAAATATATTAGGAACAGTTTTTCTGTAAAAGTATTTTAATGATTATAAGTTGTCATCTTATGTAGGCTTTTGTTGATGATTTTAAATGGACTAAAAGACAGTATTACATAGGTCTTTCTTTATAGGTAGACTTTTCCCTTTTGAATACTGTGTGTTTGATTTTTTTTAATTTGCTATAAACTGTGTCATTACCATATTACTCCCGCATACATTAATCTACTTTAGATTGACCTCAAGTAAGCTTAATTAACCTCTTTTTCTCTCACGTTTTTTTCTAACGGGATTGGATGGTATCTAAATTTTCTAACTCAAATTGTGAGCATATTTAAATAAAATTTTTTCATCACGTGGAATTTATTTCTGCCCTACTAGTTAGTGTAATCTTGGCTTATCCAATGTAACTCATCAAGAACTAAAAGAACTGAATAAAAATCACCTTGAATAGGATTGATCTCAGTAGATATAAAATTATTAACCATTTCCACATCATCAAACACTATTGTCTTCAGCACTTTGGCTTGATTAAAATTTTCCCCCCACTGATTTTTCACTCTATTTAATCCACTTAAATTTGCATCATTTTGTTTTCTTTTATCATCACTGCTTGCAGCTTCCTGCCAGTATGAATTTTAAAGTCTTATAGTTCCTAATTCTCATCAGCTTAAATGTTATAAATGTTGTGCAGCTCTTAACTGCATACTCTCACTGGAAATTTTTTAAAGCTTATTTAAAGCCATTGAACTCCTCCTTTCTCAAATTTACACATTTAAATTTGATTTGGTGTATATGTCTGTAGAAACATGAATAGATGTCAAAGTAGAAAAATAAATAGACAAGCTCCGGTTAGACAGTTTGGATGAGCAGTTCCTTATAATGAGGCTGCCGAGAGGGTGGCAAAATATAAACAATGTGAAAGTATGAACTTTAAATCCATACTACTTATGTTCACTTCTGGGATCCACTCCCAAATAGTTGTGAGACCTTGGAGCAAGACAATTAACCTTTACCTAATATGATTGTTATGAGGATTAAAGTAAGACATAGTGAGGAATATAAGCTAGTACCTAGTACATATTCAGATTTCAAGTATTCAATAAATATTATCTTCTATTATTAACATACTCAAAGATACATTTTACAGTAACCCATTAAGTAGACATAGAAGGGAAGATTCTATCCTGACTTCTTCAAGATTCAAAAGTGTATTTACTTTCATATACCTTCCTAAAGAATCAGTTTAAGTAAATGTTGTTTCATAAACTTCATGGTTCTAGCAAAGTGCGTAAGTTGAGACTATTAACTGCATTATTATCTTTAGCCTGAAAATATCCTAAAGAACAGTAGTATAAGAAAAAGTATATAAACATTACCGTAGTATTTGGATGGCAATCACTATAGCCCTATTCATCCTTTTGAATATTTGAACTCCTAGAATAATTCTTTAAGAAGCAAAAGCGCAAGAGCGATAAATGGGTTGTTTCTGGTGTCATCTGTTTTCTTGGAATTATTTTTTACTGAAGGAAAGGAATTGAAATATAGAAATAAATGTTTGTGTGATTTTTAAGGTCCTGATTTTTACTGACTAACAAGCCTTTTGATAAATGAAATTGGGCTTGTTTTTCTCCTGCTTTACTCTGTTTGCACAGAACTGAAGATGATTTCAATCTATCCCAGAGAAAGCATGATACAAGTATTATTTGGCCCCAAGTACCAACACTGCCTTGAGAAATATTCGTCTTCTTCTCTCGTGAATATGTAGCTTTCTTGTTTCAATTTCACTTATACTAGAACTTTACAAGTTAAAACTATCAGACAACTAGAGATTTAGTCTTAGTTGTTTACTGTATTTGAAGTTCTCCTTACATAGAGTAAATATCACATGAGGATGAAATAAATTCTTGTGCTGTATCACCTTGTTTCTCATGTGTGCTCAAAATTCTGCTATATTTTAGTTAATTTTGTGACAGAAAGTTTAGTTAATTTTGTTGGAGAAAGTTGGCCTAGTAATTTTTTTTTGCTTCTTATTCCCAGAATATCTGTAATTACATTAACTTCTATGAGATACTGTAGTTAAAAATCTACAGAATTCTAGGTGCTAGATTTTTTCTTTCCTGTTTAAAAATTTAAAATCTAAGAATGACATCAAGAGTGTAGAAAGGAGCATAGATAATATTTGGGAACCACAGAAACAGGTCTCTAGCTAAAGTTAAGATTTTTTTAAATTTTACTCTCAGTTCTTCAGTGAACCTAACTCCAAGGATTAACACTTCCAGTGATGTCACTCAATCTAGAATATGTAATATAGATTATACAATAAAAGAGTTTGGAGCTCAGTTTACGAAATAAAATAAATCAAGTTCATATTTCTATATCCTTTTCCCCCTTCACTAGAAAGACTAGGCCATTTTCAGATATAAAAGTCCTTACGCGTTCTAAAGGATCAGTATATGTTATTTGTATAAAATATTTGCATGTGCTACTTTTTCATTTAGTTAGAATAATTGATTTCCAGATGCTTGTCACCACTTACAATCTGTGTTACTCTAAATAAGGTACAGAGCACCTATTCCTTAATCTTCAATTTCCCTGGGAAATTTTAATATTTAAATTGACTAAGTAGTGGTCTTGATGCAGTCTGTTCCAATGAAATAAACATAGACTTGTAGCTTAAAACAAGCATTTATTTCAGAAGAATTCATGGAAGTCAAGAAATCTGAGATCAGGGTGTTTACAAGGTCCGGTTCTTAATATGGGTACTTCTTTTATTCTAGACAGATGTTTGAGTGCGTGGAGAAGGAGGAATAGAGAGAAAGAGCTGCAGGAGCAGGAGGGGATGTTTAGCTAGAGGAAGGCAAGGAGAGAGAGAGAGGAATAAAGTGAGAGAGGGGAAAATGAGTTATAGCGGGATGTATGGTGAGTGAGCAAGTGAGCCATGAACTTTGGTACCTCCTTCATTGGTGGAGACATTTGCTGGGGAGGCCGCATGAAGGCTACCTTTATGACCACGTTACAAAATCACCATGTCCAAATTTCTATCGTATTGGATGTGAAGGCTTTTTCATGAATTTTGGAGTCACAAAACATTCCATTTATACCAATGACATTATTATAATAAATATCTGTGAGAATTTAGATCTGTCTTAGTTTCAGATGAGCAGGATGGTTGACAACTAGTCACTGCATATAATGTTGACCTGGAGTTTTTATAAAAGTAAGTTTTGGTAGAAGAAATTAGCATTGTATCACTGTTATCCTGTTGTTCATCGATTTGGTCAAGCGGGCACCAGTAAGATCTCCACTGTGAGACTTCTTGTTACTGTTTCTGGCATATCAAATATGCCACAGGTAGCTTGCCAGGCTCTGCCCATGCAGGCTGGATACTCTCAGTAGCTTGCCTGGCTCTCCGAAAGAGAGACAGAGGAATCAAACCTGGGTTGGCCACGCGCAAGGCAAATACCCTACCCGTTGTGCTATCACTGCAAAAAGAGAATGTAGAAACACTTGACCTCACTGGTCACAAACATTAAAGCATAAGGTGCCACTAGGACAAAATCTGGAAAAGTTATGGCAGATCACAGGACAGCAAATTAGAGTGGCCCTACACATAGCCGGCCTGGTTCCGTCCCCAGAACCCCCCCCCCCCTAAGCCCCACCAGGAGTGATTCCTGAGCATCCTCAGGTGTGGTCCTAAAGCCCACAAAAGACAATGTATAAAGATGAGAAAGAGGATAATGTGGGGGAACAAGCCACTGAGGGCTGGAGGCGCAGCTCTGGGAGAAGCACCGGCCTGAGCTCAGCTGTGATTTCCGAAGTATTTTAGAGGCTCACTTTTACCACCTGGTCAGTTTGCAAGCACAGAGCCAGCCCACCTGAATCCTGCTCCTGCGTCTGCAGAACCACCCTCCAGCCCCATCACCTGCTCCTGCCGGGTCTCAGGGGCCCAGGCCCTGCGGAGCCATGTCCCCAGCTGTGTGTGGGGCACTCAGGCTGGACAGTCCCTCTGGGGGTGGCAGGACCCTCAGCCCCGAGACATAAACAATACAGCGTGAGTGCTGCTGCCACAGCCGCTGACTCCCAGTGCTCCTCGGGGTCCCCAAACACGGGCTCCCCCTTCAGTAGGCGAAGGCCTGCAGCCAGAGGAGGCGGACAAGGCTGCACGGAGAAAAGCACACTTGGAGGACGCTCGCCACAGACAGGAAAAGGAAAAACGGGTCTAGTGGGGCCATGGGAAGGGCAGTGCATGGAAGGGCAGCCGATAGGAATCAGGCGTTCTCCTGGATACCAGCGGGAAGGGGTGCAGGCCTGCTTGGGGATCTGGCCACGAGGCGCCCACGCCCGGAGGTGTCCTGACTTGGGAAGGACACAGGCCCGGCAGTGCAGAGAGAGAGCAGAGACCAGTCATATGCTTGCTTGCTTGACCCCAATTCAATCTCCGGGATCCCTGATGCTGAGTGACCAGAGCAGAGCCAGCTGGAACCCTGCAAATCCGGCTTGCTACTCAGCTGACTTTGACCAGAAATTGCAACAATGAATTGCTGTCCACCAGCCTAAAGCTTATTTCTAAAATGTAACTTTCATGTTCTGATCTTGGAAACAAAGAGCTGGAAACAAGTTGAATAAAGGTGCACTTCGAAACTGAGTAGAAACTGAGAAGAAAGTACTTGGATGATTTTTGAACATTTTCACTACTGTCATTTAGGTTCATACCAACATCAGTTCATTTCATCGAATTTTGCTAATGTTGAGTGTTTTCCTTGTTTGTACCCATGAGTAAAACCCACGCATATTACAATTAAACAGTCTACCTTCAGTTCATGGGCTGGAGCGATAGCACATCGGTAGGGCGTTCGCCTTTCACAGGGCCGACCCGTGTTCGATTCCTCCGCCCCTCTCGGAGAGCCCGGCAAGCTACCCAAAGTATCGCGCCTACACGGCAGAGCCTGGCAAGCTACCCGTGTCATAGTGGATATGCCAAAAACCAGTAACAATAAGTCTCACAATGAGAGATGTTACTGGTGCCCGCTCGAACAAATCGATGAGCAATGGGATAACAGTGACAGTGACCTTCAATTCATATAATCATATGAAATCTTCTGACTTGGCATAAAATTCTTGTAGCCACACTTAAAAGTTTATGTATTGCTAGCCAGAGAAAGAGATTAAGTGGTAGAGCACATAAATAACATGTGCATGACACTATGCTCCATTTCAGGCACTGTGTGAGCCCCTTTATATTGCCACATGTGAGTCTGTTGGCCTCCAGGTGCACTTGGGATGGCCCCAGGCCTCTTAAGCACCAATAGTTTAGGCCTCTACAAATATTTATGCATTGCATGCATGATTTATTTTTAAATTCAAAATGTTAACTTATATTACTGTTATGGAAATCTATGTATACAATCTTTTAAAGTATACCTATGTAGAATAAACAGACTGAGAATTTTATTCTTCTTTGCAACCTCATTTTAGTATAATATGTATTAAAGTTTGCTCAAATATGTTTCATCATCTACATAATTTTGATAGAAATAGTAGACATAGAATGTTTAACTGCACTCCACTTACATTATTAAGTATATAATCCCCCTTTCTGAGATAAACTATGAATATATAATAACTAAGTCCTTGGGGCCTTCCTTTTATTTTATTGCCTTGTAATATTATATGAAGTGATCATATTTTTCAACTAGCTTGTTTGCATTAAATATCAAGCTTGCTCATTCCCCTGGGTATTTTTTAAATATACTATTATAACTGCTGAGCTAATGGATGAAAATCCAAATCTAAAGTTGTGTTGCCTTTGTTTCCATGCTTTCGTGTGAAAATATATATGTATATATCCCTAGCCCAGGGATATCTTTGCTGTGATTTGGAAGAATATCTTATTAACCTGGGTAGATCAAGCAGATTATTCCTCTGTGTGCAAGACGCCAAGAATGGAAAATAAAACGGTAGGAAAAGCTTGGATCAAAAAAAGAAAACATTGCTCTAATGAAGTGTATAATGATTTAACACTTGAATAAGTAATGGCAGCATCTACTTGCTACACTGTTTGATTGCAAGTTAGGTGAAATAGTACAACTACTAGTTTTTCATTACATTTCTAATAATATCCTATAAAATTTTATAACAGATTGCCTGAAGTTATTAACCAAACAGAACTGTCAAAGTATAGTTTCCCCTTTCTTCCATCAGTGTTTTTACATTTTGTCTGACCGTCCCATGGCCTTTTGGAAAAAGTAAGCTTTCATATGAAACACTCCTGGAAACCTGTTGCATTAGATTTTTTAATGAACTGAAACAATAGAATTCCTGGGCATTCTACTATTACTCATACCTATCCTTTTCTAATCCTGAATTGTTTATAATTTCAATTAAACAACGTGCCATTTATAGCTTTGATCATATTACTTAGAAATCATTTCTCTTCTGAATAATTCAAAAACTTACTCTGAATTTATCTCTCCCATAAAAAAATCCTTCATTTAATTTCACTGGACATTACATAATTAATCTCAATTATAGCTGCTTAGAGATGTTTCGGGATAGCTTCAAAATAAACATAAGTCAAGGTGGAAGAAATTGGCACTTTGACAATGGTTTTAAAGTGATAACATTGTATTTCTAGGACAGGAAGACCACATAGCTCTCTTGTAGGCCAATGTTACTTTGGAAAACATAAATGAAAAAGAAGAAAGAAATTGTTCAAGTCTTTAATAAGGCTAAAGAAGTTATGTAACTGAAAATGAAAGAAAATGTGTTTTCCTTTTAATTATTTATTTTGAAAAAGAATATACCCGAATTCTTATCTATGAGAATTGAAATTATTAATAATATGCTTACCTTATTGCCTCATTCTATTTCTTGGAGAAGTACAAACATCCAATTTTAGAGAATTAATGTACATTCTAGTTGATATAGTGTTAGCAACATGATTTTCATGATTTTTAAACTTAAAGGGAAAAATGAAATTTCAAAGATAAAAAAATAAAACATTTTTATATACTTTAAATGTTATAACCATATAATGTTGCATTTATTATCTAGTATGCAGTATGTCCTTTAGGGATGTTATCTCATTTAACTTCTGTAGTAATGTGAAGAAGAATAATTATTGTTTCCTGACATTTCATTATTAAGTACAGAAGAGTCAGGAATTTTAGTAATTTAATCACAATTTACAAAGTCTAAAATGCTAAAAATAAAATTTTAATTTAGGTTATCTGACCCTAATGCATAGATCTCCCTTTAATATCCCAATTGAACTCTTTCTAGAAGAGGACTAACAAGAATAATATCTATAGCATTGGATTAGACAATTTTTTTAGTTATAGATACCAATATAAAGACATCCAGCTTTTGTATATTTTTACTTTATAAACATTAAAAGTCATGTTATTCCTGGTGTAAAATAAAAATATTTGGAATATATACCATTGAGAAGTTTGTTAGAAGCAAACTTTTAAAACAGTGGTCTTGCAATAATTCTGTTTTCAGCTGCCCCTTTTTTTAATAATTATGCCTCTTTGGATACTAAGAAATAAAAAATAAAATGTATAAGTTCATTGCTATTAATAGTATACCAATTGTAGTAGATCAATTGCTCTCAGTAATGTTCTCTTCTAAATACACAATACCTTCTAGAAAAGATGTCTTAATTTTCAAAGACCTGATGATTGTGTTGCATTTAAATAAAATGTTTTTTTGCATGTGAAAATTGGAGATGGTTTATTCTTTGCTGCAGAAATTTCTTACTTGTCCACCACCTGACAGAACCACTTACTGTTTCTCAGAAGATATTCTGTTCCTTGAGACATAAAGGAATGCTTCAGTGCTTCCTTTGAATTAAAGATTTTTAAGAGTGTATGTAGGACAAGTAATAAAGTTAGAAAGTAATTTAAATCTAAAAAGGAACACTATTAATGAAGTTTATAGAGAAGCCATGTGGTTTAGAAGGGACTATTAAAAAAAGGTTTTATCACATTTGGAAAGTATATGTAGCTATCTAAAATATACTATTGCCTTCCAAATGTATATGGGTCATTCCTCTTTTTGGCTTTTATGGAAATCAACAAAGCTTTTTTTTAGTGTCTAGTATTTACAAACAACATGTATTTCAGCATCTTCATGCCCCAAAATATTTATCAGGAGATTGAATGACTTGTGTAAATGTTCATGTAAATCTGAACATAGAAAAATTATTTAAAGATGTGATTGTAAAAATTTATTGGCAAAGAAAAGATTTTCTGTCACATATATATCTCATCGTACTCCTGAAAAGAAAGATAAAAATATTTTGCTCATATAAGATGTTGGTATTACACAGGACAGTTTAAATTATAGAGTTATGCTTTCTTTTTTTTTAATTTAATTTTATTTTATTAAATCACCGTGTGGAAGATTACAATGCTTTCGGGCTTAGGTCTCAGTTATACAATGCTGAAACAACCATCCCTTCACCAGTGCCCATATACCACCACCAAAAAAAAAAAAAAAAAAAACCCACACAGTACACCTCTCATCCCGCCCCCACCCCCTGCCTCGTAACTGATAAGTTTCATTTCACATTCCGTTTACTTTGGTTACATTCAATATTTCAACACAAACCTCACTATTGTTGTTAGGAGTACCCCACTAGATTCAGACCTACTGTGAAGACAAATAAGGTTTTGAATTTCTGTACTTTAACAAGAAGTCCAGGGAGATTTCTTCCATATATTAGATAATTGCAGGCTTGAAAACCCAATCTGTGGTCGTCTTAATATGGCGGCCACCGCGCCCTTCATCCCCGGAGAGAAAGAGGCGAGAGAGAGAGAAATACCTTTCCCCTCCCGGGCGGGCACGGGGCCGAGGCTTAGTTCTCAGGCTGGAGACATTCTGCGAGGAGTTGCTCACACCGAAAGAGGTTTTGCTGGGTCTGGATTCACGCTTGTACAGCTGCGGAGAGGCCGCACATGCGTGTGGCCCCGGGGATCACACCTCGGCGGTGGGAGGGGCCGGTCGAGTTATGCTTTCTTATAATCAGTAAACCAATTATAGGTGTTTTACACTTGTGATACTTTAATTTCTGGCTGCCCTTTTTTGATGTGTAGATTCTACTCTGACTGTCCTCACTAGCATCATTCCTCCTCACCCACATACAGAATTGGCATATTGATTGCAACCTATTCAGTGTTACAGACCTTGCCAATGGCAAGGGAACCCAAAGAGGTGAGATTCTATCTGAATTTGTGGGAGACAAAGAGGAAGAAGCTAAGGTTAGGGGGCTGGAGTGATAGCATAGCGGGTAGGGCGTTTGCCTTGCACTCGGCCGACCCGGGTTCAAATCCCAGCATCCCATATGGTCCCCTGAGCACCGCCAGGAGTAATTCCTGAGTGCAGAGCCAGGAGTAACCCCTGTGCATCGCCAGGTGTGACCCCCCCCCAAAAAAAAGAAGCTAAGGTTATGTTGGAATGCTTTGCTGCTTTGCTTTCTGCTTTAAGAGTATGATTTAATGATATAGTAAAATTGCCTATTGTTATATGTTTTTATAAAAAACAGTGATCAGACAATCACTATCCAATTATTGTCTATCCACCCAAACCATAAAAATACTATATTCATATATGTGTTTATGTGTGTGTGTATTTCAGAGCAGTGTGTAGATAGTATCAAGCTGTGAGAGAACTAATAGGAGGCTTTAGAGTGCCGTTTTTAGTTCCCTAAATTATTGATCACTTAGTAATTATATTATAAAGGTTGTAGTTTAAAGTATGATGACTCAGTAATCTGGAATCCTGAAAAAAAAATTGTTATCTCTTAAAATGGATGTTCTCAGACACCTGAGGAAAAGAACTTGAGAAATCTAGCCACAAGCTTTGAACCAGCAGGGTATGTTAATTACCATTCTATTTCAGGCCACAAGTTGGCCAGAAGGAAGACTATGATTTAGGCATAATGGCTCTAAGAGTAAACCACTAGGAGCTCACAAGCATCCTGTTACCTAGATCATTACTGGGTACAGACAACCAGGAAGTTTTATCTGCATGAATATAATGTTACACTTCTAGACAAAGCAATTTTTTTATTTACTTCATTCATTTGGAGTAAAGAACCAACCTCTGTGTGTGTGTGTGTGTGTGTGTGTGTGTGTGTGTGTGTGTGTGTGTGACAAGAGTATATGGTACATGGTGTCGGAGGCAAAAATCAGATGTAATATGAGGTTCTAAAACAAAAATTTTGTGATCTATGGATTGGTGTATGTATCACAAACTAAGTGATGGACTTAGGGTGAATGAAACTGACTCACGGTGTTAGGTTTAGTCAAAATGAAGTATAGACTTTACTTCTGTACAAGGAGGCTAAACAGAATCCTACAAATCAAGGCATGTGAAGACTAAACAAAGATTTGTTCACAGAGCTTGTATCAATCAGGAAGTCTACGCACAGTTTCTATGAGACAAAACTCACTGAATTCCAATTCCAGAAGTTTTTTGAATCAAGATACTGAAATAGACAAGGAGAGCATTCAAAGGATGACCTAGCATTTACTATGCAGACAGATGGCAAGATTTGTTCCTATAAAATTGACAATTTTGGCACAGAATTCAATTTCCTTGCAGAGAAATGTTCGGGCAGACTCTTATCTGATGGGAAGAATTAGACTGAGTGGAGAAGGAAGTAAATTCCGAGAACCTTGGAAATGGAGCTCTTCAGTAGAGGAGCAGAGAAATGCCGTCATTTGTGGAGGCAGGGGGGTGGTATCAGTGGTACTGTTTCATTGGCACAGACAATTATTTAACCTTACAATCAGATTGCATAGTCTGATTGGCCGTGAAAATACCTGAGTCTAATTTTAATGCTGGTCACTGTGACTGAGCATCTCATACATCATTCTAGAAATCAAATTTCATTCTGGATTTTGACATTCAACAGAAATGAAAATTCTTTGTGGCTACAACTATACTATACTGGAAAGGGCTCTTGCTTTGCATGCTGCCCACCCAGCTTCCATCTCTGCACCCTGTATGGTCCCCTGAGCCCACCAGGAGTAATTCCTGAGCTCAGAACTAGGAGTGAGTTCTGACCATCACTGGCTGTGACCCCAACACTTAAACAAAACAAACCAACATAAGATATGAAAGGCCAGAAGTTGGGATGAGGATGCTCTCATCCACTCTTAGCCTTTATTAGAAATTTGGAGTAGTCTGATCTGAAAGATGAACACATGTGAAGTGCCCAGAACAACAGACACAGAAGGTGAGGTAATCACTGAGTAAATGTTAGGAGGGTGCCCCAGCGTGGGAATGTGGTGATTTTGACACAGAACACTTTTCTTTTTTTGTGAATTGATGGGCTTATGTCTCTGTTTTGGATTCATCTATATTGATCTACAACAATACTGAAGTGAAGGCTATGACTGTGTGCTGGGCAATTCCCTGAAGCATGTCTTTGTGAATTTATTGTGCTTCTTCAAATACCCTTTGTAGCACTTTCACTTCAATCGATTGCTTCCTTTTAAAAAGTACTATAATGCAACTAGGAAAATGTAATTGAGCATTTAAATAGCCCTTACTGTGTCAGACCTGAAACATGTCTTTTAGAACTTTGGTAGTTGTTCCATTGCTTTTGGTTTTACTTATGAGAGAATCGACACAATGCTGCTTTAAACGTGTGATTTGAACATCCTTTTTTGATCAATTGATTATAAGTGGATTTCTGTAGAGTGCTTAGAAACTCTTACTAATGGTGTGACATTGTATTTGGAAAACAGTGGATTCAATATCCATGAACTAATTGTTTACATCCTAATTTTATATAAAGCGAGGCCTTGAACAAATAACTGTTAGATTTCTTATCACTAAAATCAAAATTTAATAACTGGTTTGTGGTAAAAATTGCCTACATACAGGTAACAAAACTTTCAAAGGTATCTGGATAGACTGCAGTGAGAAGAAACCAGGTTTTGCTCCTGCTCCTTCTCTATGCAGTAATGTATATTTGACAGCGATTTGGCTACATGAAAATATATTGTGACTGAAAATAAAGAACCTTAGTAATATTACCACATATTATGAAGTATTTGTACTTTCTTTTAAGTTTTAAAAAATCCCCGAGAGAAAGTGCAGTGGTTTCATCCTATCAATACTAAAAATTATGTCTCGTTTGTCTTCTAGGATTGATTGATTTAATATTTCATAATATTTTAATATCAGTATCAACAGTAAAAAATGCTAATTAGAACTATGTCGAAAATATTATTTTAGAGCTAAAGAAGTTCTGACCCTGAATTTAAAAGAATTGTTTACCTAATAACCCAAACATATTTAAAGGCAGCCACTAAATGTTGAAATTTAAAAAATTTTTCTATTAAATATTACATTTAAAGTAACTTTTCATTGACTATAAGGCATTAAAGTGTTGTTTTTATATCTTTAATTGTGAATGATGAAACATTAAAAAGTAGTAATGACACCTAAGATGCTTTTATTACTCATTCCTTTTAGTCATACAATATTTAAAAATGCTAAGTAATGCAAATTACCTATTCATTATTTCTATTTCGATATAGTAATATAAATAAGTGAAGGAATTAAATGCATGTATAAATTCATTTCCATCAAGACTTGCTATCTGACACATATAGAGTTCGTCCATATTTCCATATTTGTCTATGATGATGCCAAATAATTAATTGGTAAAAAAGGTAAATAACTAAAACAGAAAGCACAATTGTGTTTTTATCATTGTAAATTATGAGAATACCATGTTCTGTTAAATAATTTAGATCCAGTTGTTATACTTTATTATCTCTACTACTCATAATCAAGTTATTTTTCTGTTTCTTTTATAAGTTTAGACATTAAAGAAGAAGGAGTTTAAATAGCTTACTCAAGATCCTACAGTTTGAACATTTTAGAAAAGGAATTTGAACTGAAATAGAGTGTGTTTATCTATCATATTAATCTCATTACCGGGAGGAAAGTGTGACTACAGAAAATGTTACATAAACATAAGATGGGATATTCCTTTGAGATTTTTCTTTTGGGGAATAATTCCCTTTGAGATTTATAGTAAATATATGGCATTCTGAGTATATTAAAGTGGTTTATTTAACTTATGATTCTGTCTCAATTTATATACCAAATAATGTTTGTACAGAATTACGGTGACTCTTATAAATATGATTGAATAGTTGGTATTTCCTATTATCAGGGGACTGTTCCTATAACAATATAGAGTGAATGAATGAGTTAGAAACACAATTTTAGTAAATCTATTATTGGGAGTTTGTGATTTTATTTGTTCTGGGGAATTTATTAGTTAGAGCAGTATACTTTGATTTAAGAGAACAAGACCCATTGCTTATATGAGATAATTTACTTAATAGTATTAATATGGCAATTAATAAGAATATGGGTCTACAACTATAAAAAGTATAATTTTAATCAAAACTTAAAAAGTTTATTTTGTTACCCTATTAAAAGCTGCATGATTAGAGCCTGGTAAATTAAACTACACTAAGTATTGATTATTCTATCTAGATAAATCTTGAAATTTTTTTAAGAGATATGCTTTATAACTTCCTTTCACTTTGTCCTCATCAAATTTTTAATCACAGAATGAAAGCAATGAAGAGATATCCACTCACTAATTTACATAAATATTAAGTCCAATTTACTGAATATTTCCTATGTTAGTCACCATATTAGATATCAGATATTAAGTGAACAGTATAAAAATGTCATTGTTTACATATTTTTTTGCATTCAAAGGAGAGACAAGAAATGAAACCTCCCAAAGTGAACAACTATTTTACATGTGTAGTAGATACCATAAATTTTTTGTGTTTTTATTTTTTTGGGGGGTCACACCCAGTGATGCACAGGGGTTACTCCTGGCTCACTCAGGAATTACTCAATGGCGGTGCTCAGGGGACCATATGGGATGCTGGGAATCGAACCTGGGTTGGCCGAGTACAAGGCAAATGCCCTGTGCTATAGCTCCAGCCCCATATAAAATTATTTTTTAAAAGAGTTACTTGGTTAGAAAGTGTTGAGTGTTTACTATTTTATGTATAATCATCAGGTAAGGACTTGTAGAATGTGTGATATCAAATGTAGATTTCATAATTGAGAGAATGTTATTCAGATATATATGGAAGAATAGTTTTAGTAGCAGGTGCTAAAGTAGAGAAAATATAAAGTGTGGCTGGAGCTGAGGTAAGTGCGGTAAAAGTCATTTGTAATATAGAGCTATGGGGAGGAACTTAATTTTGGATAGCCTCATAAATTGTAAAGAGATGCTGGCTTGACTTAGTAATCAATACAATAGGATTATTTCAAGTTGAGTTGTTTTAAAAAAAGCTTGAAATAATCCAAAACTTGACTTATTAAAAATAAGTCTTGGGATAGAGCAATAGTATAGCTGGTAGAGCATTTCCTTTCAAGCAGTCATCATGGGTTATATTCCTGGCACCACGTAAGGTCTCCGAAGCCCCACTGAGGTACAGAGTCAGAAGTAAGCATAAACACCTCTGGCAATCCTTTCCTCTTCGCCCCCAAAGCAAACAACAAAAAAACTGAAGTCTGGTCTTAATGAGTTAAGACTTTGGGGTAGAAACTCCAAACCATAATAGTGAGGTTTTTGTTGAAATACTGAATGTAATCAAAGTAAAGTGAAAGTAAAGTGAAATTTATCAGTTACATAGGCAGGGTGGGGGGCTGGGGAGGTGGGGGGTGAGGGAAAGGTATACTGTGATTCTTGGTGGTGGAATATGTGCACTGGTGAAGGGATAGGTGTTTGAGCATTGTATAGCTGAGACATAAACCTGAGAGCTATGTAACTTTCCACATGGTAATTCAATAAAAATATAAATAAAAAAAAACCTAGAGTATCTATATAGAATAATGTATAGTGCTAAAACTGAATAAAACAAAATTGAAAGAAAAAACGATTTACTTTTTTTAATAATTTAAGTCTTGTATTATTTCAAGATTATTTTTAATAAATCAAGAAATAAATTTTATGCTTCGTTTGAGAAGCACATATGCTGTAATGATTTAGGTAAGGGGTAATTATACCAATAGCCATGCTCAATGTCTGATATTTGTTGATTTATTTTGGAGATAAAAAGCTCTATTTTCACTACACAAATCTTAATCATAGAACTCAGTGAGCTTTGGTAAGGCTATACACACATGTGGGTAATTATCCACTGAAGTTGTGAAAGATTACAATAATTTTCATTTGTAAAATCCCTTTATCCTCCTTTTCTTTCAGTTCCAGATATTGATAAGGGGCCACATTTATGATTTTCCCATAGTTTATTTTTCCCTTGTATGTTATAAAATTATTCACTTTGTACTCTCTTTTGGGGGGTATGTACCTCCTTTTCAGTAAGAGTTGACATTTGGGGTAGATGTATATTTGAAGGTCAGCAACCCCTAGGTAATAATAACTGTATTGAGATGGAATGGCATCATTAAATATATACATGAAAAAAAACAAGTGATGAATTTTATGAACAAAGACCTTGAATATCTGACATAGCATATATCTACTAAAAGAAACCAGCAAAACTTTCATTTTTCACTTTATTTAATTGACTTGGGGCCACACACTGTAGGGCTCAGGGGTAGCTCCATATCAGTGATCCTGGCAGACCTCAAAGGGGCATGTATACAAAACATTTGCTCTAGTCCTTTGAACAACCTCTGTGTCAGGAAAACCTGTAAAGGTTTCATCCAAGGGAGGAGGAAGCAAATGTGTGTTACACTCCTAACTGAACACGTTTTTTAAGGAACACGAGTTTATTATAGAAAAAAAGAAGCTAGATTACCAGTGCATGCTTAGGAAAGAAAACGGGGTTCTTCAGAATGGAGACCCTAAGCAGGATCGTGTGCGTCAAAGGGCAATAAAGTATGTGCATCCACATCTCAAGAGAGATGTGGTGTCATGTGCCGACCTCCTCCTCTGTCAAGTTAATTCATGTACAGTTTTCTCAAACTGGGCCCACCTCCCCACCCCACCCACGGCCACCAAACTGAAGAGCTTGAAACATTGATGGTCTTCATTTCATAGCCTTTGCAAGACCTTTTTGTTTTCAGTGTTGGAGCTGCTTCTCTCTGGGGCTCCAGCCACCTCCCCATCCTGGAAACCATCCTAGTCCTTGGCTTGGAATTCTTTATTTCAATGGTTTTCCAGGTTTCTGAGATGGGTCTTTTGTGTCAAAGGGCTTCAAGCAGGTTTAGGGTTTTTTGGTTTGTTTTTTTTTTTTGGCTTTTTGGGTTACAGATGGAGATGCACAGGGGTTACTCCTGGCTCATGCATTCAGAAATCGCTCCTGGCGGTGCCCGGGGCACCATATGGGATGCTGGAATCGAAGCTGGGCCGGCCACATGCAAGGCAAACGCCCTACTGGCTGCACTATCGCTCCAGCCCCAAGGTTTCAGACACCTAAACTGAGTGTTTACTGGAGGGGGAATGGTGAATTATACCCAAAGTTTCCTACAGGAATGATTGTTTCAGCTAACGTACTAGAAAATTTTAAATTTTAAAGAAGTCGTCTGTGCAAAATACTTAAAATTAATAGTAAACAGGATTCTACTTCAGATTAAATCAAAGGAAGAAAGGAGTTGAAGGGACATAGAGGCCATTATGTTTGAAAGGGTAACATATATGTATAAATGTGTTATGTATATGAATTTGACAAGCTAGAATAGGCTAATTGTATCAACATGCCATTTTAAAAGAGCAAAAGAGGAACTTCTGAGTTTAGTTTAATATACTAAACGTACTAGTGAAGTCATAATTTAACATTAGGCCAAATATACAGAACTTAACAGATTTAGTTGACGGCATACTTTGTAAGGCTTTTTTTCAATTAAATTTTTCAACAAAGTATCTTTCTTCTAACAATGTTTTCAAGAAACAATTTGCCAAAAACATAATTATATTTCATTTTTATTAAATTATATCAACCTAAATAAGGTCTACTGCACCTCAGCACCGAAAAGTAAACTTGGGGCCGGAGCGATAGCACAGCGGGTAGGGCATTTGCCTTGCACATGGCCGACCCGGGTTCGATCCCCGGCATCCCATATGATCCCCCAAGCATGGCCAGGAGTAATTCCTGAGTGCAAAGCCAGGAGTAACCCCTGAGCATCGCTGGGTGTGACCCAAAAAGCCAAAAAAAAAAAAAGAAAAGAAAAGTAAACTTAAACACTACTTTATTTCACATGTTCTTCATGCAACGATCAAATGAAAAGGCCCCAAGATTATGAGGAAACTTTCAAACGGTGTCACCATATCACTATGATAGCAGGCCTGAGCTCAGTATCATTCCCTCAAGAAGTCAAGATTGAAAGCAACGGACTAAATAACAAATGGCAAAATTCAGAAAACACTTTAATAAAGGAAAAGGAAAGAAAGGGAAAGAAATGTAGGGAAGATCCTACCTTACAGAAGTCTCCTAATGAAGGATTTCAGGGAAAAGCAGAAGATTTCTTCCCCCCTTTTTTACCCCTTTTAGATGTTCCCTTCTGTCATAGGTGGGTAGGTCTGCATTTCTTTTTTTCAGGTTCCAATAATTGGCCTTTAAAATGGAGGATAGGATGCTCAGGTGTTTCTCTTTTGGTGTCCGGATAAGGCTGGCCATTCAGGCTATCAGGAACCACCTGACTTCTGTGATCCCTTCCATACTAAGTGATCTCTTATTTTAAGACAGTATCCCTGATTGTGCCCTGCCCCATACCCCTTGTCCTTATTATATATAACCAGATATTTTCATATATACTCCTTAAGAAAAAGAAGTTAAGGCAAAACAAATAATTCACATATAATTATCCTCCAAATGTGATGAAAAATTATAGAAATTAAGTGATTCATCAGCATTATATTCTTGAATTATTTCAATAAAAGAAAAAATATACATGAACAGGACTTAACTTTAGAAGAGTTCATATTTTGTTGATTCCAAGATCACCATCAGTTATAAGATACATTGTTATTTTATATTGCAAGCTGTCTTTAAATTTAGAACTTGTGTGCTGTAATGATATTACAGCAGGTCAAACATAAGCCACTAGTTGGGGTTCCATCTACTTCAAGTAAAAAATAAAAAAGGAAATATATTATTGGATGCTATATTGTTGGAAACAGACTTTTATAGAATATCAAATTGTCATTTATATAAAGATCATTTTTATTTCAAACCATAGGTACATGTTCATCCTGTTATAAAATCCATGTAAAGCTCATGTTAATTGTACAAACAATGTAATTCCTCAGTTGTTGTAAGAGATCAGTTCTTTTGAACTAAAAAGTGACAAAATTAGAAAGTTTGCATTAAGTAGTCCCTCTGTGTTATAAACTCCTTTACCTACATAATGCACTGTTTTATAGATGGATTTTATTAGTTTATTCCACTTTATTGCAAAGAAATCTTCCTTGAGATCATATTAGCTTATCACAAAATGTATCACATATCCAAAGGGTTTATTTAATTCTAATTTATGTGACAATGTGTTGTAACTTCATTGATACTGAACACATTTGCGGGATATAAAATAACATAACATGAGATTAACACCCAAGGACAGAAGAAATAGGGGCCAGGAGGACTGATCCATGGTTGGAAGCCTGCCTCAAGTTCAGGGGGAAAGGGCAGTTGGGATAAAGAGACAACTATTACAATGATAATTGGAAAGATCACTCTGCATGGGAGATGTGTGCTGAAAATGGGTAAAGGAACAAACATGGTGGCCTCTAAGTACCTGTATTGCAAATCATAATGCTCCAAAGGAGAGAGAGGGTAAGAAGAAAAGTGCCTGCTATAGAGACAGATGGGAGGGCTGGGGATAGCAGGTGGCAGGAGGGATACTGCGTTCATTGGCAGTGAGAAATGTATCCTGGTGGAGGGATGGGTGTGATGGAACTTTGTATGACTAAAACATTATAATGAAAGCTTTGTAGCTGTGTATCTCACAGTGATTCAATAAAAATAATTTAAAAATGTGTGTTGAGGATGTTTTAACTTTAACTGATGCTCTCTTATGAAGAACCCTAATTCTTACCTGTTGAATGAATATCATTTTGTGCAAATATCTGTTAAGAAGTTGGATATAAAGCTTGCTATTTCAATGAAGAATAAAGAAGTAGTACTTCAGAAAGTGGCTGTGAAGTAGATATTCCTAACATTAAACATACAGTAACTCGTAAGTTTGATGATTTTCTTATTACTGACTACTAGCCATGTGTCACCAAAAGTTTTTATATCAATGTTTAAAGATCAGAATAAGGGAAAATGAGAACATTTAGATATTACTTGAGTCTTATTATGTACTACTTCTTAATTATTATGAATTATTATACAATTTTTATGAGTGAAGTAGAGAAGTTATAACTTTTCTAAGGATATGCAAATATGGTCTTTGATATAACTTTACATAAATTATATCACACAGATATAAATGACACCATGTAAAGGGATTTACATATGAGAAATTGGAGAAAAACAGACCCCTGTTTATTCACGTGAAAAAGATTTTAAAATATGGCTTTTTGGGGGGCTATTTATCTTTCTAATTCCTAACTTTCCCATCATCATAAGAGTGGGGTGGGAGGTGGGGGTGGAATGAATCAGCTGCTTTTCTCAACTAATACATTGGTGGAAGTGATTTCACTTTTGATTAAGCCAGAAAAACATTTCACAGAAAATAATTTCCAGATGGGAACAGTGAAAAAAAACTATTATCAGTGATTTGTGTACCACAGAGAGGCTTTCAGAATGAAGTTCTGAGGCAGTGCTAGATTGCCGATATCTAAGCAAAGGTCAAAGCAGTTCCTCCCAAGTGATATTTCTGAGGCATCTAATGGTATCACTCTAAACACTTTAGATTGCCCAGGAAGCAACCCACAGCACAGAATGGTCAGCATGAACCTTCTTATTATTTGGTAATAAAAAAGAGTATTGACCTGAGCATTTGCCTGTTACTGTGCTCTGTACTATTTTGATTTTAGTAACTTGACTATTATTCTATATCAGTATCAGCTACTCTTACACTGGCTTTGTATGTTGCATTGTCATATAATGTGTTAGAGCAGGTATTCTTTCCCACAATTCATTGCTTCTCTATAGCTAAAACCTTAAAACCAGGAGGAAGAGATAACTATATTTTAGGAGGTGATCTACCTAAGATAACATGGTTCTCTTCCTCTCCAAGACATAGACATGTCTATAGTTAGACTTTATATGTATTTTTTTTAACAGCTAAGGTCTTTGTGAGGTCAGAGTATTTTCATTCCTTCTTATTTTCGAAGAGGTTTAAATGAACCCTGGGGATAGGGCATGATGCAATCTCTGGAATAGATTCCTGTGAAGGGGGTAGGAAGTTCAAACATCTTTTCTTTCAGACTGTTCCTACATAATTGATGCCATCACTTATTTAAGCCAAAACTGTATTTGAAAATTTCAGGTATGGTAAAAATAACATGCGCATAATAAGAAAGTAAACTTAACAATGAGGAAATAAATAAAAATACAAGTTGAGAAGCTATGCTCAGGAAGACATTAGAAAATTATCATTTGAACTTGAAAATGGACTGGAGCAATAGCATAGTGGGTAGGGTGTTTGCCTTGCACACGGCTGACCCTGGTTCAATTCCTCCATCCCTCTCGGAGAGCCCAGCAAGCTACCGAGAGTATCCTGCCCACACAACAGAGCCTGGCAAGCTCCTCATGACATATTTGATATGCCAAAAACAGTAACAAGTCTCACAATGGAGACGTTACAGGTACCCGCTCGAGCAAATGGATGAGTAATGCGATGACAGTGGTACAGTGCTACAACTTGAAAATATCTAGCAACCAAAGGAATGTAAAAGCAAACTGTTGAAAAGGTTTGAAGTCGCCATGCTTTCTATAGCATGAGGGAAATAAGAACATTTTTTATACTCCACCTACCCATATATTATTCTTATGGGCTTACAGTGGTGAGGTTCCATGCTAGGAGTATGCCTCTAGTTAATCCCATAACAATCATTGCAGGTATTCTTATCTTCATTTAAGGGGAGTTTGTGGGTGACAAAACCATGAAACTCAGTAAAAATGAATTATATGAGAACTTATAAAGATTTATTTTAAGAACAGAGGACTATGAATATCATTTGTTGCCAGAATTTAAAAAAATATATAGAAGATGTGGAGCAGAAGCCATCAAACTTCTCTGCAGGCCAGAGTAAATTTGTTTGGTCTTGCAGGTCATGCAGTGTTTGTCAGAATCATTCAGCTCAGCTGAGGTAGCATGAAAAGAACCATAGATAATGTACAAAGGGATGAGATTTTCTCTATATCAGTACAATTTGATCAGATAAAATCAGATAGTATGCCAGGTTTGGTTTATAGATTATGGTTCTCTGACCCCTAACCTATAGAACTAAGGAATTTATTCAATGGGCTGTTTCCTCTGTGTTTTTAATTCCTTTAAACCAATTTGAAATTAACCTTAGAAAGCAAGAATTAGAAATTTAAATAAGCATTCAAGTTGAGGAAATGAGTCAAAAATTCTGTTACCCCACAGTGGGAACATACCATAGTCCCTCAACACGAAGGCTGGTTGGTACAGTATTGTAAAATAAATCATTTAACCCATTTATGATTAATTTAACCCAGATAAAATCATTTTTCTGACCTCAGAATAAAACTCTGTAAGGGCCAGCGAGATAACACAGAATGTAAAGTGCTTGCCTTGCATTTTGCTAACCTGGTTTTAATCTCTGACAACATATATGGTGCCTCTAGCAATGCCTGGAGTAACCCCTGAACAAAGAGTCAGAAGTGAACTGAGCACCTCTGGGCATGGCCCCAAACCAAACCAAAATAAACCAACAACAACAACAAGGAAGAAAATTCAGGTTAAAAAAAATGCAATTACTTAAAGTCAATATTTTACCCAGATCTTCCAAATTCCACACCCTACAGAAAAGAGGTGTCCCTATAGGTGAAATATGGAATATGTACCAGTAAATAATATGCACCCAGAAATGGCCAGGTATAGATTGAAATCCCACCCCTCCATCTATGAACTTGAAGTGACTTCATCCTCCTATAACTTGATCTTCCTATCAGAAAACTAGGCACATACTAAGTTCCTCATAGGGCTGCTCAGTAACAAAGCATTTAGCCATTAACTAAATGATTTATGTGCATTAATACAAACAGATTGGGTCCTGTTTCCATGCCAGAAATCTCATACCAGGGTCTGTATCTAACATGCAGAACTGAGTATGTAGCCCTGTAGAAGATGGACTGTGAAAGCATCTTATACGCAAATAGAAAAATATACATGCATATGGAGACTGTACATGGATATGTAGATTTTAGGCTAAAGCAGAGCAGAAAATATCTGGTTGCCTTTGTGACACAGTTTTGCATGGGAGCAATCAGCTCTTTGTGAGAGCAGGGCCCAGGCCCAGGTTTGCACAGCCCCCCGCAGTGAACCTTATCTATGTCCAAGAGGGGCTCTGCTGCTTCTCAACTCAGTTTACTCTGCTGCTTTCCTGTTTCCATGCACTAAAGACATGAAAAATCCTTCTTGCATCTATGTATCACTGTATCCCTGTCACTGTAGCACTGTCCTCCCTTTGCTCATCCATTTGCTTGAGCAGGCACCAGTAACATCTCCATTGTGAGACTTGTTACTGTTTTGTGCATATCGAATATGCCACAGGTAGTTTGCCACGCTCTCCCATGTGGGCAGGATACTCTCAGTAGCTTGGGCTCTCCAAGAGAGATGGAGGAATCTAACCCGGCTCGGCCATGTGCAAGGCAAACGCCCTACCCATTGTGCTATTGCTCCAGCCCATGGATCTATGTAGCCACTCTTTTTGTTTTCTGCAATTGGTTTCTTTCATTTTCGTGTTATGACATTTTTCTTCACAGGACCTCATAGAACAGTGTCAGAGGACACTTTAAACTGAAAAATTAGCAGAGTATCTATGACAAAAGAATGCTCAGGTTAAAAATCTTAGATAAGCAGAAAGAATCAACGGTCTTCCTACAGTTTCATCGTTCTCAAAGATATCTGAGCGAAGAGCCATTGAGCATATTCTTGCCTTAAACAATTATTTGGGAAATTTGGCCAATATAATATCAGAAAAATCCCAGAGGACTATTGTTTTAAGGTGATGGAGAAGTGGTGCAAAGGTTAAAACACTTATCTTGTATGTGGCTGTGGCCCCAAGTCTGGTTTCAATCCCAGTACCATGTATGTGTCCCTGAATACAGCCAGTTGTGAATCCTGAATTCAAACAAGGGTGTGACCCCTGAAAACTGCGTAGGGTGCCCCCTTAATGAATTTAGCATTTTAAAGCAAGCAATTTTATGTTTTTGGATTGTTTCTTGTTTGGAGGTCACACCCATCTGTATTCTAGTCTTATTCTTGGCTCTGTCCTCAGGGATCATTCTTCGTGGGACTTCAGGGACAGCACGAAGTGGTAGAGATCAAATTCAGGTGGCCTATATGCAGGACAAGTGCTTTTGTGCTGCACTCCATCTCTCTAGCCTCAAGACAAACATTTAGAATATATTTGTTACAATCAGCATTCGCTGATACTATTTCAATTAAGGGTATCTAGAGATCACCTTATTATTAAATCAATAAATAATATGTTGTGTAGTAATAGCAAGTGTAGGACCAGAAGACAAAATTAAGTTTTAGGGTGCTTTTATTGCATGCTGCCACCCCTTATGGTTTCTTTGGTTTGGGGTGATCTTGAAAACAGAGCCAGAAGTAAGCCCTAAATACTGCTGAGTATGGGGCCTTGAAACAATAACAGTAGTAATGTCAAGAATAATATAGCTGTGAATTTATAGTATAGCTGTGAATAATACAGATTTATAGCTAAATGCCTGTAGGCTATTGTCTAGTGAGCTGATGGATTATTTAAATGAATCTACACAAAAAAATCTTGTGAAGTTATTTGACTTATCCCTCACCTATAAATGTGAAAATGAGGTGTATAGAAGCTAAAACTCCATGAAGATCAAAACGCTGCTAAGTAAGGCACATAGAAGAATTGCAGCTGCTGGATTCTAATGCCTTAGCTAAATAGAGTAAGAGTTGGAAGACATCTGCCCCCAATTATATCTAAATTAGTTTGATCTTAGAACATGTTTTATAATTCAACAATTACATATATAAATTGCCTATGGAGAAAAACTCTAGCTTTTAATTATAAAGCACTAATAAAAAATCGAGAAGGCTATGCAGCTTTTTTACTTCTTTTATTTCTAAGACATGTAACTGGTTAATTCAGTAGACTCACAGATTTTTTGGCAAAATTTAAGAACAAGAGGTTATAAAGCAAAGCTGTTTTACAGTTTTAAAATATTACATATAATCTAATTCTTGTTTCTAATGATACTGATATCCATGGACCTATTAAGGAATAGATTTCTTATTTCAGTCCCTGTAGGTACTGATTAGCCCCAACCTGCTCCCAATTTGAAGCAATAAAGGCCAAGAAAGATCAATAAAAGCCACACATAATTTAATGTTCCTGAAATTGTCTCTCTAAGGTGATAGAAATTTAACAGTGCTTAATAAAGAAATAGATATGCCTAAGTTCCCTTTGCTCCATGCCATCACTATCCACTTTTCTCTAGATTCAGGTGTGTAATTTTCTGCCAAGTGATGCAGACTTCTCATTTATTAAGGGAACATAAATGATGAGCTATTGAAAAGATTTTTTAGTAAGGCCCTACAATATTCAGTAAGGTAGAAAAAGACATTGGTTTTATAAGTAGGTAAATAAAAACACATAAAATGATCATAAAATATGACAACAGATGATTATTTATATAATATACAAAATATACACATACATATATGTATTTAAATATATGATATATGTAAATATATATAAAAACCATGTATTAATATATATCCACGTTTCATATTATTGATGCCAAGATGCTATTAATTCTAATATATATTATTGATGTGATCAATTTTTTTAGCACAGAATATCATATTATTTTAAATATGCCAGTTTTTGTAAAACACATTCAGATTTCAAGAATTGAAGAATTTAACAATATCTTATCTGTAGTCTAGCTGAGATGCAATGAGCATATAGTTAACTAATCATTGTTGAGGTTGGAAGAATAACAGAAAAGTAAATAAGGTGAAGTTAGTTTAAGAGGAAATTGGTTGGGTCTGTGGTAGAGAAGTTGGTGGGTCTGGGAAGAAAATTGTCATTATTAACATACTGGGAATTCTAAAGAAATTCTTAATACTATGTCAAATTGAAATGCTTGTTGGATTAGTTAGGATAGCCTATAGAAGGGTCACCCTCTTACCATTACTATTTTTCCCTCTGGTGTATTTGTAGGTACTGAAATTGGGAAATGATTAGTTATTGTCCCACAAATATCATAACCATTTGAGTCTGCAGGGTGGTCTCTATTGCAAGAATTCTTAATCATGTGTAGGCTTTCCTGTTTCACTGATATTATTCCATGAAAAAATAAAAATCATTTCTTTAAAATGATTTTCTTTATAAATAATACATTTCTTTGTTTCTGAGTGTCATACTAACTAAAGACTTGGTAATGATAACATGAAAGTTGGCTTATTGTAGAGTTCAACCAGTGCCTTATAAATCCTTAATATTAACCCCTTTTCAGATAGGTATTGGGTGAATGCCCTTTCCCATTCTGTAGACTGCCTTTGTATTCTGGTCATTGTTTCTTTTGAGGTACAGAAACTTCTTAATTTAAGTCCAACTTTTTTTTTTATCTGTTTCCACTTGCTTGGTCAGTGGCTTTTCATCTTTGAAGATACCTTTAGTTTCAATGTTGTGGAGAATTATGCCAATCTTTTCTTCAACATACCTTATTATTCTGGTCTGATGTTGAGGTTTTTAATCCATTTTGATCTGACTTTTGTGCATGCTGTTAGGTGGAGGCCTGAATCCATTTTTTTTTTTTGCATGTAGCTGTCCAGTTTTACCAGTCCCACTTGTTAAAGAGACTTTGCTTGCTCCACTTCACATTTCTTGTTCCCTTATCAAAGATTAGGTGATCATATATTTGAGAGTGTGTGTAAGGATATTCCACCCTATCCCATTTGTCTGCAGCTCTGCCTTTGTTCCAATATCATGCTATTTTAATTATTACCACTTTGTAGTACAATTTGAGGTTGGGGAAGGTGATGCCTCCCATCTACTTTTTCCCAAGAATACATTCAATCCCATCAGAAAATGGGGCAATTAAATAAACAGAAACTTTCTCAAAGAAGAAATCCAAATGTCCAAAAGACACATGAAAAAATGTTCTGCATCACTAATCATCAGGGAGATTCAGATCAAAACAACCACGAGGCATCATCTCACACTACAGAGACTGGCACACATCTAAAAGAACAAAAGCAACCAATGTTGGCATGGATGTGGGGAGAAGGGGACTCTTTCACTGCTGGTGGGAATGCCCATTGGAAAATAGCCCTTTTGGAAAACAATATAGATGTTTCTCAAAAAATTAGAAATTGAGCTCCCATTTGACCCAGCAATTCCACTTCTGGGAATATATTCCAAAGATGCAAAAAATTGCAGTAGAAACTTTAACTCTACACAATGGCATACTATAGAGCTGTTATAAGGGATGAAGTAATAAAATTTGAATATAAGTGGATCAACATGGAGAGTATCATACTAAGGAAAATGAGTCAGAAAGAGAGGGACAGACATATAATTGCTGCACTTATTGGTGGAATATAAAGTAACATAATGGGAGACTAACACCCAAGGATAGTAGAGATAAGAGACAGGAGGATTTCTCCATGGCTTGGAAGCCATATTGGGGAGAAGACAGATGAAAGAGAGAAGGGATCACAGAGTAAATGATGCTTGGAGGGCTTACTCAGGATGGGATGGGAGATGTGTGGATCCTGAGACTATGGATCCAACATGATGGCCATTTAATACCCATCTTGTGAACCATAACACCCAAAAGAGAGAGAGAATAAAAGAGAATATGTCTGCCACAGAGGCAGGGGGACATGGGGGGTGGTAGGAGGGATACTGGGAACATTGTTGGTAGAGAATGGGCACTGGTGGGGGGATAGGGACTTAATAATTGTATGACTGAAACATAATCATGAAAGTTTGTAAATCTGTAACTATCTCACAGTGATTCATTAAAAAAATTAAAAAGAGAAAAATATAGATGCTAACATAAAAAATAAATTAAAAAATATGGCTTAAATTACTCTATTATTTCCCACCTATTATTTAACTGCTTAATATTAAAATTTTATAGGTTTTTACTTTACATTTAAATATATTCCATAAAGTTAAGATCATGTAGTTTTAATTGCAGTTTTAATTTTTTCCCATTTAAAATAGACACCTGGTGCTTATTTTAAAGCAAAATGTTTAGTTTGTGTAGATATTAAATCACATAATTTCTAGTGTGACTCATGTAATAATTGCTTTATTTGACATAATTTACATTTATATTAATCTATGTTTAAGTATTCTGACTTCTGCAAGTTGAGTAGTAAGGAGTTATATTAAGCAGTAATAAGTATAGTTTTAGGGGAAACCTATAGCTATATAAAACTCAACAGAAGAAAAGAAGATCAAATCATTAGACTGTAATCTTCCACTGCTTTTTATAGTACTGTATAACATGAGCTCATGTGGATTCATGTACGTGCAAAATTTGAACAAATTAAACTGTGCTTGACAATATTATTGACTCCACAAATCCACAGTATTTCTGAAAATAACTGTTAGAGATTCCTTATGATTCTAAATAATTTTCAAAATTATCTTTAAACTTACAGATTTAGAAAACTGTCATCCTATAAAATAGGAATGTTGAAGCATGGGTGGAAGAGAAATCACACTCATGGTGGGTGTAGAATTGGAATATATGTCAAACTCTTATTAGTAGTTTTGTAAATTATGATGCCTTAATAATATTTTGGAAAATAAGTAAATAAAATAAAAATGATTGAAATGTTACATAAAAGTAAGAACTTTAAAGTTAATAAGTCTTTTAAAACTGTATATATCTTCCCCTACTTAAAGAAGTTTCCAAAGTACCATAATTGATAATTTTATTTCCATGAGTTTCTGATATTCACATCAGTGTTTTAGAAATCGAAATTCATAGATATTTTCTCAAAAATAATTCAAAGTGACATATACTTCTTATCACTGAGCCCATAATTTTAAACTTTGTTTATATCAGGCACTCTTTCACAATTAGAATTCTTTTGAGCTTGACCATTTAGATTTATACTTGGTATATTAACTCTTTAGGAAGACATGAATTCAATTGCCTTTAAAAATCTGATGAATATATTAAAGACACATCTTAAAATTTATAGTCTGGGCAAATAAGTGCTACCTAGCTCAAATAACTAGATGCTGAAAGGCTGCCATGACAATCTCCCAAAAAGGAGTTTGGGGAAAAATATAATACTGGAGAATATTAATAGAGAGGGCAAATAAGGCAAAGTTGATATATTGGTTTGCGAGAAAGCAACTAAATAAAAATTCAAGGGAACTCCAAAAACTGAGCCTAAAAGAAATTTCAGTATGTAACAATGGGTAATTCTTGGGGTTTTATTTCCCCTTAAAAGCATTTTTTTAGATAATGGGTTTTAATGATTCTTCACTTTCTCATATATCTAACTTTTTAAAATTACTTTTTATGAAGAAGTGTTTGTTTTATACTTTAAATAAAATGTAAGACTCATATTTTTTACTGATCAAGCATTTCATGAAAAAAACTAGTATCTATAGAATCTACTTCTGAGATGATTTAGTGAAATATTAAAAGAAATAGCTTAACATTTCTGTTCTAGCAATGACTTTTTAGGTCTCAGTTACATTGTAAGTAAAAGTTGACCTCTTAGATTATTTTCTGTCAAATAGCAGTGACTGGGGTCTTTTCATCGTGTCTGTTTCCTATTTATGTTCAGTTGCTCAAAACCACCCCATACTGCAAGGAGGATATCATTGCATTTTAAGACGAAATTGATTGCCTAATCAATGTTCAGAGATGTTGAGAGAGAGAAATCTAAGACTGAACTTGAGTTCATTGGTTTTTCCGAGTTGTTCTCACAAAGTTAGGATAATGATTCATCAATATCACTGGCCACTTAGGATGAATGTCAACAGTTCTGCAAAGCGCATCACTTTATTACTGCGTTTTACATTTGGAGGATGTTACTTGGATCTGCCATTCTCTATTGGCTTGAAAGCAATCATGATTTATTGATTTAAGAAATAATGAAATATATTAATCTCATTTGATTTCTATTTTCAAGTATTATACTGAGAAGAATTTTTTATTGTTGTTTATACTAAGGGAAAGAGTCTCAGCATCTCCATTTCTCTATCAATATATGCAGCTTCATTATCTTTTCTCTGTTCTATCAGTTACCCCAATAAATTACTTATTTTAATGTCATTTATAAAAGTACGTTATTCCATTTCCAGTAAAAAACAGCTTTAATAGGAAATTGTTAATGGAACATTGGATCAACTTAGAAATCCAGAATTTCAAAATGACAAATCTATTATTTATGATGAATAATAGTCCTGAATTTTAATATGACTTTTTTTCCAAAATTCAGTCTTATAGTGCAATTCTTTGCAAAGTGGAAGAGAAGACAGATTTTAACCAGGATAAGAATGCTTTTTTGTTTTGGGACCTTAACTGGTGGTGCTCAGAGCTAATTCCTAGTACCGCTTTCAAGGGTCACTCCTGAAGGTGCTCAGGGAGCCATAAATGGTGCTAGCGATCAAACCCAGGATATTTCATGTACAAGGCAAGAGCTCTATGCAATGCATTGTTGCTCCGGTCCCAGAATGGTGACTTTCAAAGTTCCTTCCCATTCATTTTTTTCTTTTATGATCATCTTGGCTTATAAATCATAACAGAAACTAGAATTGAAATAAATAAATCCACTGCAGTGTCTTTGTATCTTATTTTTTTTTTTGCTTTCTATGTATGAAAGCAAAAAAATATCTGTGATATTTCATAAATAAATTCTCCGGAGGCATGAAGTTTATGTTTGTTTTGGAAATATTATGGAAGCAAAGTTATGGTACGGAAGCAAAGACTAAGTTTTTAAATCATTGTTGTGCATGCTCTCCTTTTCATTGTTGTTTCTCTGACCTTTTACCTCTGTGATATTGTCAGGAATAAAGCTAAAGTTTGTGGTAAATTTCTGCACTTTTTCAAATAATATATGGAAGGAATTGTGCATCTCATTTTGTTACTAAAACATACTTTTTTATTTAGATGTATCTTAGAATAGAAGGCTTCACTTATTTGAACATTGCCTGCAAGTAATATTTTTGATCTTCTACCTGTTACAATATTAGAATGGTGAAGCACAGAAACTTTTCTTGTGTCTCTATTATATATCAGTCTTTACCTTCAAGCTCTTATATTTTTGCAGAAAATTAATAATTGCTATGATTTTAATTTATATTTATTTTGGCATCAAGAATTATTCAAAATACACAGTATGCAGGTTGCAAAATTATGGAAATTTATCTGAATGAATGAAAACCATAAATTCACAATACACATCATAGTTATATTCATAATTTCAACAAAATTGTGACAATTTTGTTGTTTGAGTCAATGTTCTATCTATTACCAGACACAGGTAAAAGTTTTAAGGATACATGATCTAAGCAATAGGTTTTATGAGTTCAATTATTGAAGTGTTTTCTTTCTTTTCCAAAATTATACAAATAGTGTTTTGCCTTTATTATGCCAGTCACTCCTACATAGAGTAAATTAGTTAAAAAAATATAGAAATTGCAAATGATTCTCATGTTTTTCACTGAACAGCTGTGTGAATTAGGGCAAGACACTCACTAACTTTTATTATCTAATGTCTAATATAATACACTTAACTAGCTAATAATGTCCTTCCAAGCTTTAACAAAGAATGTTTCTATATAGTACATTATTATGCAAATAATGTGCATTCATTATAGAAATATACAAAGAACAAAATTTTAAAAAGGAAAGGGTATCTGCAGTTCTCTTTTGGAATATAAAAAGTTTGAATTAGTCATTGTTCTCCAAGCTTGACCCCAACCATCAAGCTTTCCTATAATTAATTCTTCCCTGCTAATCTCTCATATATAATCATTAATAATAATATTTTTAATAATGAGAAAATAACATGGTTTTTAAACCTGCAATGCTCAATACTAATTCTTCAGTTGAGACAAAATCTGTAATGACCAGGGTTGGACGTGTTCAATGCCATTGCTTCACCTGTTTGAGTAAAGTACTTTGGAAATTAAGCTACTTGGAAAAGATATTTTTATATTCATCATTCTCACATAATGAGACTATTTTTTCTTTATTAAATCAGAAATGAAAAAAATCAGCGTATATGATCTTGGTTTCCAGGAACCAATAAATATCATCATTTATTTCAGGGGAATTTACCGAGTTAATATTTTTTGTTCTAAGCTTCTTGGTCTGTTAGGTGATATTATTTTATCTGATAGCCTAAACAAAATAAACAAAAAGCTTCATAAAATTAATCTTATGTGTGTAGTGAATTTAAATTTTGCAGTTACAAAAACTCAAGTATGAAAAAACATATTAAATGTGAGGAAGCTCTTGTTAGTAGTCAAACTCTTATTAGTAGTTTTGTTTATCTTTCTCTTCTGCTAAGGCAAAATTTCCTTAGTAATTTATTCATTTCTAACTTAAAATCAGTCAATTTTGTATTAACACATTTAATCTTCTACTTTCTTTCTCCAACCCTTTCACTCCCACACACTATTCTGTATGAGAATCTGAATTCAGAAAAAAAAATAGTAAACTATTTTTAATTAAATATTTTAGATGTAGGAACTTGGTTTGCAGTTGATTGTGATTATTCCTCCAGGTGACTTTTGTTGAGCTTTGATATATTCTATTAGAAACATTGTTTATTCACCCCCAATATAACTATTCTTGAGGCATAGTTCTTAAACTGTTTGAAACACTTCGTGAATGTTGCAGTAAAACTTTCTTATATCGCTTCAAATTAGCATTGGTGTATTCCTTGAATCCCAGAACTGGAGTAGCCAGGTGCCAAGGAATTTTATTATATTTTTTGAGGAGTTGCTAGATTGGTTATTTTTAGGGTGAAATTTGGAGTGTTAAATAAAAACTTAAAGCTTTTATTATTTATCAATATCATAAGCATGCAATCATATACAAATATATAGTGAAAGAAATTTTAAGCAGTTAAGGTACCTAATGGATATTTATTTCTTGTCAGTGGTCTTTAATTAAAATTCACATTTAAACATCAGACGTAGCTGTGTATATATTAAAATGACTATATCTGGAGCAAGGGAATTAACACTCTTTTTAGATTGTATCCAACATAATATGAGAATATACTGTGGTAAGTTTTATGAAGTTTGTAAATTATGAAATAAAACTAAATGATTTGTATTTTATGGAATCGTTTGCATATACTATAAATAAATTCTGTAACTATATATCAGTGGGTTAGACATTGAAACAGTTTTGTAATTTGTGTTGATTCCTCACAATCCTTTCCCACCAATGGTTATAATATTATAAAGGCATAAGAATTACCAATACAATGCAATATAATGGAGCGGATCAATGAACAGCGGGAAGATCATCTGCCTTTCACACAGCTGACCCAGGTTTGATCATTCCATATAGTTCCCTGAACACTGCCAAGAGTAATTCCAGAATGCAGAGCAGGAACTAACCCGTTAGCATTGCCAGGGTTTGCCAAAAAATAAAAAATTATTTTTAAATACAATATAAAATAAAATTTACAATAGCTTCAGCAAGTATATAGTTTCTAGGAATAAGTAAAATAAAACTTTCAAAGTGTTTGTGTTCAAATAGATATTCATTAAATATAATAATATTTAGGTAAGAGCTACTTCCACAAAAGTCATTATTCTAAAGATATTAATGTTCTATAGATTTACCTGTTAAAATAATTCATTATGATGTCAAATTACCTTTTTCAAAATAAAACTTCAGTATAATACCTTAAACCATTTTTACAAGTTTTGCTAAGATGTTCTTTAATTTTTGAGAAAATCAAATCGCCAAAATACTCTGAAAGTTTCAAAGAAGAAAGTAAAAGTTGAATAAACTCGTTTTATAAATATTCACATTTCTGGAAAGAGAAGTGTTGCTTTAGCGTAGAGTGAAAAAAAAATGTGACAGCAAATGATAAACTGCAAGGCGAAATCCAGATCCAGGCATAAGCAATAACATAGTACATAAACCAGTTAGAGTTTATATCAATGGCATTTATTTAGTAAATGCATGGAAATAGATTGATTATCCGCATTGAGACAACTGGAAATATAAAAAGTACTCTGAGTTAAAGGACGGGAGAAAGTACAGCAGTTAGAGTACATGTCTCATTGGTATCTGGCGGGAGTTAGATTCCTGGCACCACACGGTCCGCAGTTCATGGCAGGTGGCAGCCCTAGAGGCTACCTGAAACAATACCGAGCCCTCAATACCACCAGGATGGTCCTGATATTCTCCTTTTGCAGGGCTCAAGTAGCATTGCATTGTCTGGCCTTTGCATTGAACCATTGGTCGTACAGTCTAAGAATTGCCATTGGGAACCCGAGGTCTTTTCTGCTTGGCAGACAAACAGTAAATGAAAATTGCTCAGAAAAGATATTTACCACAGACTATACAGACAAATCCCAGTGTGTTAAAAACTAAAATGAAAAAAGGAAAAAAAAAGTAGAGCAATAAAAAAAACCCCTTTATATAGACAACTTAGTGCAGAGCCTGCAAGCTACCCCTGTCAGATATGCCAAAAACAGTAACAAGTCTCACAATGGAGACGTTACTGATGTCTGCTGAGCAAATTGGTGAACAAAGGGATGACAGTGATACATTGAAACACAACTTAACAACAACAACTTGTTAACACTTAGCTAGAAAAAAAATTGCCCTTTAAAACTTTAAAATACACTAAAAGAGAGTGTATAGCTCAGTGATAGAGCTTCTCTCTGTCTCTATCTCTGTCTCTGTCTCTGTCTCTCTGTCTCTCTCTCTTTCTCTTTCTGTATGTGTTTGTTTTGGGGGAAGAGGAGATAAATCCTGGTACATTCTTCCCGAAGAGCTAAGTAAATGGAAGACACTGAGAATAGTATTGTCAAAAACTGTAAAATAATTCAATAGAAAAATAATATATATATATAGAAATAGACTCATTCTTTAGTTTCAGTTTATTCTTTACAACATAAGTAAATAGTCTAGGAGTAATCCTGTGGGGGGGGAAATGTTTCTGCAAGAGCCATAATGGGGGAAAGGAGAAAGGCCTGTGCATAAAACCTTATATAGAGAAAATGGCTCGTAAGGTTAAATGTAAAATGTGTCACTACATAAGCCACTTTAATATTTAACGCATATGAAAAAAAGTTTTGTAATCTAGAGCTAGGAAAAGTCTCAGATTTACTAGAGGAATCATCCATAAAGTAAAATAAAATGGATAAGTTGAACCGCATCAAAATTAAAAATCCTTCCTCCACAAAAGCCACAAAGAAAGGGTAAAAGACACCAGCCATAAATTGAAAGAAAATATTTGCAGAACACACATATAGCTGGGTATCAGTACTAGAATATGTAAGAAACTTTAGGGGGGTTAATTAGGAAAAAGAAAAATAATGGATAGACTTTTGGGGGTTTTTTTGTTTCTATTTTGCTTTTTGGGTCACACCCAGCAATATACAGGGGTTACCCTGGCTCTGCACTCAGTAATCATTCCTGGTGGTGCTCGGGGGACCATATGGGATGCTGGGAATCAAACCCGGGTGGCAAGGCAAACTCATGCAAGGCAAACTCCCTACCCACTGTGCTATTGTTCCAGCCCAAATGGATAGATATTATTCAGATGGTAGACAAGCACATGGATAAATATTAATCTGGATTATAAGAGAAACACAAATGAATAATATAGACACCAGTACCTACCCATCATAATGTAAAAGAGTGATAACATGAAATTCTAGAATGCTAAATATTGTGTTTCAAATACATTGCTGATGGGAACACAAATACTGTTTTGGAAAATATTTCTAGCTTATAAAAGTAAACATACATTCACCACACAACACAACAGTCATAGTCTTTGGATTACTCCTCAGGAATTAAAATTGTGCTTGCATAAAGCATAAGTGTTAATATATTCATTGCAATAGCAGATATTGGAGTTAGCACATAAGTCTTTCTACAAATGTGGTTTAACAAACTGTGGTAATACCATATCATAGAATACTACTCAACAATGACAATGTAAAAGCTGCTGGTACAACTTTAATGAGTTTCCAAGGAGATGTACTGTGTACCACAAGACAATCTAATAGGATAGCAGGGAAAATAGGCACAACTTACAACATGCAGATACCCTAAACCACACAAATTCTACTTCTATTTGTCCTAAACAGACTAATCCTCTTGTAAATAGATATATGTATTTTAACGTATTTTTTTAAATTTTTCAAAATAGAACTAATACCTATAAGAATAAACTGAGTGATAGTTAAACTGTGGAAATAGGTTCATCATTAGATATATTAACAACTTCATTAATGTATCTCTCAGAAAAATTTGAGCAATATACAAATAAAAATATAATTTAACTTCAAATAATTCAAATCAGGCAAAACTAGACATATTTTAGAATATACATGTAACTGAAGAAATGCTGAGAAAATTAAGGAGATTAATAGATTAATGAATGGGATTAATAGTTAAAGTAATTCAGGAATGTACTCTGAAATGTGGAAGAAAAGAAAACAAGGGAATGCTAGTAAAATCTAGGAATATTACCTGAAAGGTGAAAACATAGTAATTTGGGATAGGAGTAAAGAAACTTAAAAAGTATTATTAGTACTATAAATCAAGTGGTGGTTATAATGGATTTATATTTATTTTTATCTTTTATACTCCAAAATAAAATTTTAATCAGTCAGTTTGCACTAAAAGTACAATAATCAGCCAACGGCATGTTATTTGAAATTACTTTCATGTACTAATGATAGTATTTTTTGCTGTTTTAAATTTTAGGTGTGTTAACCGCAATACTATTGCTGTTTTAGGTTGTTTTTCTGTAGTTGTTTGGGACTGTCCTGGCTCTATGGCATGACTAGAAACACCTCTGTCCCACAGGTAGAGCATTCCCTCTCAAGTCTAGAAAAATCAAAAATACTTATAGGGATTATCAGATGTATCTTGAGAGAAAAGGGAGGCAGAGCTGCAAGTGGTTGAGAAGCAGTGCTCTTGAACACCTGGGTAACACATACATTTTTTTTTAATTTTATTAAATCACCGTGAGATAGTTACAAGCTTTCATGTTTGGGTACATTTTCACCAATCAAATATATTTGTTCTTACTTCTTCACCTCCTACCTATGTAATAGTTGCTGATAATGGAAGAATGCTTTTTGGAAAACTTTCTTTTAATATTTTTCAGAACCACATTGTGTTATCATTCAGAAAGCACCAGAAAGCATGACAGTCAGATCCATCATTATGAGTGTTCAGGTTACCCTCACTCACCTGGGAATGGTAAACACCAACAGTGACTGCACCTATGGTTGGCTGCGGTTTCACTTTTCACCTATGGTGGTGAAGGGTCATGTCCAGAGAACATTCACCACCACACATCAGCAAGTTGCAAATTTGGAAGTGGAAGCCCCCCGCCCCCCCCAAAAAATCTGCACAGAATATTGATAAGATTCCCTTTCTGTCTAGAACAGAGAGAAAAATAGAGTAAAAACATGGTTAGACAAAAGCTTTACTTTTCCTACAAGGTCTTTGAAAGAACCCTGAGGGTTGATTATACAGCTTACATATTTTGAAATTTAATTAGGTGGTCTGGGTGGCCAGTGGGGAGGAAGCTGATCTTCTCAAAGTTAGATGCTATCAAAGTGACTTTTTATTAACTTTGAAATTTTGAAACATCTTTAACTGATGCCTGTTTGCTGTTGAAACTTTTTCATTTTGCCTTCACACGCTACTTCTTTTAATCTTTCAGTTTAATTGGCTATTACTTGCACTAGGAAAGCTATCAAGAGGAAGATAGTTTGAAGTAATGGAATACTTAAAACTTTGCTATGTTTCTTTTTCATACAAAGGGTTGTGAATATTTACATATAGAAAAAAATCCCACACCCACATGAATATATTACTGTGGAAATGGCACTAAACTACCATAGATGTGGCTTTTCCCCTCTTTCTAGATTTTACTGCCTTTCCATATAAGGTAACTATGTTGACAAGATGTAATATAACTCTACTGTAATTATTGTTATTTAAAATTTCTACTTTCAAATTTTATTAGATATTTGAGTAAAGCCTTATTCTGTTTTCTCATTTAAATCTTTTAAGCATTTAGGAAACCTTGTGAGGTATCTACTTCCTTCAACTAGTTATGTGATGGAATATCAGAAAAATCACATTTTTATCATTAGTATTATTATCAATATGAATTGGAATACAGTGTGCAAAAATATAAATTTTTCTTTAAAAAATTTTACATCTCAATAGTTTTGAGTACATTCCCAGAGCTATGCAGACATCATTACTATCAAAGTTACATTTCATCACACTGATAAGAAACTCCATATCCATAAGCATAAATATTCCAGTTTATCTCTCCATCCCCCAACAGCTGCTGTCCTACTTTATTCTCTATATTTTTGTGTTCTACTTGCTTCATATTGATAACAAAATATGTGATCTTTCAGACTTATTTATTTCAGTACACACTATTTTCAAGGTTAATACATATTATAACATGCTGCATTGATTTCCCTTTGTATTGTAGAATAGTATTCCATTATTTATATGTGCAACAATTTGTTATCCATTCATTAGTGACAGAACATTTCACTATTCCTGCTATTTGGGCATTATATGTAATGCTGATGAGAATATTCACAGGCATGTTTTTTTCTGGGTATGTTTTCAGTTTTTTTTGATCCACAACTAATGAAATTTCTTGTGGTGACTGTGTTTAATGATATGAGAAAATGTTGAACTGTTTCTTCAAGTGATTGCAGCAAATCATAATCTTACTTGCAAGACTGAAATTGAGGTTTGTTGATTCTTTTTTTCATCTTCACCAGCACTTGTTTTTGTTATGCTGATGATAGACATCCTAGTGTTTAAAAGTAGTATCTCATTGTTTAGATTTTCATTTCCCTGAACATAATGTTGAATGTCCTTTACTGTTCTTCTGGACTGTTTTTGAATCATCTTTAAAGTATCTATTTAGTTGATTGTTTTCTCAAATTATAGTGTTTTTTACACATTCTGAATACAGTTTCTTTATTTTATATGTGTTTTTACAAATATTTTGTTTCATTTTGAGGAATGGCTTCACAATTTTTGATGCTATTGCTTTTACATAAGTTTTGTCAATGTCATTAGACATTCTCATTTGATGCTTAAGAAACGATCTTACATTTAGGTTAGGATACAATTGGAGTAATATTTTGTGTAAGGTGTGAAATATGGTCCAACTTTAATGTTTACCTATGACTCCAGTTATTCTTTCTCTTTTTTTTAATTGAATTACAGTGAGATACACAGTTAGTAGGTTGCTGGTGATTGGATACCCATCTCTTTTTTTTTTTCTTTTTGGGTCACACCTGGCGATGCACAGGGGCTACTCCTGGCTTTGCACTCAGAAATTACCCCTGGCGGTGCTCAGGGGACCATATGGGATGCTGGGAATCGAACCCGGGTCTGCCGCGTGCAAGGCAAATGCCCTACTCTCTGTGCTATTGCTCCAACCCCAAGAGTACCCATCTCTTAACCACTGTGAATTTCCCACAACCAATGTCCCCAGTTTACCTCCCACCATCCTCCCAACCTGCATCGCCCCACCTCAGCCTGCCTCTATAGCTGGCACTTTCTTTCTCTCTCAGTCTTTCTTATTCTCTCCTTCTGAGAATTATAGTTGGCAGTATAGGTAATGAGAGGTCATCATGTATCTCCTTTTATCTATTTTCAGCAGTTCAGTTTTTGTCCAGAGTGATCATTTCCAACTATCATTGTCTTATTGATCCTTTCTTTCTCCTAACTGCCTTCTCCCACCCTTTCACTTTGGCAAGCTTCAATCTGTATATGAGTCCTCCTGGCGCTCTTTTCACTGTCTGAGGATATTAGTCTCAGAATATGCATTTTTGTATCCCCCAGATGAGTGCAGGAATTCTATGTCTGTATCTCTTTCTCTATCCAGTTATGCTAGAGCCATTCTTAGAAGAGTAAATTTCTTTGAAAGGGGCACATCTAGCAGTCCTTGGAGATTACTTCCAATTCAGGGATTGCTCCCTGAGGTGCAGGGGGGACCAAGTGGTTACCCTAAATGAGTGGGAATCAAAAGAATGTAAACCATGAATTCTCTCCAGCCTTTAATCATTTTCCCAACACTTTAAAAAAGTAGTAGTTTCACTCATTTAAATTGTATTACAATATTGTTAAATATAATTTTGCCTTAAATGAAAGGGTCTATTTCTGGGTTATTTACTTAGTTGCATTAAACTCTTTGTCTATCACTTTGTGAGTATAATATGCACTTGATTAATGTTGGTTTATGAAACTTGGGTAGTAGAATGCTTTGATTTAATTATTTTAAACTTATATCAGCTCTTTTTAATATCTCTCTCTCTTTTTTTCTTTTTTTGCTTTTTGGGTCACACTGGGCGATGCACAGGGGTTACTCCTGGGTCTACACTCAGGAATTACCCCTGGCGGTGCTGGGGGACCATATGGGATACTGGGAATCAAACCCAGGTCAGCTGTGTGCAAGGCAAATGCTCTACCCACTGTGCTATCACTCCAGCCCCTATTTTAAATCTCTTAAAGAGAAAAAAACTTTTAAAAAACTGTTTCCAATTATATTTCCACTTGGCAAAGTCAAGGTTTAGGAAAAAATAACTATCATAATGTGTATTAGCATAAAAAGTAAATAACTTCTATTCATTCTAAAAAATCACATTCTTATGCAATAGAATCCATTAATAATTAGTATATTATTACTATATATGTATTATTTAATTTTAGCTAACTTATTTTAGGCATTCTTATTTGTGCTATTAGTAGTGTTTCATACATGATATTTTCAGAACACCACATACCCAGATTTCAATTTCTATAGGTGACATTCCTAGAACTTGTCAGGAGAATTTCCTTATATTTATTATTTTATAAATGCATTGTTATCAAAACTTTTTTGTAGTTTCTTTCATGAATTAACAGCATAACCAAGGCATATTCTAATGCACTCACATTTTATTTATGATTCGATGATGATAGATTATAATTTATTTTTTCTAATAATTAAAATTTAGATTAGTAATATGTTGTTTTTGTTTTAACATCAGAGCTGCAATGTACATGTTTTATGCTTATATCTGTATGTTTCTAAAACTAAGATCAGTTTCTAGAAATTGAATTACTGGGTCAAATATGTGAGAATATAACATTTTTAAATATACAGTCAAACTATATTCACTCACATTTCTAAAAGTATACAATTTTCTTGCATCTTCATTAACCCCATGTTATCAAATTTTGTAGGAAACACTACAATTTGAGAAATCAACTAATAGATACTTTAAAGGTGATTCAAAAACAGTCCATAACACCACTAAAGTACATTCAACGCTATGTTCACTGTTATTGTAATCACATAAACTAAACTATAATTCAAAAATAAATGATCAGAATAGAAGTTCCATATAATGCAGTAATGCCACTCCTAGACACTTATGTGAAGAATATGTAAGCATTAATTTTAAACTATACTTACAGCGTAATATGATAGCAAAATTATTCACAACACTGCAATATGGAACCAACTTAAATACCTATTTAAAGAATGACTAGGTACCAAAGTTATGGCATGTATATTTAATTAAATATTACTCTGTCATTAAGAAATATGTAATCTTGATCATTGGCACCAAATGGAAGGTTCTTGAGGTGATTATGTTAAATGAATTAATAAGGAAGAAAAGACAACTTATATTATTTTAATCATATGTGAAAGATAAATTCCTAAATGGTCTCTAAGAAATAAACACTCACACTCAGTGAAAATCATCGTGATGACAGAAGATAAACAGGCTGATAAGAGAGGTGTCTGCTTCCTGGGTGTCACTTGCACTTTTCTGGTGACAATCACATAGATATTGAGGTGTGAAGCTGAAATCCTGAAATTTCATTGCATACTATGACATGTTAAGTCAATGAATAAAACAGAAAAGGTCACCTGTAATTTTCTCTGATTCTGTAAAGTATATACACATACTTTGTGTATTTTAGGAAATGTATATTTATTCTGTAACAAATGTTTTGATTTTATATATTTTTATAAAGTTGGTGAGAAAGTAAAGTGAAAAACCTTGCTTATTTTCTTCATTGCTAACACCTAGATACTTGAGACAGTTCCTGGCACTCATGATAGTTCCTTTCACAGAGAAAGGGTTGAATAAACAGTTATGCATGCATGAATCATAGACAGAAAACCAAAAACCTGATGTTTTATCTAGGTAATGCAGCACAAATTAGAAAGAGAGATTAATTCTAGTCATTTATTGACCTCTCGTCTAACTTAGTCATTCAAAGGAACCCAGTGATCTTCCTCTTCTCTGGTGCCTATCCTAGTCATTATAAATACCTAAACATTTCACCCTATTTCATCCTATTTCAAATGCAAATATTTTTAAATGCCCTTTACTCTTATGTTCTTTACTGCTCAAAAGAATTTAAATATAAAATACTTAATCTTGGAGTGAAATCCTTCAGAACTATGTATGTCTGAATAGCTAGAGGATAAAATAATCAATATCAGATAACAGTAAACGTTCATGCTCAATGTACTCAGAGTAGAAATTTGAATTCATTTTAAATTGCAGGTGGATTCAATTTAAATTGTGTAGGAAATAGAAGTTTTGGGTCGGTTAATCTATTATGATTTAACTAATTTTTTTGCCAAATGTCAGATATTTAACTGTCTTCATTTTAGTAGGGTTATGTGTTAATTTATATTCTATTCAAAATTCATATTAATGCCTTAAACTCCTTATTGTAGAATATAACTTTATTTGGAGTTTGTTTCTCTTTAAGAGAAAGTTAAGCTAAAAAAAGGTGAATCTTAATCCAGATTTACTGTTTTCTATTTAAAAAAATAGATATTAAGGGACAGAGAGATGCTATGAGATAAAATTCTTAATTTACACATAGCCAAGCTGAACCTAGTTCAGTTGTTTGCACCACAGAGTGTTCCTCAGCCTCTCCAGGAGTAATCCCTGAGTACAGAGTCAGAAGTAAGCCACCGAAGAGCAGCATGTGTGACCCAAAAGAACAAACAACAACATCAAAAGTGGGTATTAAACCATTGAGAGAGATGAGGTATATGTCTGCAAGGAGTGAGGTAAGATTAGGGGGAACAGGAACATGAATGAAGATACACCAAAATCAATTCTGCCAAGCACCTTGATCTTCATATTCTGGCCTTGATAATTAATAGAAAATTCAATCTATTATTTTTGCCACTCAAGTTCTGATATTTTATAGTGGAAGTCCTAACAAACCTAATGAAAGTAAAAAGAAAATGTAAAAAAGATTCTTCATATTGAATTCTTTATAGAAATTTTAACATTCAAGCTGTTGCACAAAATTAAACATGTTGATAAAGTGAATAATTATTGATGGAAATGGAACACTTTCATACATAATTAAATTTGTTGTCAGAATTTTGCCTACTTCGCAATTTAAGTAGCCGACTTGAATATGGTAAGCAGGTTATATGCACTAACCAAAAGAACCAACCTGACAGATAACACAATATAAAAAGATGAAACAATTCCTCCATGCCCCCATTAGCTTAACAATCATTCACATTAATGAGATCAACATAAACAATCTGTGAGGGCAATACTCTTAGCTAGATTGTTAAAAATGAAAAGAGACTAAGTGGTGAGCCACTAATGGGAAAATATGATGCGTATATACTACCCAGGAAGGAGTAAATAAAGCATAGAAAGGAAAATAGTTGATAAATTTTCCCAGTCATCTATCAGTGATCTTTGCCTTTTGCAGGATGTGAATTATGAGAGCATGAGGTTTTTAATTTCAGCAATGATTCCCTAGGCCAATATGAAGATAACTTCACCAACCTGTCAAAGGATAAAATAGTCTCTACACCTTAAAATATCACTTTCATCATGGATAATGTCAGCTAAAAATAGATAAACCTTTTACACTAGGATCTGAAGAGTTAATGTGGTTGTACAGTGCTTGCCTTGCATGTTGCCAATCTGGATGTGAGCCCTAGTACCCAGTATGGTCCCTCAAAGTATGCCAGGAATTGTCTGTGAGCCCAGAGCCAGAAATTAGCCTTGAGTACCTCCAGGTGTGGCTCAATGCTCCACTCTCCAAATAATTACTGCATCTCAAAAATGACTGCTAAGTAATGACTTATTTGGTAAAGTGAGTTTGAAAACCTAATATAAAAAATAAGGCTATACATAGGATATGAATATCATTGTGATTCTTTGTTGATATAGTAAATGATGTTTGAATTGTGTTATAATGGCCTGGAAAACCTTGTTTTTCTAGATTCGATTACGTTTACTTTGACATGTAAACTAATAATTCTAGAATCCTACAAATTGATCAGTTAAGTAAGAAGATAGAAATGTAACATTAGAACCCAATGATAAGAGAGAGTTTATTCATTGTGATAAATGGGAAGAATATTTTCATGTTGATAATTCTATACAAATAATTATACATATTTAATACAATGTCTTCAAAAATGCCAAAAGCATTCTTTAGAGAAATAGAAGAAAAACCACTAAAATTTATATGGACCTTAAAAGATCCCAAATAACCAAAGCAATTCTAAGAATAAGGATGAGGGCTCTAATATTTTCTCACTTTAAATAATATTGAAAAGCAACAGCAATTAAAAAAATAGAGTTGCATTAGAATAAAAACAGACAGAGAAATATAGCAAAACTAATCCCCTCACATGCATATTTACTTGGTGATAAAGAAGCCAAAAGTATAAAATACAGAAAGGAAAATTTCTCCAACAGATTGTCCTGAAAATACTGAGTAGTCACTAAGGTAATCATTTGTACACCTATGTTCATTGCAGCACTACATCTAATAGCCAAGGTTTGGAAAGAAGCCAGATACACAATGACAGATGTCTGAAGTTGCGCTCTATTTACATTTTTGAGGTATTTAAAAAATAAAATTCTCTGTAATATTATGTGTGGAAGTAGAAGGGATCAGGTCAAACAATCCATGTTGAAGGATAAAAATCAAAATTCACATGATCTAACTCATATGTTAGGTATAAAAGAATAAAGCAAGGTAAAGAGTTTCCAAAGAACACAAATCTTTACTCTCTAATATCAGAACTGAAGATGTCTAGTGTGTTGTAGCGAGTGGGAGGGATAATCCTTGTCACAGTGACTGATATTAACTGTTTGGTGAGGAGCATGCTGGACTTTGTTGCCCATAATCATATAAATATTTACATTCTTATAAACCAAGGTGGCTCCAGTTTTTAAAATGAACTTAAAATTATAAAAATTATAATTTTATATAATTGTAATTCTATAATATTGTAAATTATAAAAAATTGAATATAATACTTTTTTATCTGGAGGTGTGTGGGAGGGGTCTTGGGGCCATACTCGGTAGTGCTCAGGTTTTGTTACTAGCTTTGTGCCCATGGAGATCCCTGGCGGTGCTCAGGGGAGCGTTTGTGCTGCCAGGGATTCAACTGGGGTCAGCTGTGTTCCAGGAAATTTCCTTAACACTTGTAGTATTTATTTTAATGCCTGTCACACTTCAGTAATCTAGATATGTCTAATACTTAATCATACCTATGGTAGAGAAATCAAATAAATATGGCGCCGGAGTACAACTGTTCATATCTAAAGCTGCAAGTACAGTCCAAGACCATGGGAGGGGTTGGGGGTGAAAGGATAGGCTGCCCACTCTTCCAAAGTAGCCACTATTTGCCTTTTCCATTCTGTCATGCTATTTTTGCTTGAAGATTTCATGGGAGCTGGAACTTGGCAAGGATGCTTATTTTGTGTAAAACAGTGATGTTCTTTTAGCAAGGGGGAGAGGCTGCCATAAACTCTAACATGCACATTCCATTACAGTACAATAAAGAAAAGAGTATTCCTTCAAGATAATATCCTAGTGGGAATTCCATTCAACGGGGTGGGAGGATATTCATCAAAAAGAGAGACAGGGCTGTAGGGTAGGAAAAATAACCACTGGCTCTATTTGCACAGCAGTCTCTTCGTTTTCACACAAAGTACTAACGGCAGCCATCTATTTTCAGTGCCACTTTCAAACTCAAGCCAAGACCCAGCCTTTCCCAGGCAAACTTGCTGTATCACAAACCATCAGATGCAGCACATGCAATTCTATCAATCAAGTATATTCAGGTTTTATTTTACAACATCTATATTTGTGAACAACTTTATTTTATATATACATATAACATAAATGTGGAACTTTGTGATCTTCAACAATGGACTCAATGGAACCCGGGAGCAGAGATCCTCTGCCTGCTTCCCCGAGTCTCCAATGACCCAGGGGGCATGCCATAAACCACCTCCTGCTGGCTCCAGATAATCTCCTCATCTGCCACCGTCCAGAACTCACGGCTGCTTCTCCCAGACGGGAGCATAAAGTGAAGTCCCCATAATGATGCCACCGGACTAAGCACTAGACTGCTTTCACTCGGAGCACCCCAGAGGGTGGCGATTGAGAGCCCTCCCTGCCCCAAGGGACTCAGCCCTGGCAGCTGACTTCCACTACCCAACCGCCGCCATGCCCCAGGTCTCTTTCCACATGCTCCGGCTGAGCCTCACATATGAATGAAGATATACCTGGACCGCACAGCCACTTTTGCAGCCGTGTGACCCATCATAAGACACTCTCTACCTATTTTCCATAATTACCACACTATATTTGATGGGGTTCAGACAGTAGGCAACAAAATCATAGAAAAAAAATATGTATGTATGCACATGACTGGGAAGACCTGTAAAGGCAATTAGAGACGACCCCAAAAGCCTCCATCCCTATCGGAGAGCCCGACAAGCTACCAAGAGTATCCTGCCCGTACAGCAGAGCCTGACAAGCTACCCATGTTATATCCGATATGCCAAAAACAACGATGGTCCTCATTCCCCTGACCCTGAAAGAGCTCCCAATACACCATCAGGCTACACTAGCATGTGACAGGGACTAATGGAGACGTTACTGGAGCCCGTTCAAGCAAATCAATGAACAACGGGATGACAGTGATACAGTGATAACACATATCATATTTTTATTCCATTTATTATAGATAATGCTCTATATCACCTTATACTTGCATAGTTTTAAACTTGGCATCTCAACATATTTCTAGTATGTAGCACTGTAGCACTGTTGTCCCGTTGTTCATCGATTTGCTCGAGTGGGCACCAGTAAAGTCTCCATTGTGAGACTTGTTACTGGTTTTGGCATATCAAATATACCACGGGTAGCTTGCCAGACTCTGCCGTGCAGGCTGGGATACTCTCGGTAGCTTGCTGGGCTCTTCAAGGGGGGTGGAGGAATTGAACCCCAGTGGCCATGTGCAAGGCAAACACCCTACCTGCTGTGCTACTGCTCCAGCCTTCTAATATGTATAAAAGTAAAATGATACTTTATATTCCACAAATGAGTGCAATCTTTCTATGTCTGCCACAGAGGTGGGGTGGGGTCGGGGAGGATAGGGGAGGGGAGGGGGGTGGGGGATGCTGGGACCATTGGTGGTGGAAAATGGGCACTGCTGGAGGGATGGACACTCGACTACTGTATGACTGAAATGTAAGCACGAAAGTTTATAAGTCTGCAACAGTACCTCACGGTGATTCACTAATAAAAAAAAGTAAAATGTTTTTTTAAATATGATGCTTTATAGTACATCCCACATACTAAGACATATAGTGTGGGTAATTACAAGAAAGGATGCTTTTTATTTTCCTGATCAAAATGAGCAACTCTAGCAATTTCAAATTTATGAGAAACGTGGTTCATGTATGTCTATACATGAATTGATATGTTGATAGATTGTGGGATAACATCTGAAATACCAAATTTCTGATCAAATAATAAAGAATTTTATCTTTTATATTTTACATAAGTACATTTAATAACCTATTTGTATTTTATTGTTTTAATTTTTTTAATACAAGGCCATGATTGACAAAGCTTTTCATTGTTGAAGTTTAGACACCCAGCATTGGTGCCACCACCAGTATCACCTTCTCTTCACCAGTGTCCACACTTTCCCTTCAACTCACTTGCACCCCCACCTTTCTCTTTGAACTGTGTTTTTTTTTTTTCATTTTATTCTGTAAAAGCACCATGGCTTACAAAGTTATTCACAGTTGAGTTTTAGACATACAGTGTTCCATCATGGATTCCACCACCAGGTTCATTTTCCCACCACCAATGTTCCCAGGCTCTTTCTCCCACCTACACCCAAACCTGCATCTCAAGAGGTATACATTTTTAAGTTGGTTTATTTAAGTTTGTTCTCATGATTTCAGTGTTGTTGACTTTGTGATTTGGATACTTAGCTATGTCATTCCTTAACACCACAAATGTACATTGAACCGTACCTGCTATTGCTTCCCATCTGTCTTCCCCTCCTTCTACTTATTGTCTTTTCTCCTCCTCCATATACTTTCGGGCCGACCATAATTGTTCTAGGCATCCCCATTTAAACCATTGCAGTTCCTTAGTAAGTTACTGTAAACACCATATGCAGTGTTTATCATTCTTCTGGTTTACTTGATCTGACATATCTTTGAGTTCCATCCATACTGCAGCCAATTGTCTGATTTCATCCTTTCTTACTGCTGCGTGGTATTCCATTGTTTATATATATATACTACATCTTCATGATTCACTGATCTGTCCTCAGACATCTGGGTTGATTATAAATCTTAGCTATTGTAATGAGTGAAGCATTGAAAAATGGTGACAGGCCTGTTTTTAAGTTTGGTTGGTATGGTTTGGATCGCCTACTTTTATTGCTAATGATTCTGTAATTTGTATATAGAAGTATACCACTCCTCTTCCTATCGATGTTTCGAAGGCCCTTGACTCCTCCAGCCCCATTACTTTCAGTATGCTGCTTCTTTTCTTCTCTGTCTTCCTGCTTACCTCTGGGTTCAGGGGTGATCAAGGCATTCCCCTCTACTATGACGCATTATATTTTTTACATTTAGTTATTCATTTTTCATTAGGAATTTCATGTGAATGGACAAAACTTTATTTTTCAATTTGAAGAGTCACTAAGTGAAAACTTTCTCATATATAAAGTTCTATATTTTGAAAATTAATTCATTATATTCATTGTTTTGATGTAGAATCAATAAGGTTAGCTTCAAAATGATTATTATACCAACAGTATTAACATACAAATCATCCTACTGATAAGGATATGAATGTTACTCTAAAAGCTTTGGAAGTTATTCTTTTTTTTTTTTTTTGCTTTTTGGGTCACACCTGGCAATGCACAGGGGTTACTCCTGGCTCTGCACTCAGGAATTACTTCTGACAGTGCTCAGGGGACCATATGGGATGCTGGGGATGGAGCCCCGGTCGGCCACGTGCAAGGCAAATGCCCTACCCACTGTGCTGTCACTCCAGTCCCTAAAGTGATTCTTAATGCTAATACACATGCCATTTTTAAACACAGCAATGTAATTAAAACCTGAAATTTTTAACACTTGAAACATTGAAAACCAAACTAGAAAAGGAAATGTTATATTGAAATATCAATTTTTATAAACAATATTGTAGGCTTTTAAGTTCTTTAAGTTTAATAGGAACTGTAATTTTATTTAAAAATACTTTAAATTTCTTTTCTTTGAGGGTAAGTAGTCAGAAGATGATATTGCCATTCCAGTAGTACAACTTACTTGATTTAAAGTAGGTCAGATGTATCCTTGGGGGATAGTAAAAGACATGATATTATGGTCATTTCTATGACATCTACGCTTATATGGGAGACTTACACCCAATAATAGTAGAGATGAATACTAGGAGGATTGCTCCATGGCTTGGTAACCGGCCTTACATGCAGGGGGAAACAGCAGCTCAGAGAGAGAAGGGACCGCCAAGTATGGGGTGCTTGGAGAGCCCGCTCGGGGTGGGAGATGTGCACTGAAAGTAGACTATAGACCAAATGATGGACATTCAATACCTCTATTGCAAACCACAACACCCATAAGGAGAGACAGCAAAAGGGAATGCCCTGCCACACAGGTGGGTGGGGTAGAGGGAGATCGGGTGGGAGGGATACTGGTATCATTGGTGGTGGACAATGGGCACTGGTGAAGGGTTGGGAACTCCATCATTGTATGACTGAAACATAAGCACAAAAATTTGTAAGACTGTAACTGTACCCCCTGGTGATTCATTTAAAAAAATTTTTTAAAGACATGATATTATGGTCTTCCCCCTCCCCACTTTCTTTCTCTCCCCATCCTTTAAAAAACATCTCATATGTTTTGTTTTGTTTTTAAGCAAACAATTTTTTTTCTATCTGAGAATATAATACATTGTAGTTGGACAAGGACCCTAAAGTTTCTTAGTAAACATACTTGAAATACCAGGAACAGTGACTTTTGATGCTTGTTTGTGAATCTAAAATGTATCCTTAAAAAATGAGCTAAATATTAGGTGAGTTTTACAAAATGACTGACAAGAATATATGTTTTAAATTACATTATCTTGAGTTATAGGATGAAACTTTAAAATGCAAATATCTTCACTATATATCAAGCATGGACCTTGCACAATTTTTTCCTTATGATTATATTGCTAAACATGTTAATAAACTCAGAATTTTTCACCTACCATACATATAAATAAGACATTTCATTGACTTATGAAAGGCGTTGTATCTATATAGTCATTCTAATAAAACTGTTTTGTAACTTCACCATTGCATCAAATGATTTTTTGAGAGTTCAGTATATCATAAAACCTTTGTTCATAGTGAAGGTAATCTAAACAAGAATAAACAACAATATTATACAATCCTAAACAAGTATAAACAACAATATTATACAATATAAACAAGAATAAACAATGAAATAAATACAAGAAACGTAGAAATAGTGGCTGTAGATCAAAGAAAATTATTCATTTCATCTGGAAAATGGTAGAATGATACAAAATTATCAGACAGCTTAGTATTGAAGATTAAAATCAGTTTCTAAGAGACTCAGGGTATGACTTGGTGGCTCAGAGAACCTATTTGACCTGAGTGAGACCTTGGTTGCAATTCCTAGTGCTGCTTACATGAACCAGGTGTGGTCTCTCCTGGTAGTCTGCTATCTGGGCCCTGATCCTGCAGTGGACTGGGTGATTTTAGAAAACAGTTATTGCAGCTAAGGTTTGTGATCCTCAGTAAGGAGCACACCCCAGTATTCAAGCACCATGTATGCTACTTTTGGTGATCACAACAACAACAAAGGGAAGAGAAGGGAGGAGGGAAACAAATGATTCCATTGAGAAACTCTTTTTTACGGTTAAAACAAGCTCTGTTTACACAAACGTTGGATAAAATTCTTTGGAAATGAAAGGAAGTCAGAAGGAGTAAGCAGACTATTATAAATTCCTTGAAATCATTTGGAAGGGAAGGGATCCTTGATGCTACTTGTATTGTGAAATAAAATAATAACTGTCTTAAGTCATGATTCGGTGGTTTTTGAGCATTGTATTTAAAATTCCTGTAATCATGTAAAAAAGTAATGCCTGTTCAAATAGTTAAAAACTGTAAAGAAATTTTTTTAATAGAGACAGTCTATCAAAATGGACAAAGGTTTGATATATGTCTTGATGCTTTTATTTCAGTCTTCAAATTATGCTTAGAAGTAAAATTTTGATGTACTTTATATTAGTCTTAGATATTAGAAACTTTACATGAAATAGCATCTACCCCTACGTTCCAAACTGTGTTTTGATATTCCCCACATTGCTAGAGGGTATCAGAGGAGCACCATTTTTTAAAATTATTTGCTAATGTTTCTGTTTTTCAAAGAAAAGAGTGATGGCAGACTTCTGTTAGATATCACATAAACTACTGCCTAAGAATCCTAAGAAACCAGTAAGTATTTTGGTGATTTCATACTGTAGAGAGGATGACTTCTAGTGGTCCCTCAAATAAAAAGATATGCCAAGGGATCATCAATGTAAAATGGATTATGAGGGTAGTGTTGTCTGAATTCCATGAAGTCGCACAGCCCACAGGCATATATGCACTATTAATGAACACCAGTGATTATTTGAAATGAAATAAATGTGTTTTTATGTATGTTTATTAAAGTAACTACTACAGTATTAGAGAATGCATATTTTAATCCTTTGAACTCAACTAATTAAATCATTCTATGTTTTTATATTTATGGTACAGGGTGAAAAATGAGTAGGCATTAAGGTTACTGTAACATCCAAGCTTGAGAATGACTTATTTTTTAATTACTTTAAAATAATAATGTGTAGCTTAAATTCTTCATAACACTTCTACATTGGTAAAACTTAGGTTAAACTCAGTCTTTAAAATTTTCTCTCAAAAAATTATATTTGAAATTATGACAGTAATCATTCACATCTCATCAGAAGATGCTTTTCCAGCCAATCTCCTGGGATTAGGAGGTAATTCTTATTACCATTAATGCTTTGCAAAATTTATATTCCTTTATTGCTTTTTAATACTAAGTATTTCATAAGTGAAAAAGTACACTGAGGATTTAGACTTTTGTCTCATATGTATTCCTCTTGCCTTGTGGACTCAGTAAAAAATTCTCTTACAATATTATAATAATTGTTAAATAATGTAAAATGTATAAATAATCCTTGAGCAATATTTCTTTAATAATAGGTTTTCAAATAAAAAATTCATTGCCCCCAAAGAAAGAAATTAGAATCACTAATTGTCAACTTAATAAAATGTTTGTAATAGGCAGAAATTTTCAACTCTGAATTAAAACTTCCAATAGTTAGTAAATGGAAGTGATGTGATTCTACAGTTTGCTCAATTTCCCTTTTTTCATATTAATATACTGTTCATATCATTAATATACTGGGTTTTTTTCTTTTTTGGGGGGGTCACACCCGGAATGCACAGGGGTCACTCCTGGCTCTGCACTCAGGAATTACCCCTGGCGGTGCTCAGGGGACCATATGGGATGCTTGAAATCGAACCCAGGTCGGCTGCGTGCAAGGCAAATGCCCTACCCGCTCCAGTCCCTATACTGGGTTTTTTGAAAGAAAATATTTTTTTAAAATAATGACTACATTCATTTGTGGTATATTATATATATATGCTATACTATATACATGTATATATGTACACATATTAGAAGACTAATATCCATCTCCAGGGAAAATAGGGGTTAGGAGGACTGGCCAATGGTTGGAACTAACCGCAAGTATGTGTGGGACTGAGGGTAGGTACTATAGAGAAGAGACCGGTATGACATTAATAACTGGGAATGATCACGCTGGACAAGTTCTGGGGGTTAAAAGTAGTAGGTAAGGGATATTCTTGATAACCTTTCAGTATCAATATTACAAACCACGAGTGAGAGAGTGAGAGCAAGATAGAGCTAGAGAGGGGAGAGAGAGAGAGACAGAGAGAGAGAGAGAAGAAAAGCACCTGTCATAAAGGTGGGGGTGGGGTGGGTGATGGAGAGGGAACCTGGGGACACTGGTGATGAGAAATATACACTGGTGGAGTGATGGATGTTGGAATACTGTTTGACTGAAATCCAATCATGAACAGCTTTGTAAGAGTTTGTCTCACAGTGATTCAATAAAAAAATTAAAGAAAATGTCCCCATCAACTTTCAAGGCCAGTTTATGTGATTTGATAATACATTACAGACTCATTTAAGACTTAGTCCTTGGATTTGAATTCCTAAAATGTTGGGCTGTCACACTGGTCAAAGCCTCTCACAAAAAAAGTGGAACTGCCAACAATTTCTTTCTCTTGTTTGAGAATCATAATTTCATATGGTGCCAATACATAAAGAAAATCAAGCATTTACTCTGACCTAATGAAAAATTCTTAATATTATATTTGAATAGTAGTTGGAGTACAAAGCAGAATTTACTTGGCCTCTGCCCTGCCTTATCATTCATAGTTTTACAAATTGAACATTTATTTTTAATACGCTTAAGATCACTATGCCATTGTCAGTTGAGATATTAATTGCCACATATGTGTATATTACTCTCCCTAAAATCTGCTAAAACCCGGCAAACTGCACAAAAACAGGTGGCGTGCCTTAAAACATACTTCAGAATAATAGTACATTACATATATATATGGTTTAACATTTATGGATATTGTCACTGTAATAAAATTATTTGCACTTGAAGTTATTTTTAATTAACATGCTTTAATGGGAATACTCAAATTTTTCCTGAACTTTACAGGGAGCATTTCTTGTCTATATACAAAATATTAAAAACAGTTGAAACTGAAATTACTGTATGGATACATAATTTTCTCTATGTGAAAAAATACAAATGAAACAAAAACACAGCTCTTTATAACAGTAATTAAAGTTTGCTGAACTTACTTTATCTCCTTATATGTGCTTTCATACTGGGAAATACATTTCTATTCATTATAACCCTTTTTGATTAATATGAACTTGTTGACCAATTAGATTAAGTATTGTGGAATTAGCCCCAATACATACACTTTATCTTGAAATATAAGAAGCAGAATAATTATACTGAGTAATAGCAATCTCTTGGGAATTTTGTCAGGTGTGTTAAAAATACTTTCCTGCCTAACCTTAAAATTAATTTCTGAATCCACGCTTCTCATTTTTCCTTTTATGGCATCTCTCCTTTCATATCTTACTAGGTTTGCTTCCTCACTTCATTCAAAGAACAGCTCCAATATGACCTTTCTTTGACTTAACAATAGTTTCCTCTTTTCTCTACACTCCGTTTCGAAGTTTCGCATTTACAGTGCTCTGTTGTTCTCTCATAGCACTGTTTGTCATAATATTGTTGTGTTTTTTCATTTTTGTATTGTGTGTAATTCCTGCATCTCCATGAGTATAGGCACTTTACTCCCATTGTTCAGTATACTTTGAAATTGTAAGTGGTATGTCACAGGTATTCTAGAAATATTTTTTGCATGAACGGACATAAGAACATGCAATGTCATTTTCCGTAGCTCTCTGTGCTTAGCCTAATTTGAATTTTACTTATCTATACTGAGTATAAGTGTTAGACATAGATGTGACCAAAACATTGTTGATTTTAATGGATAGCATCTAACAAAGAAAGTGTGGAGTAATTCAGAGACAGATCTTTCAGTACACAGTATTTATGATTGTTCTTAACATACATTCCATGGCAGCTAGTATGTATATATTAAGTTAAAATAACTAGTTAATCTGCCCATAATATTTTGTTTTCACTAAATTTCTGTTAGGATTAGGCATTATAAATTGGCATATTCTTCATATGCTTTCTTCTAGCTCAAAATTAAGCTATTTGCCATACAGTGAAGTACATTTGATATATTTTTTTAAATGAACCAGAGAGATAGAACAGGGCTTTAAGCACTTATCTTGAATGTGGGTGAAAATCATTAAATTCCCATTACCTCATATGGTTCCTTGAGAAGCACCAGGAGTGATCCATAAGCACTGAGCAAAGAGTAAATTCTAAGCTGAAAAACTAACTACTATTTCTTATTAGACTGTTGACTATACTTTAACACAAAAATATATATTTATACTTTTATACTTTTCTATTAGAAAATTTGATTGTGATATATATATAAGAGAAAGTTAAAAATAATGACAGTCAAATGATTAGTATTTGCTGTCTTAAACTTTACTATAGCCTAATCTGTGCCACTAGGTAGTTAGCTCTATTGAAGACATGTTTTCAGAAACTTATTTTATATCTTGTAAACTAAATTTATTTGAAATTTTTTTCAAAGTTGTGCTTCATAGAATATCATCCCAGTTTAAAAATGTGTGATCTATGTATTTTTATCTAAACTGCTGTTATACTAATTTAAAATGATAAAACTGGACATAAGAAGAACACATAAGGATCATATTTTTATTAATCTGATACTTATCATAGTGTTACAAATAAAATATTACAAATTTTAAGTAAGACCAGATTTGTCAGAGGAATTGAACTACTTTTCATGCAACATAGGAGAAAAACATGAATAATTTTGTGTCTTAATCTTTAAATAATTTTGTACTGAGTTTTTAAAAATAGTTTTATGGAATCTGCTGGGTGAAATGGAATAGGATAGGAATAAAGTACTGTAGGAAAGAGTATGGTAAGAAAATAGAATATATTGGAATAGAATAATTAGAACATAAAGAACAGAACACACAACAAAACACTGGAGGAGCTGGAGTGATAGCACAGCAAGTAGGGCGTTTGCCTTGCACGTTGCTGACCTGGGTTTGATTCCAGCATCCCATATAGTCCCCTGAATGCCACCAGGAATAATTCCTGAGTGCAAAACCCCTGTGCATCGTCAGGTGTGACCCAAAAAGCAAAAATAAAATAAAATAAAATAAAGAACAGAATACTGGAACTGAGTAAATAGAACAGAATACCATTTGCAAAAAACAGTATGCATGTGTGTATATGCATGTGTGTAGAAAGAATTAGTTTCTTTTGATCTACAAAATATGCCAAATTTAGTTTGCTTTTACTTTAGTATTTGAAATTGTTTTGTAAAATATTTTATTTTAATTTTTACCTTCTATAGTTCAAGCTAGTTATAAAATTTTGAAACTTTTAATACTAAAGGTCAGTAAACTCATTTGATACAATATGGAAATATCTTGGTAACCAAGAAGTTTGGCTAACCTTTGATTTTTCTTATTATACCATATGATAAAACTACTTTCTGTACATGTGTCTGTGGAATTGTATTACATGTTATTTAAAGTTTTAACTGAAGTCATTTACTAACAATTATACTACCAAATGATTAGTAGATAGTATGACTGAAATAGAATAGTTATGATGCTTATATACCTTCTTTTTTAAAACTCTCATTTTAATTTGTTGCCTGTGTGCCCTAAAATAATGATACTTTGTGTTACTAAGTTTCATGAGAAAATAGATATGTGCAATTATATTAGAATTCTACTACTTTCATAGGTGTATGACTAGCATTTAAGTATAAAAAAAAAGAATAGTTGGGTTAATCAGTATTTTTTTTAAAAAATCAACCATATACTGTGCATTCATTTTAACATACCTTGGTATTCATAAAACATGTCACAAATTTGTAGCTATTATTATGTTTTTATTATTATATATTATTTTCATTATCTGGCATTTCTGTCACAAACAAATTCATTTGTCTTCTATTTTCCAGCAACTCTAAGCTAATATTCTAAAAGCAGTTATTAAATGGGATAATTTCCTGCTCATAAAAATTGAATGTCATAAAAAAATGTGACTTACATAAAGTAACAAAAACCTAAACATGTAAAAAAGCCTATGGATTCTTAGCAAAGTATTCTCAGACTTTTGAAAACATCACAGCATCAAAAAGGGGCCTGACAAATTTTCCTAATATTATTAAACACTGTTCTTCCTTAAAAGTATACTTAAAGTTGAATCTAAGTATATAGAATTTTTGATAACTATATCAAGTGATAGTTTATCTTATTTTTTATTAAAGTAAAATAATGTTTTCCTTCATTCAGATATAATGACTACTTTTACTTTAGTTTCTCCAAGTTGATGCTTGAGTAAGACAGTCGGTGTTATACCTCATGGATCGTTCCCATTCTTAATAACTTTAAATTTAAAGTTATTAGATATAGGTGATATAGATATCATCTGAGAGTGATATCTATTTTGTAGAATACTTTTTCTAGAATAATAGCAGACTTATAAAAATAATTATAGCTTTTCTCACTTGTCTTATTACTTTACCAAAACTCTTTCCCTGAGTATGTTTCTCTACCTTTTGTTCTCCCACCCCCCTCTATTCGTATTCCTCTCTTTCCCTTTCTCCTTGCTCTTCTTATCTCTTCTATTTTCTCTTTTCCTTTACATTCCCTCCTCTTTCACCACATGTAAACACAATCTGCTTGGTCAGATTATTTTGAGTACCAAGACTAACAATTTTTACTCTCTCCCAGATATCCTGTAGTTCATAGTTTATTTTCAGAAACAGCCAGTCTTTAACTAGTTCAACTAGGTCCTTCTGCAATTCTTTGTGATTATTTGAATATAGAAAGTATTTTGTTTGCTTGATTTTTTTGTATCACACTGAGCAGTGCTCGGTCTTATTCTATGGTCAGGGATTACTTCTGGCTGTGCTTGAGGGACCATATGGGAGGCCAGAAGATCTAACCCAGATCCAGTATGTTCAAGGCAGCACCTTACCAATGTACTGTCTTTCCATCACAGAGAAAACTTGATTAGCCTCTTTCTCTCCATGTCTGGTACCTTTTATTTATTTTGCATGCTTCAGTGTTCTGGCTCCAAATTCTACTGTACCGTTTAGTGCCAGATATCTTTTTCTTATTTCTAATCCTAAAGTTATAATAATTTTAAATAGTGTTATCAAATAAAGCATTTTTCTGTCCTTATGCTAGATTTATTCCAAATTCATAAGTATGTAAATACGCAAATATGAAAAAAATTCATAGAGAACAAAAAAGGCATAGAGATTTCTTGCTTGTCAATACCCAATAAAAATAACATGTCTGTGTCACATAATAATAGAAAAAATATATGTTACATGATAACAAGTGAAAATTACTAGTGAAGTTGAATCAGTATGTGATTTCTGTGTAATTTCTTGGTTAATGTCTCATGATACATTTGCCTAATTTTAACTTTATTAAGTATCTTTTTTTCATTTATATGAAAATTGTATGTACTCCTTTGTTATTCCTCTCTATAAAAATGTTTTCATTATTTTTAAAAGACAAGCTTGGGGTCAGATGGATAGGAGAATGGGTACTCATGCCTTGCATATAACCAACTTGGGTTCAATCCCTCGCACTGCATATGATACCCTCCAAGACTGATCCTGAGAGGAGCCATGACTAATCCCTGGGAACTGCTTTGTGTGGTCCAAGAAAAAAGTACCAAAGAAAGAAAAGAAATGGTTTCCGTGGAGCCACTGAAATAGGTTAATGAGCTGAATGTGATCCCTTGCACCATGTGGTCCTGTGAGCACTGCCACAGCCAACTCCTGACCACAGAGCTGAGAGTAACCTCCAAACCTCACCAAGTATAGCCCTCAAACCAAAAGAAAACAATTTTTTTCTTATGGATTTGAAAATTTCTGTGGCATAGAATATATATATATATTTTTATTGTTTCAGGAATCCATTTTTTATAGTCTTGGCAAAATAAAATGCAAGCACTATGCGGTTGATCTCAAAAAATATTTGGAAGTTTTAATAAACCCTTCAAATCCTAATCCAAGAGATTTTAGACCAATAGTAAATCACAAATTGGCAGTAATTAGAAAAATCTAAAATATTTTGTTGCTTCTTGGGGAAAAGCAAATCAAAGATGCATATTAGAAAAACAATGAAAATTTTATTTCAGATACAAAGTTTAGCAGCACTGCAAGTATAAAACAATGATTTCGATACTGTTGTAAACTATGATTTCTTAACACAATAAAAACTAACATTAATTTTTACAATTGCTATTTGTAGGTTATACTATATTATAGGTATTTGGTGGTTAGTGAAAAACAGAAATATAAATAAACTCAATAGTTGTGAATTTACAGTATGTCAGCTTCTTACTGTGACTTCATAAAGCCAATTATTTTTAGTTTTATTTTGCCGCAATTCTGGAAATTGATATCAGTGGACATCCACTTTTGAAGCTCATATATATATATTTAGAAACTCATTAAAATATTTATTTATTAAGACCTAAATAATTATAACCTCTGTAACATATGATATACCAACATTATAAGATTTATATTTAAAAATAATATTATTCATATTTAGAGATTTTTGAATATGAGACAAGAGTTTACCTAGTTTTCATTTATTAATGTTTTGGGAGTGTTTCCAAGTAGGGCTCATGAGGTCTGGGGGCCCTGGCAGCACTTATCAGACAATTAGCCAGTAAGCTCAGTGCCAGGGCTCAAGGATGTGATGCTGGATTGACAGCGATGCCCAAGGATGTGATGTGCAGTGCCCCTGGTACTCAGGTGCCCGTATCTTGGCCCTCTATTAAGTTGTTAACTCTCCTCTTGTATCATCTTTACTAAGTATCTCCACATAATAGATAACGTATAGTGTTATTTACTAACTATGCCAAAATAAGAGCTAGTCTGGAATAAGAGCATGACTATAGCAATAACACTGGGTAGGGCATTTGCTTTGCATGCGGCCAACCCGGGTTCTATTCCTCAGTCCCTCTCAGAGAGCTCGGCAAGCTACAGAGAGTATCCCACCCACACAGCAGAGCCTGGCAAGCTACCCTTAGTGTATTGGATATGCCAAAAAACAGTAACAAGTCTTACAATGGAAACGTTACTGGTGTCCACTTGAGCAAATCAATGAACAACAGGATTACAGTGCTACAGTCTGGAAGCCACTATTTATGTGTAGCCATTCAAGCTCTAGACTTTGTGCAGCTCTACAAATCACCGAAGAGTTGGGTCTTTAAAGAAAATGTGGCACCTGTGTGGAACTAGCAGGTTCACATCATGCTTTTATCACTGGGATCAATGATTGATAGAAAGTAATCAGAATTTCTAACTCTGTGTGTGTGTGTGAGATGAGGATCATTCCCAGGACATCTCATTTCTGAAAAGTTTCACTGAATCACTATAGCATACAGTTACAAAGTTGTTTATGATTGGATTTCAGTCATACAATGTTGCAACACACATCCCTTCAAGGTGAACTGCAGAGATGTCCACAGATTTTCTTCTGCTCACCCTCAGCCTGTCATTATGGCAGACACTTTCTTTATCTCTCTCCCTCTTGGTCTCTGTCTTCCTCTCTCTCTTCCTTCCTCTCCCTCTCCCTCTCTCTAGCCTGTAGAGACTTCAGATTTCTGAGACAAGTGTTGTGCCACTGAGCTACTTCTACAGCCCCTTGACAGACTTGTTTGGAATGAAAGATTCATTGGGAAAATACTTTGAAACAGTGTTCTCTAAGAAGTAGAAAACTAATTCTGAAATGTTGCACAACAATAAACTTTAACCTGGACCAGGTATGGAGCCATCTTTAAACACAATGTTTATTGGCTTCCAACTACCCACAATAATTGGAATTTTCACCATTAATCCAAAAGGTGGATACCACACAGACAAAATAATATTACTAAAATTAACAAAGGCCATAGAAATGTTGGCTTCTTCTTGAAAATTTCACTAGATTAAAAGTAGGATAAACTCTTCCTGGATCAAGAATTCAAAATAAATGTGAGGGGTTAAAGTGAGGAGATGTCAGACTTTACTAATATTTTTTCAATTTTTGTGATCAGATATAATCAGAACTCAATGAAGAACAATATATCACATATCTGAATGTCTCACAAGGTTATGGGAAAAGTTTATTTCTAAAGACTAAGCAGATTTTGTTTACTGCTTAACTCTTTGTACATCTAGTCAATGTGAATGTAATGAGGGATTTGGAACCAGAAAGAAATAAACTAGAATATAATGTAAAGAAAATATTTAGTATCTCTAAGTATTATTGTACCAGTATTGTAGTCTAAGATCAAATAATATAAAGGCATATAAACTAATTTACTGAAATGTAAAGCTTTATGCAATTTTAATTACTTTGGTAACTTAAGTCTAAATTATGAATAAAAGAAGTTGTAGGAGTAGTGTTGAAGGGAAAAGAGGTAAAAGAAGGAAGGCGAAATGTAATAAATAGACAACACAGGATCCACAGGGAGAATGGTATGGTACCCAAGGCATATTTTCTCCATTCTATTGATTACCCATGGGTAGGGCTTGGATATTGTGTCTTTTATCCACAGTATTGCTTTCTGAAGGAAGTTGTTACTATGGCTACTATACTGGTTTATTTTGTAGAAAAAAAATTGCAAATATAAAGAATTTTTATGTTGAAATAAAAGTGCTCAATTGAAAACCTTAAATAATGGATAGCACTTGAAGATGTTGGTTGTCATGTTTAATAATTAACTGTGGCTAATTCTGGCAGTAACTGAACTTTTGATTTCTATTAGAGCTTGACAGTACTATTTGGAGGAAAAAGATTTAAATATTGCACAGTGCTTTGAACTAAAAATTCTGAATAAATTGCCTATTGTGTTGATATTTTATTCAGATGAATTGTTCTCTTCCATAGATAAATTATTCTCCTAGATAAATACATTTACAAATATTTGCCTCTATAAATATATTAACCTATTGTTTGTATATTATATACTTATATACAATTTCTACCTATATCACATATAAACTGTATATTTATGGAAGCATATATGAGTGAATATATGTAAGAGAAGATATACTGCACTATTTTGAAATATTTAAATTAAATTACAAAATTTAAAAACATTAAAATATATAGGAAGTTTGATATGTAGGTAATTTAGTAGTTAGGTAAATATATAGATAGATTTACAAATGGGTCAATTCAAATAAGATACATATCTAATTAATCTCATACAATAACTCACTTTAAAACTGCATGTACATTTGTGTCAGAGCAATGGTATAGCAGGTAGGGCATCTGCTTTGCATGTGGCCAACCTCCAACCTGGGTTCAATCCCCGGCATATCATACGGTCCCCTGAGCACTGGCAGGGGTCATTCCAAACATAAAGCCAGAAGTAACCCTAGATCATTGCCAGGTGTGACCCCAAAACCAAAAAAAATGAAATATGACAAAAATAAACCTCCTATTTAAAAAAATCACTGCTTTTTATAAATTTCAATAAGTAATTCAGAAGTCAACAAATACATTCATTTGAATGTTTGTTATACATAAATGTTACTATACTGTATATAAAAAGAGATTTCTTATTCTACTATGTTTTCTTTTTTGTTTAGGGGGCCACACCTGGTGGAGCTGGGGCCTTTTCTGGCTCTGTGCTCTAGGGTTCCCCATTTGATGGCTCCGGAGACTATGTGGTGCCAGGGATGGAATGCAGGCCTGCTAGTCACAGAGCACGCACTCTGCCCAGTGCATTATCATTCTAGCCAACATTCTGTAAAATTATCAATCAAAGGTTTTGATTATACTAATCCTGACAAATATTTTGTGATTGGTGTTGATTAATTCGCTGGTATTATCCAAGTGATATTTTATAAAATTTAATTTCTTTTCTTTAATAATTGGGGAATTTCATTTCAGGTTATTTAGATTAATATCAGGTAGTCAGTTACCCTCATATTGGCTCGCATTAAAATGAAAGATGTGTCAATATCCATATTTGAGTATTTTGGGGATAGAACTGATAGACTTGATACAGAAAATAATTCTGATGGCAAATGGGGGTTATATTTTTCTTAATACAAACTACCTGTGGCATATTTGATATGCCAAAAACAGTAACAACAAGCCTCACAATGGAGACGTTACTGGTGCCCACTTGAGCAAATCGATGAACAATGAAAGTGCTACAGTACTACATGTATAATGGGCACTGTTTGCAGCATTGTAATTATCACTGGGAAAAGTTGATCACATAAATACATTTATAAAAATGTTGAGTTGATTCGAAGCCTTAAAATTTACAACATAGTCTTCTAATTCACATATCCCTTGTTATTTATTATCACTTAATAGTCTGGATATTTCTGAAACTGTATCACTGTCATCCTGTTGCTCATCGATTTGTTCGAGCGGGCACCAGTAACGTCTCTCATTGAGAGACGTATTGTTACTGTTTTTGGCATATCCAATATGCACGGGTAGCTTGCTAGGCTCTGCTGTGCGGGCTCCATACTCTCAGTAGCTTGCCGGGCTCTCCGAGAGGGTCGGAGGAATCGAACACGGGTCAGCTGCGTGAAAGGCGAACACCCAACCGCTGTGCTATTGCTCTAGCCCCCAAATCTTAAATTAGTAAAAAAGTATTTTTGTGGTTTAGGAATTTGTTATTATGCTATTTTAGAATTGGTTCATTGATTCAGCTCTGACCTTTAACTTTAGAAAAACATTCATTGAGAGTTATGAGTATTTAGACTTTGGGAAGTACCAGGGTAGGAATCCTGGGGGAAGACTTTCACCTTGGACTTAAGCAGTCAGTGATTGTGTTTTTGGAGGTTTATGATCAAAGAGCTTGATTTCTTGATTTAGGACTCAAGTAGTAACATAGTCCCATGGTCTTGTTGAAATGCACACAAAACTTGTTTATATGTATCACTAATTTAATGATTATATATAATTTATATTTATATTGTTGCTGATTCAAGAATAAAAGCATGTTGGCATAATTTATGTTAACAAGTGTAGACATATGACCAGTGTATAAGTACACTTGATATCTTATCTCTATCAAGAATGTTAATTACATTTGAAAAATTAATCCCTGAATTAATTTCTTACATGAAAAAACTTGGCATCTTATAGAAAATTGTTTCATTATTTTCCTGCCACAAAGTGTATGGTTAGCATTTTGAGAAAAATAAGTAATATTCATAACCTTGTGCTTATTTGTATTTTCCCCCAAAATTCTTCCTTCTAAAGCTTTAGGCTATTGATTAGCATCTTTTGATGGTTTTCAAGGGCTCATTTTATAACTTTGCTATTTAACTAGAAAGTTGTGTTTCATCTAGAAAGTATCATGTCCTAAATTTTTGCTGCATAACTATAAAATATAAAAATGTGGTGAATTACTTCATTTGCAGATCCATGTATCTCATTAGAAAGCTCTGATACTTTTTGAGATTGAAATTTTACACTGTCACCTTCAATACAGAACTTTTTTTTAAAGCATGTGTTTGTAATTTAAAACTGCAGATAGTGAGGAATACAGACATCTGCCATCACACATACAGATTGATAATGACTTTATTTGTACTTTGGCCTAATGCATAGCCTGGTATATCATCAAAATGAGAAAAATGATGTATTCATCAGACAGTAAGAAATGGTTAGATACTCATAGAATGATGAAAAGTAACTTTTTATCTAATATTTTAATGTCCAAATTAGACAAAGAAAACACTGTTTTATTAAAACCTTTAAAAAGAATCAAACATAACTGCTACTTCACATATATGTCAAGCATCCTGGTCTCAAAATAATTGTTTCCTCTCATCTCTCATCTTCATCCCTTTTCTCCTTACCTAAAGGCCTTCAACACAGTTTTGCCTCTTTGTTGAAGTCTTGAAAATTTCAGAGTTTCAAACCTTTTTCTAGTATTTTCTATCATTTTATATCCGACCCATTCTTACAAATGCATGGTTTTCAGACCCCTCCTTTTGTTTTAGTCTGTCATACTACTAGAATTGTTTCCTTTCACATCATCTGTTTAATTTTGCTCTTCCCAACGATTGAAGACTGCTAGGGTCTCTTAATCTCCCCACACTAGACCATGGTAGAGAACTCTGAGAAATCTCTGACTGCCTTGGACAAGAACAAAACAAAACTTTCACTGACCATTCTGTGCCAGTTTTAGTACGGTGAGAAAAACAATTGCACTGTAGCACTGTCCTCCCATTGTTCATCAATTTGCTTGAGCAGGCACCAGTAACGTCTCCATTGTGAGACTTCTTGTTACTGGTTTTGGTACATCAAATACGCCATGGGGAACTTGCTAGGCTCTGCCATGTGGGCTAAATACTCTCCATAGCTTGCCAGGCTCTCCAACAGGGATGGAGAAATTGAAGCCGGGTTGGCCGCACGCAAGGCAAACACCCTACCCACTGTGCTATCACTGCCACTGAGAAAAACAATTAGATTACAGTAATGAAGTCACCATAAAAGTACTAATTTGCATAATTTATAAATGGATTGATGGATTCTAAGAGAACATAGCTTATGAAGGTCTGTATTCTGACATTTGAACCTAAAGATATACTCAAAATTTGGGGAAAGGTGTGAATCTAAATTTAATGGTTTTGTTCAGCCACAAAGGGATTGGAGGAGCATATATTAAACCCTTGTCAAAAATCACATATAGTAATCTTATATTTATTTAGCAACTAAATAAAGGGTTTAATGAACAGAGCAGTAAATTGGGGACAAGGGAATTAATTAGTAGAAAATTGAATTAATTATTACATAATGTGCATCTATTCCTGTTATTCATTGGTTGGGAAAAAAAGGCGAACATTTTCTTCATATTAAATTTATGGCATGCTAATTCCCTTATCTTGAAATACACCATTTCCTCTATGTTTGTGTTCATTAACTTTCCATGTAACAATTTAAATGTGAAAAATAACTACGTTTGGACTATTCCAGGAGCCTTTGACTTTGGAAATGAAATTCATGGAAATGCTACTTTATCTAATATCTTTAAGTCAAATTGAACTCTTTCACATTATGTAATTTTCAAATATGTCATTATCCTCAAACAGTTTTGTGCAAGTGAATTATTCATTTCATTAGTATATTAGCCAAAACAAAAGCAGTTTTCATATTATGAAGTTTAAAATAAACTTTCATTGCCACTAGCATTCAGTTTCCATCGTGTTCACCCTGATTTTTATGCTTCATTGGTTCCTCTCCTCTTTACCTTTTTGTATTTCAGTTTAGTAGTTTGCTTAATTAAGTAGGCAAAAGATACAATGAGACTTTACAATATGAAAGATTTTACTTTCTATATAAACAGTATGAAAATGTAAGAGTATATAAAGTACCTAATCAGTGCCTATGAGTTTGTGATTTAATCGGTGTAGTGCTATTGAGACAGACTTTTTTACTTTTCCAAGACATACTTTAAAAAAAGAAAAGAAACCTTTTGGATGAAAACAGAAGATAAATTCCTCCCACAAATGATATTTTAAAAGTGATTTTGCTGATATTTTCACTTGAGCTACACTGTAGAATTACTAATACTTTCTCAGAGCTGTGTGTTATCTAGTATGTATCAGATTTTGCAATTTCATTGTAATCTAAATGACAGAAAAACCTTACCAATTCTTTTTTCTTACTTTCTTTTAATATCTATTTGTTTCTGGAGGCCTGTTTAATCTTCTTAATGTAGGCTTTGCTTTACCTAAAGCTACTGATAATGATCAGTACATTAACATGGATAGATTACAGATGATCTAATCACCTGCTTGTCAATTTCTTTGATTTTTATATCTCCTAAACATTCAAAGATGATACACAAAACTGTCACTGTTATTAGTGACCAGAATCCAAAGACTATCCACAGAATGGGAAAGGATATTTACACAATACCCATCAGATAAGGGGTTGATATCAATGGTATATAAAGCACTGGTTGAACTCTACAAGAAGAAAACATCCAACCCCATCAAAAAATGGGGCGAAGAAATGAACAGAAACTTTACCAAGGAAGAAATACGAATGGCCAAAAGGCACATGAAAAAATGCTCTGCATCACTAATCATCAGAGAGATGCAGATCAAAACAACCATGAGATACCACCTCACACCACAGAGACTGGCACACATCCAAAAGAACAAAAGCAACCGCTGTTGGAGAGGATGTGGGGAGAAAGGGACCCTTCTACACTGCTGGTGGGAATGCCGGCTAGTTCAGCCCTTTCGGAAAACAGTATGGACGACTCTCAGAAAACTAGAGGTTGAGCTCCCATTTGACCCAGCAATACCACTGCTGGGAATATATCCCAGAGAGGCAAAAAAGTACAATCGAAACAACATCTGCACATGTATGTTCATCGCAGCACTGTTTACAATAGCCAGAATCTGGAAAAAACCCGAATGCCCCAAAACGGATGACTGGTTGAGGAAACTTTGGTACATCTATACAATGGAATACTATGCAGCTGTTAGAAAAAAGGAAGTCAAGAATTTTGTAGTTAAGTGGATGGGCATGAAAAGTTTCATGCTGAGTGAAATGAGTCAGAAAGAGAGAGACAGACATAGAAAGACTGCACTCATCTATGGTATATAGAATATCAGAGTGGGAGACTAATACCCAAGAACCGTAGAAATAAGTACCAGGAGGTTGACCCCATGGCTTCTCGGCTGGCCTCACGTTCCGGGGAAAGGGCAACTCAGAGAAGCGATCACCAACTACATTGTAGTTGAAGGCCATGTGGGGGAAAGGAGTTGCGGGCTGAATGAGGGCTAGAGACTGAACACAGCGGCCACTCAACACCTTTATTGCAAACCACAACAGCTAATTAGAGAGAGAGAACAGAAGGGAATGCCCTGCCACGGTGGCAGGGTGGGGTGGGGGGGAGATGGGAGTGGGGAGGGTGGGAGGGACGCCGGGTTTACGGGTGGTGGAGAATGGGCACTGGTGAAGGGATGGGTTCCCGAACTTTGTATGAGGGAAGTATAAGCACAAAAGTGTATAAATCTGTAACTGTACCCTCACGGTGATTCTCTAATTAAAAATAAATAAATTATAAAAAAAAAAAAAAAAAAAAACTGTCACTGTTATTGTGTCACTCTGTTGCTCATCGATTTGCTTGAGCGAGCACCAGTAACGTCTTCATTGTGAGACTTGTTGCTGTTCTTGGCATATCGAATATGCCATGGGTAGCTTGCCAGGCTCTCTGAGAGGGGTGAAGGAATTGAACCCAGGTCTGCTTCATGCAAGACAAACACCCTACCTGCTGTGCTATCTCCAGCCCGATACAGAAAACATGATGTGCAACTCTGCACCTTTTCATTCTGAATCCCAACTCTTATACTGTTTCAAATATTTCAGTCAGTAAAGCCTGCAAGTCACTTTAATTACTTTAATAAGCTTATTTAGGGGCCGGAGCGATAGCACAGCGGGTAGGGCGTTTGCCTTGCACGCTGCCGACCCGGGTTCCATCCCCGGCATCCCATATGGTCCCCCAAGCACCGCCAGGAGTAATTCCTGAGTGCAAAGCCAGGAGTAACCCCTGAGCATCGCTGGGTGTGACCAAAAAAGCAAAAATAAATAAATAAAGCAATCATCTATATTCCTAATAATTAAAAAAAATAATAAAAAAAAATAATAAGCTTATTTATAGCTTATTTATTACTACAACTGCCTCATTCCAGATGAATAGATGAGGAAGTTTATTTGGATTGGGGGAGGGGGGCTGTGCCACACCTAGGGTGCTTAGGGCTTCCTGTATGCTTAGGCAACACTCCTGATAACAGTTGAGAGACCATATATGGTGCCGTGGATGGAACTTGGGCCAGCTGTGTTCAAGATAAGCCCCTTTATTAAGCTAGTCTCTCCCTAGGTCAAGACAAAAAATATGATGAGACTCAAAGTATCATATTAGGGAAGTAAAGAAATGGAGAAATTACTGATAAAGGGTATCAGAAATAAATTGTACTTTGTGAAAAAAAAATTAAGACTTTTCCTTGTAACTCAGAAGTCAATTTCTTTCCCAGAAATTGGAGGCTCTTTCAGGGTCAGGGAATGAGACCTATCATTACTGGTTTTGGCATATTGAATATGCCACGAGTAGCTTGCCAGGCTCATATATATATATATATATATATATATATATATATATATATATATAACAGAGTGCTTATGTGTGTATATAGATATATATACACATAAGCTGTGTATATACACACACACACACACACACACACACATATATATATATATATATATATATATATATATATATATATATTGGAGAGTGCTTAACTAGGGAAATTAAAACCCGTCCCCAAAGTGAAAAAAATCTCTTGCCTTGGGGCAGGCTGGCAGTTACAGGAGGGAAAGGCAAGAGGCTAGGGTCCTTTTGGGGCTGTGTGATGAGCATCAGAACAGAGAGATGGGAAATTTCCCATCAACATAAACTCACCAAACAGTGCAAAAAAAATCAGCATGATAAAAATAAGTCGTTGCCAGGCCACCTGCAACATTTAAAAAAATAAATGGAAACAAATCAATGTGTCCCCGTCAGGGTGTACGGCAAGGCGGCCGCCACTCCTGACTGCCATCCCGCGCCGTGCGCAGCTAAGTCCCCACAAGACTTTCACACTCACCCCAGGATAGAGGCCGGGAGCCTTTGGGATGGCCAGGTGATGCTACTCCCAACGCCGGAGGTGACAGGCACGACCAACCATCCACTGACCATCCAGAAGCACCAGCACCAAGGAAAGCATGTGGGCTATACTCCTCAAATAGCTAAACGTGCTCCTGTGCGCTCAGTGCAGGTGGGCCCTGCTGTGCCCACTCCGGCCCGCTGAGGACACCTGCCCGGTGACTGGCAGGTGGGAGGGACCCTCCACGCCGCAGTGACGCTCAGAGCCTTTCCTGCCACCAGAAGGCTGGGGGCGGCGGGGGCACTGACTAATGCTTCCACCTTCAGCTCCGGCCCCAACTCACCTCGGGAAGGCAGGACAGAGGGGCTGGTGGAAGAGTGGGTGCTCCTGGAGGAGTGGGACTCGGCCCGGCATTTCCCGATGCCCTTCATCTGACCAGTCGGTCGTCAGTGACGAGGCCACGGAACTGGGGCATTGTCTTCCGTTGACAAGTGGTCCAATGGCATGTCTGGGCATGAGGAGCCACAGTGCATGTGGGGGAGTCCCAGGGTCCACAGCTCTGAACCCTACGCCCCACTGTGTGTCTGCAGAGCACGTATGGGCCACCTGGTCTGACATAAAGTCATGATCCACGTGGACGTAGCCCCCGAAAGAAGGATCTATGCTCCCGACAGTGGCACCTTGATACCACCCGTGATTACAGCATCAATTTAACTTGCGCAGTGAGGGGACAACATTTTATTTTTCAAATGTAGTTAGTAACCTGTGAATTACAGTCATCAATGATAGAGTTTCAAGTGGACAATAACCAAGGGCAAATAATTTCCCTCTACCAATGTCCCCAGTTATCCTCCTGCACCCACCCTATCAGTCTCAGTAAGTATTGCAAATAATAGTACCTAAAATGAAAGAAGAAAAAAGAAACACACTTTTATTATCTTTCCAAATATACATATGAAGAGCACTTTTCAAAAAGCATAGTTTGCTGTAGCAGAGCACCTTGCTTCAACTTTTGTTTTTGTTATCAACCTTCTCAATATCCCATCTCTCATTCTTCTTTAGCTCAATTTTCCACACATTGTACCTGCATGTGAGACCATTTTTATGCTCCAAGCAGCTTTCCATATCAACTGCAGCTCTTCTCTGCTCAAACTATCTCTCTCCTTTTGACCCTATTCCTAAAAATATTCACTAGGCTATTTTCAATTCTTGTTGTCAAAGAATATCCTCATCTCCTCACTGTTTCCTAGATTGTTTTAGTGACTTCTTTTCAATTTTGAGTCCTCTTATTTTGATTTTATTTGTTGATGATGTATTCTGGGGCTGCAGTGATAGCACAGAAGTAGGGCATTTGCCTTGCACATGGGTGACCCAAGTTCAATTCCTCCACCCAACTTGGAAAGCCCAGCAAGCTACCAAGAGTATCTCGCCTGCACAGCAGCGCCTGGCAAGCTACCCATGGCATATTCAATATGCCAAAAACAGTAACAACAAGTCTCAAAATGGAGATGTTAATGGTGCCTGCTGGAGCAAATCAATGAGCAACAGGATGACAGTGACAGTGACAGTGACAGTGATGTGTTCTGAGACTAGGATTATGCCCATTGACTCATGGGAACCACAGGGTGCCAGTGTGAAACTTGGGGATATTTAAGTAGAAGGCATGTGCTCTACCCCTTAAACCAATAACCTGGTCCTAGTGACTTCCTTTTCTTTACCCATAAATTCTTCAATAATATTGTGTTACTATCAGCCCATTGCTCATTGATTTGCTCTAGCAGGCAGCAGTAAAAAACTTCAATAATGTTGATATTATTTAATTTGAGACACAAAAATAAAATTTTTTATGTCTCTGTGTCATAAAACTAAGAAATAGTTAAGGTTCTACTTGCCTGCTATCATAAACTCATTAACTTACCTTACTTCAGAAAACACATATGTAACCATTGCATAAAATAATAAAACTTCATCATTCTCAAGTTGAAAGTATGTAGGATGACACTACTTTGTCCTCTCCCCCTTGCCATGAGTAGCTTGTCCTGGTTTTCCCCGGAGTTTAGGCTTACCCCAGTCACACCCATCAAGTTGTTCCCGAATCTCTCCCATCCCTTTGTTTAGCTATAATCACTTCTCCATGCTGTCTTCCCCAAAATAGTTAATCCGAGGCTTTCCCTTAATCTGACTCTGCTAATTTGTAAGGTCAGACCTTCCTAGGATACTGAATTTATATTATATAAGTTAATATTGCCTTTCTCCTCTTCTTGTGCCTTTTGAATAATTTACTTTAAAGCTATGTCTGTTTTGCATAGACACAAGAAGACAATATTATGTTTTTATAACTTGGGAATTAATTGGCCTCGAATATTATTCCCTCCTGGGCATCTGCTTTCTCCACTTAAGCCTCAGTTGCCCTCAGTTCCTAGCACCCCAAAAGCAGGGTCCTGACGAGGGACGGGAACGATCCAGGGCAAGCAGTGAGTTATGTGCTACCCTGGCATCGAGATGGGCCTGGCCAAAGTGCCTAATTCTTAACTATAAGTTAAGAGCTTGATCATAGACAAATGCCGTCATGATTCAAAAGTAATGATGAGACTAGGACCCTGCTAGGGATAGGAAAGACTGATCTGGCCTGAGCACTGTAGTCTGAGATTGAGATGGCCCCAGGAGAGCATTTCCATAAACTTTAATGCATCTCTTATTGTGTCCATACAAAATGATTAATATTATGAATTCTTATATGTTTGCTGGCTGAGGAGAAGAGAAACACACTCATGGGACTCCGCCCTTGGGTGGATCCTCCTGCTGAAAGAGAATTAAGTCCTAGGAGAAGCATCCCCTAAGGGAAAGGAACCTTACTCTATTGATGGTGACCACACCTATGTGTCTGCCCCAACCCCCTCATGCTGTGGAGATTTAACTAGGCTGTAAGAGTGGGTTGGGGGTCGAGATCCAGAGATCCAGAGAGAAACCGAGAGCGGGAGAGAAGCGGAGAATGAAATAAACTGATCGAGCAACCAGTCTGGGCTTCTTCCTTCCATCGCCTGCCCTTGACCGACAGCACACACAGCGGTTCCAGGGCAACAAACGCGGGCGGTGAGACAGAGCCGCCCAGAGAGCCCGCGAGTGCACTCGCCCCTCAGCGAGCTTTAGTTTTTCACAAAAGTGGAAAAAAAAGACCCTCATTAATTCTACACTTTGCCTGAATTTTGTGTAGTTGCTTTGCCTCAAGTTTTGAACAGAGGAGCAAAATCAATAGAATGATGATATTAAAATGTTTATTGCAAGACACTGTCTTATCCATTGTGGGTGCCAGCTAGAGAAGTCTCAAATATAGAGAGTATACTATAAAAAACAACAACAAAATACTGACTAGAACTCTCAGGCACTGACTGAAGCTATGGGGAAAAGATCATTTATTCAGAATACTAAACACTGCCCTTTCAGCTGATTCAAGCAAGCTCATCAAGATTATCCAAAATAATCTCCCCACACCTAATCAACAGTTTATGAATTTAAATCAGACCATAGCACCTTGACTAACAGATCTGAGGATGTTATCCTAGCCAAGTTAACACATATATAAAGACCACTGCAGCTAGCATTAGAATTTTTATTTGTTGTGGTGATTTCTATATTGGTGTCTGTAGCAAATTGTTTCCTAAATAGAATTTTGTATGCATCTGAAATTCCAGCTTTAAATTTATCCTTTTTCTGAAAACTATTTCCCCAGAGAATATTTTAAGCCTATGATGAGCTAGTGAGCCTATTGGTGAATAGTTTGATAGAATTTATAGCTGTGTTTCAAGCCATTTAATGGTTCTCTCAAAGTCATCAAAATCCATACATAAATACCATGATCAATATAATTAAATATTTAACAGTTATTGGGAATCTCTTAGGCTTTGTCCTGCTTCCTCCCATAACAATTTGAACAGGGGAAACAGCTACTTAAAAAGAGCTCTGGACAAATTTTCAAAAGCATTGTTAAAGAAAGATTTATAAAAATTTACAGGGATATTTAACAAAATGCCCATTTTCCTAGTATATCATTAATTCAAAAAATAACCACACTATCATTTTTGTATCCAACCAGAAGGATATACAAGTAGGGATATTTTTCATGCTAATGTACTTGCATGGGAGAGGAAAAATATATATGCTCTATTATCAGATACTACACACTTGATAGCATAGCGGTTAGGGCATTTGCCCTGCATTCAGCTGACCCGGGTTCGATTCCTCTGTCCCTCTCGGAAAGCCAGTCAAGCTACCGAAACTATCCTGCCCACACGGCACAGCTTGACAAGCTAACCTTGACGTATTCGGTATGCCAAAAAACAATAACAACAAATCTCACAATAGATATGTTACTGGTGCCCACTTGAGCAAATTGATGAACAATGTGACTACAGTGCTACAGCGCTATTATCAGAAATCATTGCAAATAATAAAAATTAGGTTTTTGTAAATATGATAAATCACAAATATTTATAAATGTTTTCTGGCATGAAAAATATGAATGCTTTGTAAAGTGTTTGTGCTTTGAGCCAGCTCTGTCCTTTCAAATTGCAAATACACGGAGACCTGTGGAAATAGAGCTCCATATGCACCAAAATCTTTCTTCCTGGTATATTACAGTAATACTTTCTAACAGTGCCAATGTGCTTAGCCATGTTTGAAAAAAGAATGTGAAGCACTTGATACAGAGCTGTCCTGGGACAAATTAATAATGGCAAAATGCCAGAAACAAGCATGTCTTTCCTCTTTTGTGGTAATTATTGCCCTTATGAATGTTACACAAGAGCGAAGAATGCTTTTTTCATCATTGTTCTCTCAACTCAGATATAGTAAAACACAGTGTCAGAAACACAATGAGCCTTCACATCATGGGCACTTGCTACTTTGATGATGTCTGTATTATCTTTTGGAGATTATTTCTTTTACTAACAACAATGAGGATCAGAGGACAGGTTTCCTGAAAGCAGTAATTAACAAAATGTGTTAACAATTGTCTTCTGGTTCCAAAACCCACTGCACAAGCACACAGACACATAAATTTTATCTTGGATGGCAATAACCGAAATTGAGAATTTGACCTGTGGATCTATTCCGAGCTGTGCTTCGATGGTCCTTTCTTCATGGAGATCTTCTTTAATGTGTAATAGTAAATGGAAATAGCAGACCTATGCATTACTCTGAGCTTTGGTTTCGTTTCTTAGGAAATAGTCTTAATTACTGTATATTGCTGGGTTAACTCCAGGCTCAAATGAGATGAGGTGTGTAAAGCACTGTGTGAATTATAAAGCACAGCACAAATGTTAGTCATTATGTTAGATGATTTTAACCACTCAAATGAAACATAAAACATTCAGACTTACATACAGATGTTTGGCATCAAGCAGACTAATCATTTGTTAGATTGACTGAATTTCCCACTTTTCTTTGGAAGCTTGACATCATGCAACTGTTTTGAACATAGTGGAACATTTTGTCAAATAGTAGATAGTCTGGCAGGTTGCTTTGTGAAGACATTTGTTGGAAGAATACGTTCTTTTTACAGAGGCTATAATTGGCACTTTTCAATTTCCTCTTGCATTAAATATATTTTTAATATGGCAATGTGGTTTTTTTGAGTTGCAAGTTGTTAATAAACATATACCCATATTGTTCATAAGCTTATACAGTGGTAAGTGATTCCGTGTAAAATTCAACTAGAAAACATTCATCTTCTTAGATGACAGGACATCAGACAAGAAAAAGTACATGTAAGACTTTCTTAGAGTTCACTTCTCACACCATCTCCCTCCCAATTCCTTCCCACTGTTTTTTAGATGTGTGGTCAATCAGAAAATTATTTGTAGAGCACCTATTCATGTTAGCATAGCTGGGAAAAGAATTAAAAGGTAGCACACTATGCCCTTTTTCTCTCCAGCATAAACATTCTCTGGTGTTATCTAGTTTAAGCACAAGTGATAAACTTATTTCAGCTAATTGGCAATGATCCATAGTCACAATGAAACAGTTTGTAGTTTATTCATTTGGACATATTGTGCCATGCTCACCACCCTAAAGTTAATCCCTTGACCATGAGGTTATACTCCTTTAATGAGTGTTGCATGTTTTTTGCTAGAATTTTGTTGATATTTGCATTTGTGTTCCATAAAGAGGGATATGTGGGTGGACTTTGAGGGGGAGGGTGAATGTGATATACTTATCCAGTTTTGGAATAATGGGAATATTAATTTATTAGAATATGTTTGGATATTTATTCTTTTTCAGTTTTTTTGAAGGATTTTGAGCATAGGTGTTAATTCTCCTTTGAAAATTGATAAAATCTATTGTATATTATATTGGCCCTTAGCTTTTGTTGTCTTGGGGGGGGAGTTTCAGTTAATACATACATATTTTTAATTACCACTTTTTATAATTACTTATTCTCATATTGTCTTGATTTAGTTAAATATTAATGAAATTTTATAAAGTAAAATTTTCATAAAGTACATATTTTCTTCTCATTTTCTTTTTAAATATCTATATCCTATAGTTAATCAGAATTTCTGCAGTAGCATAACAATTTTATTTCCTCTATAATTAAGCAGTATTTGCCTTAAAGTTATCTGCATTCACGTATAGTGTCTTCATTTGTATTTAGTTAATACAGAATAATTTAAATCTTCCCACTTATAGTTTGATTTCTGTTGAGTTGTCTTACTACTTCTGCCTTAGGATAATTAATATTTATTCACACTGTTTTAAGTTCGCTATGTTCTTGGTGGAAACTATTCTTGAATTTGACTGAAAGTTTTATAAAGCACATTTTTTTACTTTATGCTTTTTAATTTTTTTAAAAAAAATTACCTTATGCTTTTTAATTTTTTACTTTATGCTTTTTAATTTTTTACATGAACTATTATGAGACTAATCTATAAATTATTGCCAATAATGCTTCTGCTTTACTATAAATAATGTTGGGGAATAGTTTACATGTATGATTAGGATACATGGAATGTTTGGAGGAGTAGATAAAGTGGGGGCCAGGTCCAGCAGTGTTCAGAGAGTTCATCTGGCTTGGTGCCCATGGTGCCTCCTGGCAGTGCCAGAGATTCTGGGACTTCAGGTGCCAGAGATTAAATTCGGGCCTTCCAGATGCCAAGTATGTGCTCCATCATTTTGAGCTACCACCCAGCCCCAATTTTAGATAACTTCTTATATATTTTACTAGAATTGATGTCGGTGGGCCCCACGGGTGACTCTCGTGGAGCGGGGAAGAGAAAGACGGTCACTTTCTCCCCAACCGCCTCTACCACCCGGGGCCCAGAGTTACTGGGTTCTTGTCTCGCTCGCGGAAAAGAATTTCAGGAGTAGACAAGCAGTGAAGTAAATAGATTTTATTCAGAGGTTTCTGAGGGAGGGAGGAAGGGATAAGTGGGACAGAGAATAGTAAGAATAACGCGCTCAAGAGAGAACGCGGGCTTCTCCAAGGGTGGAGAGAGCTCTACACACATCCTAGCACTGGACACGAAAGCATGAAAGTACACATCTCAAGGGGGAGATGCGGGCGACACATGTGCTCGGCCACATGGCACAAGCAGCACATGGGCTCAGGCAGCATATGCGCGCACTTCCTTTGTTCAAGGTGGCCTTTATAGGGTTTCTCCAACCTGCCCCCACGTGGGGGCTTCTTTCCAGGTAAAAGTCCGTTGCTAAGGTTACCAGGGAGGCTGGGTCTTCCTTAGGCTGGATCACATTTTAATCAGATTAAGGGAGAGGTTGACAGAATTGAGGAACTTCATGGGGAGGGGTCCAACCTCCTCAGGGTCTGCTGAAGGTCTTATCAGGTCTGTTTTCTGTATCCACAAGGTGGGTCAGTCTCAGGATTCTCCCTCCTAGAGGCTTTGTTAATCTGTTTCATTGCCAAGGGCCTTTCCCTATCTACCTACCTACATCATATTTAGTATATGGCAGATGAGAAGAAAAGAATTCTAAGGTTTAGTTATGTATAAGTAGATCGAAATATATTGATATATAGCATAAAGTGCTTGTAAGATATCACTTGCAAGAACTGAAATTAGGGCTGGAGTGATAGCACAGCGGGTAGGGCATCTGCCTTGCACGCGGTCGACCCGGGTTCGATTCCCAGAATCCCATATGGTCCCCTGAGCACTGCCAAGGGTGGTTCCTGAGTGCAAAGCCAGGAGTAAGCCCTATGCATTGCTGGGTGTGACCCAAAAAGCAAAAAAAAAAAAAAGAACTGAAATTAGAAGTGACATTTCATGATATTTTTCTTATTCTTGAACTTTGTGATTCTTAAATGTCATGTATAAAACATGAAAATATATAATGAATTTATTATGAATGCTGTATCCTAAAACAGTGATAAATATTTATTAATTTGTACTTATATAAAATAATACTAATTTTTGTGGGTTTTATTATATTTCTCTAGTTCCCTTCTTGGTTTTCTTTAAGAATACTTTTAAAAGTATGCCAGCCTTTACAATGTGTCCCTGTTTCATAATTACCATCAAACAAATAAGTTCCATTTTAATTGTGCACAATTTTGTGGAATCTCATTAAATAGATCAATTTCCTTAGAATGCCTCCATACCAAAGATTACAGGCTTAAATATAACATTTTTTCCTTTATTTTAAAAACTAGTTAAATCAATGGAATGATGTTTGTTTTAATCTGTTTACAATGAAATTGCCTTTCTACTTAGTGTTTTGTTCGAGAGAGAATGCTCATTTAAATACTTATTCAGCGTTTTATTTAAGAGTTTAGAATGCAAATCCAAAAATGTTCTGTTTAATATTTCTTAACAGGAATCTTGAACAAAAATTATTTTCATATGAATGAATAGAATCCCAAAATGTTAAGTAATATTTTTGACAGGTACAGGGATACAGGTAAGTCATTGAAAGGATAAGACTTGGATGAAGCAAGGTTTTCTCATTTTTCCTTTTTTATTGTATTCTCATAACAATTTCTCAGTGGATTGGCTGATTTTTGCATAAGAGAAATAGAGAATGATTGAATAATAAGCCATTAAGTTGCATCAATTAATATCTTTTATTAAAAAAACTTTAAACTTCTGCTTTATTCATTACTTTACTCTAAGCCTCATTTTTATCATCTAAATATTGCTTTTAACATACACTACTTATTTTTTTAATTTACTGCCTCCTGTTTGCTTGAGAATTTTGATATTAACAGTATTTTCTTTACTGTATAATGTTCCTTTGTACTTGTATCATAATTTGTTCTGTCTTGAATTAAGCAATAAATAAACCAGAGACTAAAATAATTAGAGATTTAAGAATAACTACTGCTTTCCAACAAACTGATAATTAAACCTTATTCCCTCATTTGAAATTCCAGTGTTGTTGCATTAAATATTAAAAAAACACTAATCAGTTCTAATCAATATATACTAGCAAATTTTATTCTGAAGAAATAGTTACCCATGTAAGTATAATTAAAATATATTGCTGGTTTTCTTCTTGCTTATTTTCAGCATTAATAACAACTACACACTTTGAATACTCTTAAGGTGGCTTTTGCTATATTTATTCATCATCATGATTCTCTAAACAAGACCACTATCTGACATTATTTTATACATGAGTAAACAGATGCTTGAATAAATTGTTTAAATTGCAATTCTAATTCCTATAGTAACTGATGAAGTCATTTAGATGAATGTGGCCCTACACTTGAGCTGTAGCCTTCAACTAATGTTTCATGGCTTATTAATCCCGAATCGTGATTCAATTTATATTTGTACATGTCAAACCACTGCATCTTGGAAAAATATAGTTTTGCTAGATATTTTGCACCCACATTTTGACCCATTCAGCTTCACATTAAGATTTTAGAAGACTTATACTGTCCCAATTCAATATTCTAATTGTTGATGTTAACTATAATGACAAACATCATTGGACTCTAACATGATTAATGCAGCAGGAGTAAATACAAACTTAAACAGACTTTATTACATATATTTTTATGTTATCAATACATTTACTGACATAAGTATTTGAACTAATATATGTGGACTTTGTTTTCCACAGAAATATGTGTGAGCCTTGAAACCCATTGCTGTGAGATAGAGGCATATGAAAATAAAATCAAAGAATTTCTGATTTTACTAAGTAAAAATTTTTAGACTGATGTTCCTGTAACATAAAAGAAATGATTGAAATAGGAATAATGTGCTTACGAGTATATTAGTCAATGTTCACTAAAACTTTCTGTGGTGAAGTGTTTTTTTACAAAGTACGGTTTAATTGGAGATCCGTTCTATTTTCACTACTCAATGTCTTTCTCTAGCATTTAGTTTAAAATATTATACTTATTTGGGGCCAAAGAGAGAGATAGTATAACATGTATGGCTCTTGCCTTTCATATTCCTGTGGTTTAATTCCTAGAACCACAGATAATTCTCCAGTCATTGCCTGGATTGTCCTCTGTAACCAGGAGTAAACCTTGAGGACTGCTAGGTATGACCACAAAGCAAAGGAACATTTTAAAACTTAAAAAAAAGAAATAAAATATTTATCTTTTAGCAATTTATTTTTCCCCCAAATCAGAAATGTTCGTAATTTCCCCTCTTTCCACATTCTTAAACTTCTAATACCTTTCTTTCTTTCTTCCTTCCTTCCTTCCTTCCTTCCTTCCTTCCTTCCTTCCTTCCTTCCTTCCTTCCTTCCTTCCTTCCTTCCTTCCTTCCTTCCTTCCTTCCTTCCTTCCTTTCTTCCTTCCTTTCTTCCTTCCTTCCTTCCTTCCTTCCTTCCTTCCTTTCTTTCTTTCTTTCTTTCTTTCTTTCTTTCTTTCTTTCTTTCTTTCTTTCTTTCTTTCTTTCTTTCTTTCTTTCTTTCTTTCTTTCTTTCTTTCTTTCTTTCTTTCTTTCTTTCTTTCTTTCTTTCTTTCTTTCTTTCTTTCTTTCTTTCTTTCTTTCTTTCTTTCTTTCTTTCCTTTTTTTCTCTCTCTTTCTTCCTTTTTTTGGCTCCCTTAGATGATTTTGTGTATATCCCATTAGTCATTGAAATTATTTTTATAGAGAGAAATTTATTTATTTATTTAATTTTTTAAAAACTTTTTATTAAATCACCATGTGGAAAGTTACAAAGTTCTCAGGTTTATATGTCAGTTATACAATATTCAATCACCCATCCCTTCACCAGTGCCTATATTCCACCACCAGAAACCCCAGTATACCCCCCGCCCCCACCCCCTACCCCTTACTGTATAACTAATGAATTTCACTTCATTTTTTCTTTACCTTGATTACATTCCATAATTCAACACAAAACTCACTATAGTTGTTGGAGTTTCCAACCAAGAGAGACAGACCTTCTACATTTGATAATTAGTTTTTCATTGCTGGAAATGAAGAGATATATAGCCACACTGCTATAAGTACATAACTCTCTCTCTTTTTTTTTTCTTTTTCCTTTTCCCTTTTTTTTTTTCTTTTTCCCCCTCATCCTCCTTCCTGCGCCTCATAGTATGGTGTACACCACGCCACATCGGCCAGCGTGGGGCTTTTACTTAGTTCACATTCCAGAGAGGTGGCTGCTACATTAAAAACCTTCAATATTTCAACAAAAACTTACTGTTATTATTTGGAGTTTCCCCCCCAAGTCAGACCTGTTCAAAAGGAATCGTTTCACATTGCTGACAATTATAAATGTTAAGTCCGCGCGGTTTTGGATTTCTGTATAAAGTCCAGGGAAAATTCTGCCAGAAATTACATAGCCCAACTCACAGTTCCAGTGCATTGCTGTAAGAAGTCTCTGAATTCAAAGTCTTTAGGCGCAGAGGGTCCGATTCGCGCTCAGCGGCTCCGGATTTATCTGGGCCGAGGGCGTGCCGGTTACGCCCCCTTCCCATGAGTTCCTGGGAGCCCCAAAAGTAAAAACCGAATACCTGTGGGTTTGGAGTCACAGAAGATGGCGCTTGCCACGTGGGTGCCATCAGGCCGCCGCTTTCCGTGCAGGAAGGCAGGGTGGGGAGGAAAAAAATCCACCCCCGGCAGCACAGAGTTGTAGCCCAGTTCGCAGTCCCAATGCATCGCTATCGGATGCTGCGCTGGATGCCCGAATGTGTTACATCTCTGGAGTCAAAGTCTTTAGGCGCAGAGGGTCCCGAGAAATTTATTTTTTTATGTATGGATCATATTGTATGGATTCCAGCAATGTATGCAATCATACTAAGACCATCACTATTAAATGTTAAGTGTTAAATATATGTTCTTAAAGCAAAATATATTCTATCAATTCTAAAACTTCCTTTTTGAAATAAACCTTGCCTCTTTTACCACTATAGGCAACCACTGATCCATTTTCTTCTTCTATAATTTAACTTTTATTCAGAATGTCACTTCTTGATTTTTGAGATAGCTTCTTTTTCTCTTTGCATAATGACTGTAAGTTAGGTATTGTTGTGTTCTTTAATACTTCCTTTAATTCCGGTTGAATTTCCATTAAATATTGTAGAAACTCAGTAGTAAATATCTTTTTTGGTTGTTGTTGTTTTGTTGGAAACACTGTGCACCAATGGTAGTGCTTAAGGGCTGCTCCCAAAGTTCTCAGGCACCCATTTCATGCTGCTAATTGTGTGTGTGCACGTGTGTGTGCATGTGTGTGTGTGTGTGTGTTTGGGAAGCGGGTGTGCAGACGGGGTGATGGTCCACACCCAGTAGTGTTCAGAGCTGATTCTTGACTCTGCACTCAGGAATTGTCTCCCTGGGTGGGGTTCTGGGGACCATGTTGGGTGATATGGATGAAACTATTGCCTAGGCAAGTGTTAACTGACATGCTATCACCGTGGCCCCTAGATAATATCTTCTGGATGAGTAGAGTCAGCTATTGAGTCATCAGGTCAGAAGTGGACTAACTTGGGTTCTGGCACTGTTATGTTTCCTAGTTCTGCACTAAGAGTTTAAAATCCCTCTAGACTTGGTCCATCAATGTGCTTTGATGTTAGTCTGATAAAATGAGGAGTTAAGATAAGAATTAATTCATTAGCCACAACTTTCTACTATCCTGAAATCTTGCCACAGAGAGGCTCTGTTAATGCCCTCATACTTCCCCAGCAGTAGACTTTTTCTAGCTCCACCATGGAGACGGGCATGCTTATTGTTCCTGCATACCCACAGTTTGAAAGCAGTTACATCCTAGTTAGAGGGGAGAATTCACTGCACAGCACCTGTCCACTTGTTCAAACTCTTTCTTTTTGAGCTTGACTTTACATGGGGTTACTGTTCCATCCAGTGTGAAAGAAGTCGCTTAAAGTTTGGAGGGTAAGTAGAATTTTAGATCTAGCAATGATTTGCTTCTCTTCCTCAAAGAATTTCTTTTTTCTCCTTTTTCCTCACACACAGACATCTCTGCTTCCTTGCCCTTTCACTTTACTTGGCATGAAAGAGTCCAGAAATTTTGTGAGGCAGTTTGCCTTTGTGCCAGCCCCCCAGACTATCCCATGCTCTACCCCGTCAAGTACACCCTTCCCATCCCTCTTGAGTTTTTCTTGTAGCACCTGCCCTGCCCCCAGGGTTTATAATGAGCACTGGTACTGATGGAGAGAGCCTTTAATGAGTTTTATTGCCATTGGTCGCCAGCCATAATAGCAAGCCCTCAACAGAAAAAAAATCCATTCCATTAGTATTATTTTTCCTACCAAATCGGTTGATCTTTTAAGGAATCTTGAGAGGAGAATGTAGAATCTGACTGGTGTCTCATGCCCTTGCCCCTGTCTGAAATGCACATTACTTTTTCTGCTTCAAGGATGACCAGTGCTCAGGGCTAGCATTTATTTTCACTCTTAAATTAAGTGATGCTTCTTTTCCTTGTTTGACATCTTCAAAGTGAAAAGTGTCATTGTCAGGGAAGCATGAAGATATAGTCAGTCTCAGATACTGTGCTGCAATCACAGCTGAAATTTATGGCCTTATTGGAGCAAAAACTAAATTTAAAGGAAAGGTACTAGTTTTTTTCACTATTTTAGTATAAATTTGGTATTAGTAAATGTTTAAAGATGGAATTTGATAAAGTTTTTAAATATAGAATACTATGGTACCATTGTAGCATTTTAAAGGAGTAGAAAACAAATGATTTGAAAATTAACTTGGTCTTTTTGTACAATAAGAAGATAGATCGTTTAGATATGATTGCTAAACGATTAGATAGGAATTTTATAGCAAGGTGAATAAACATTTTGAACACAGTGTTTATTCAACCTAAGTTTAATTAAATGAAATAAAGTTGTCTTCAGGGAGAGAAGCAATCTTAAAATAATTGTTTTTAGTGGTTTGAATTTATAATTTGACATTTTGCCAACTTCTTTGTTGTTCTTGATGTTTTGGGGCCACACCAAGCAGTGCTCAGGGCTTACTCCTGACTCTGTATTCAGGGGTTACTCCTGGGGGTGTTGGGGAACAATATAGGGTACAGGGAACTCCTGATCTGTGTATGCAAGGCAAGCAAACCCCCTACCACTTATACCATCTCTCCAGCCCTGGATGCCTCTTTTAAGTGATTTTAAAATACTGATAGCATCTGTATTGCAAACCATAATGCCCAGAGGGAAATAGAAAGAAAGAGAGAGAGGGAGAGAGAGAGACAGACGAGAGCAGAGAGAGAGAGAGAGAGAGAGAGAGAGAGAGAGAGAGAGAGAGAGAGAGAGAGAGAAAGAGAGAGAGAGAAGTGCCTGACATAAAAGTATGTGGGTGGGAGGGGAGGGAAACCTGGGACATTGGTGGTAAAAAATGTACACCACCAAGGGATAAATGTTAGAATATTGTATGACTTAAATCCAATCATAAAATACTTTGTAACTGCATATCTCACTGTGGTTCAACAAAAAGGAAAAAAGTAAATAAATGTGGCTAGAAGATAAAAGAAAAATTAGTTTAAAAATAGAGATCCTGTTCACAGAATTTGAGTGTTACATTTTTATATAAGCTCTGTCAGGTTTTGATTTTCCCTATCGAGATGACAAGAAAATTAAGTTAGTTAAAAAATAATTTATCACTGAACTCCCTACCTCTTTATTTACCTTAAGTTGCCTAAGGCAGTCTATGTTCATGAGAAAGCTTCTGAAACCAAACGATAGTCATTTATTCAAACTTAGTAATTTTTAAAGAAAATAAACATTTATACTTTGTACCACCATTCATCAATATGAGGGGAAATCCTATCTATCTGGGGTATGGAGTAAGGAGTTTGAGATGTACTGCCTTAGGCAAGGGATTCTGTACTTCCTAGTGAAATCTCTCTGTTTGATGTGCTCTAAGTTCATTATCATCAGGTATTTATATTTGTGCAAGCCTCAGAATGTATTCTTAAAGCAGATCTATATTACATTTTTGTTCTTTCTTTCTAAGCCAAGCTATATATGCATTAGCAACCAATTCGTGAACATCTTAGATACATTTCATATATGCATTTTCTTTTCCAAGAATTAAATGACGAGAATGGAAAATAAATTATGCCATGTCTTTTTCTCAATGAAGCTTGTCCAATTATTTGAGTGCACTGTACTTTGAAGTTCATAATCATTACCTTCTTTTTATTCTAACTTTCAAAAGTGAGGACCTGATTACTGCCATACCACTTGTGCAAATATCCCACTTTGCAATATGTGCTGCATATAAATGTGCAGTTTGTATAGCAGGGGGTAAAATGGGCAGCCTCCCTGCCATCTGTGTGCTAATTAACCAGTGTAGAACACAGTCTTGTCATAGGAAAAAGTCGTCTTCATTTCTACAGGGTGCAAATTATCTTGCCAAGAAGATCACAAGGACAGGGTCAAAGTTGGCTGTCAGCAGTGGTTCTTCATTTAGTTTATGCTTTGAAAAGTTCTAAGAATTTTTTAATAAAACATAAACTAAGGATGGAGAGATAATATGAGGGTAAAGCACTTACTTTTTATGTGGCTAATCCATTTTCAATCAGCAGCACCACATATGGTCCCTGGAGTAGCAGCAGGAGTGAACCCTAATCACGTTTGGGCATACTCTCTCCAAACAACACCAGCAACAACAAAACAGTCTAAATTATATCATAGCCAAGATTACCAGACATATTTCATATATCACCTCTTTTCAGGAAAACATATATGCACATACATGTATTATATATCATTTTATTATTAATATGTTATTATATATTACATATTGCACATGTATCTATCTATCTATCTATCTATCTATCTATATGTATATCACCATATCACTGTATCACTGTCATCCCATTGATCATTGATTTGCTCAAGCGGGCACCATTAATGTCTCCATTTGTCCTAGCCCTGAGATTTTTGCAGATTTTAGCAGCCTCTTTTTACTCTGTCTTCCCAGTGGTGCCACATTGGAGGCTCTTTCAGGGTCAGGGGAATGAGACCCATCATTGTTACTGTATTTGGCATATCGAATATGCCACAGAGAGCTTGCCAGGCTCTGCTGTGCGGGCAGGATGCTCTCGGTACCTTGCCAGGTTCTCTTAGAGGGAGAACTAGGCTATAAGTCAAACACAACTTGACCTTCTGGGAGCATTGTTTTATAGTCTTGGCCGTTGATGGGATTACATGGTGCCAAGGGCAGTTTGTGGGTGTGGCTGCCAAGCTACTAGAAAATGGAGAGTCTCGGTGGATAAGGCCCAGTCCCAATCCGAGCAGACTTGGAGATCTCAGCCCTGGGTCCCACACACCTTGGTTCCTCTGCCGGTTACTTCATGCTTGAGACTAGTCCGAGCGTGTGGAGAAGGCCTTGAGCATGGCTGTGGTTGAGTTCTGGAGGTCTTTGGATGCTGGAGCTCCACTCGGGGAGGGGAGGAAAACTCAACCCGCCCGGCTCTGAAGGGTTCTGGTGAAGACAGCCAGACTCGGGGGCAAGAGACTCTATATACATATATACATATTTTTTTCAACACCACTCCTGGAAATCTTTGCTTATATTTTTTAGGCAGAAAAACAGAAAACACTCCTTAGTTGTGGCCAAGTACCCCTGAATCATTCCATCACTTTCTAGGGGGCTTTAGTGACCATTTTGAGAAATATTTATTTAAAATCTATATAATGTGTGTGCCTACAGAATGTAACAGTAAGCATAAAATAGTGTGTGCATACAATCATTTTATATATGTGTATGTGTGTGTGTGTTTCTCCAATCTTTTTGTATCCTAGTACATATTGGGCTAGAATGATAGCACAGTGGTTGGGCGTTCGCCTTTCACGGGGGCCAACCCGAGTTCGATTCTTCTGCTTCTCTTGGAGAGCCTGGCAAGCTACCAAGAGTATCAAGCCTGCAAAGCAGAGCCTGGCAAGCTACCTGTGGCATATTGGATATGCCAAAAACAGTAACAATAAGTCTCACAATGAGAGACGTTACTGGTGCCCACTGAGCAAATCGATGAGCACCGGGATGACCGTGACAGTGACAGTATATGTTGGTAATTGGCATATTTTCTATATTCTATTGCATCTTATATAACTAGTAAAGGAGTTGAATAATATTTAATAAGGTTAACTCCTACACTTGATCATAACCAAAAGGCCGAGAAGCGATGAGCAAGGCCATCTCCTTAGTCCCATTCTCCCTTGAATACATATCTCTCTTGCTTTTCTCAAGGTTTCTTTGCTTTGTCCACCTTGGAGAAGCCCATGGTTCTCCTTGAACACATATTTCCCCTTTTACTCTCCTGTAGCATACTTCTTAACAAGATTAATTCAATAAAACTATCCTGATTCACTAGAAATAATTAAAATAATATTTATAAACAAAAATACATAGTTCAAGTGGAATTAAAATAAATCTGCATCAAGGTTCCATTGCGATTTTTCATTGAGAAATATATGGCACAAATACTTCTATTCACAGCTTACCTTTAAAAACACAGGAAATTTTTTAATTAGTACAAATATAGCAGCAATAAAGTGATCATGTTTTTAAAAGGATAAAAGAGCAAAAAATTAAGATAGATATCAGTGTTAAAATTCTGCTCATTTCCTTTGTTTTTTAATTTGTAGGAATCCTGGCAGGAGAAGTAGTTAAGAGGAAATTAGTTGCCAGTTGTGTTCTACTATAATTTAAAGTTTATATTATTAGACAGTGAATTTCTAGCAAACAAAACAAGAAATGTGCATTATAACTTGTGTAGTAGTATATCAACATTGCTAAGCAATTGAAAAAGGGATATCACAATATTTTGCACATGTCAACGTAATTGCACTCATAATTAAAACCTCAGAAGAATGAGAAAGATGACACTATACTCCTATGGGCATATATTGTAACATAGTATTACTTCTCACATCCTTTTAACCATATAGTACAAATTGGGGAGAATAAAGCAATTGAGTAATATGCATATGACCCATTTATATTCTTCAAACATTTTTTAAAGAAAAATTCTGTTGAACTGGAACTCAAAGAATATTGCCTAATTCTTTATTGAAATGCGAGAATTATTTTAAACACTATGCTTTTATTTTCTGTTTACTGATTTGTTACATTTTTGGAACAAATTTTCATCCATCTTTGAAATTTTGAAAGCACATTCCAGTTTGTTACCTGATATCAACAACTGTGGTTAAAATTTTCATACTAAATAAAAGCATTCAAGGTAATTCTTACTTTATAGACAAAGTAGCAGAAGTATGACTGAGAAACACTGGAATGTATATTCCTGAAATGTATAACTTACAGAATCATCCTTGAGACTTACAAGCCTTTAGAATGCTTCTTAAAACATAAGAATGCAATATGACTCAAGATTATACATTAATTTGTTCAGTAACTTGGGTTTATATCACTGCATTTTGTATCACTGCATTCTATAAGAATCAGTTAAAATCATTAATGTAAAGTTGTTCTTTTTGTAAAACCAGATAACTTACACCCTGGGTGTTTCCACATCAGTTCAGCTTATAGTCCTTAGAATAGGAATCAAGTCCAGTTTTTTATTTTTGTGTATTGGTTATAACAGAGATATCAGTGGGAAAAGTATATATAATCTCCTGTCTGAGTGAGTAAAGGATCGCAAGTCCATTAAACTGTCTTTCTCACTTAAAGCAAATCCTTGATGGAATTGTATCTGAGAAAAGCTGTGGGTTAAAAAAGAAGACTTTGGATCTTGATTGCAATACCCGTTTTGCCATGAGTTTGTTGAGGTGGCTCAAATCATTTGACATCTGGAAATCTCAAATTTATTTTTTTAAAGAATGTGCCAAATAGGGTATGTTGCAAAATTAACAGTAGAGAAGAACCCATAGAGTAGAACTCAAATACTTTTAAAAGTATTTTAAACAAATACTTTAAAATCATTTCCTTTAGAATTTTAGTTGAATAAATAGGGTTATAGCAGTGTCTGTGTTTATTATACTAATATAAAACACTACTGAACATCCCTACCACTGTAATACACATGGCTTTCCACTACTGTCCCTATGTCACCACTTGTCCTACCTACATTCCCCTGTAGTCATTTATTATTTGTTGACTGGCAATTATAATTTGGGTGAATACTATTACCTCCATCAAGCACCGTCCATGTGCTAAATTCTTTCCACTTAAGTTCCCCTGTTATTTTCAATCAGACTAAAATTCCCCTCAGCCCCACCACAACTTGATACTCCCAGGTCAATAATCCAGTGTCCAAGGTTAAAATTGATTGAGGTTGTTCATATCCTTGATTTTGTTCTTTTTATACCACAGATGAGTGAGATCATTTGTATCTGTCTTTGACTTAATTGTATTTGTATTCTGTCTTTGACTTAATTGCTTACCAGGATACCCACCAATTCAATTTAAATTACTGAAAACTGCATGACTCTTTTGTCTGGATGCATAGTATTTTGTTGTATTTCATACAACAACTTTTTAACTATTAATCTGTTGTTTGACATTTGGATTTCTTCGATATTCTGGATTTCTTATTAATAACATCAATGAGTATAGGTATTTGCATAACTTTTCAAAATAATGCTTTTCTATTTTAGGAAGTAAATAGCTAAAAATCAGATATTGGGGTTAAATATGAGCTCCACTCTTACATTTTTAAATAAATGTCCATATTGTTTTCCACAAAAGCTGAACCAGATAACATTCTCACCAACAATGAATGAGGGTTTCTTTTTTCAACACTTGTAGTTTCTAGAGTTTGTTTTCTTCATTTTTGTGTATGCCATTCTCACTGGCATGAGGTCTTGTCACAATGTCATTCTGATTTGTGTTTCTCTGGTATCACTGTATCACTGTCACTGTCATCACCATCATCCCATTGTTCATTGATTTGCTCGAGCAGGCGCCAGTAATGTCTCCATTTGTCCCAGCACTGAGATTTTATTTTTTTTTTACTTTTATTTATTTATTTATTTATTTTTTTTAATTTATTTATTTTTAATTAGAGAATCACCGTGAGGGTACAGTTACAGATTTATACACTTTTGTGCTTATACTTCCCTCATACAAAGTTTGGGAACCCATCCCTTCACCAGTGCCCATTCTCCACCACCCGTAAACCCAGTGTCCCTCCCACCCTCCCCAATCCCATCTCCCCCCCACCCCACCCTGCCACTGTGGCAAGGCATTCCCTTCTGTTTTCTCTCTCTAATTAGCTGTTGTGGTTTGCAATAAAGGTGTTGAGTGGCCGCTGTGCTCAGTCTCTAGCCCTCATTCAGCCCGCAACTCCCTAACCCCACATGGCCTTCGACTACAATGTAGTTGGTGATCGCTTCTCTGAGTTGACCTTTCCCCGGAACGTGAGGCCAGCCTCGAAGCCATGGAGTCAACATCCTGGTACTTATTTCTACAGTTCTTGGGTGTTAGTCTCCCACTCTGTTATTCTATATACCATAGATGAGTGCAATCTTTCTATGTCTGTCTCTCTCTTTCTGACTCATTTCACTCAGCATGAAACTTTTCATGCCCATCCACTTAACTACAAAATTCTTGACCTCCTTTTTTCTAACAGCTGCATAGTATTCCATTGTATAGATGTACCAAAGTTTCCTCAACCAGTCATCCGTTCTGGGGCATTCGGGTTTTTTCCAGATTCTGGCTATTGTAAACAGTGCTGCGATGAACATACATGTGCAGATGTTGTTTCGATTGTACTTTTTTGCCTCTCTGGGATATATTCCCAGCAGTGGTATTGCTGGGTCAAATGGGAATTCAATATCTAATTTTTTGAGAGTCGTCCAAATTGTTTTCCAGAAGGGCTGAACCAGTCGGCATTCCCACCAGCAGTGAAGAAGGGTCCCTTTCTCCCCACATCCTCTCCAACAGCGGTTGCTTTTGTTCTTTTGGATGTGTGCTAGTCTCTGTGGTGTGAGGTGGTATCTCATGGTTGTTTTGATCTGCATCTCTCTGATGATTAGTGATGTAGAGCACTTTTTCATGTGCCTTTTGGCCATTCGTATTTCTTCCTTGGTAAAGTTTCTGTTCATTTCTTTGCCCCATTTTTTGATGGGGTTGGATGTTTTCTTCTTGTAGAGCTCAACCAGTGCTTTATATACCATTGATATCAACCCCTTATCTGATGGGTATTGTGTAAATATCCTTTCCCATTCTGTGGATAGTCTTTGTATTCTGGTCACTGTATCTCTTGCGGTGCAGAAGCTTTTTAGTTTAATGTAGTCCCATTTGTTGATCTCTGTTTTTACTAGATTGCTTAGTTCCGTGTCACCTTTGAAGATAGCTTTATCTTCAATATCGTGGAGGGTTTCGCCGACCTTGTCTTCAATGTACCTTATGGTTTGTGGTCTAATGTTGAGGTCTTTAATCCATTTTGATCTGACTTTTGTGCATGGTGTCAGGTCAAGGTCTAAACCCATTTTTTTGCATGTGGCTGTCCAGTTGTGCCAGCACCATTTGTTAAAGAGGCTTTCCTTGCTCCACTTCACATCTCTTGCTCCATTATCAAAGATTAGATGGTCATACATTTGGGGTTGTGTGTAGGGATATTCCACCCTGTTCCATTGGTCTACGGCTCTGCCTTTGTTCCAGTACCATGCTGTTTTAATTGTTACTGCTTTGTAGTAAAGTTTGAGGTTGGGGATGGTGATGCCTCCCATCATCTTTTTCCCAAGAATTGTTTTTGCTATCCTTGGACGTTTGTTATTCCATATGAATTTTAGGATTGCTTGATCCATTTCTTTGAAGAATGTCATGGGTATATTTATAGGGATCGCATTGAATCTGTATAATGCTTTAGGGAGTATTGCCATTTTGACAACATTGATTCTCCCTATCCACGAGCAGGGTATATGTTTCCATTTCCTCATGTCCTCTTTGATTTCATGGAGTAGCGTTATGTAGTTTTCTTTGTAAAGGTCTTTTACTTCCTTGGTTAAGCTGATTCCGAGGTACCTGATTTTCTGGGGCACGATTGTGAATGGGATTGCTTTTTTCATGTCCCTTTCCTCTGCCTCATTGTTTGCATATATGAAGGCCATGGATTTTTGGGTATTGATTTTGTAGCCTGCAACTTTACTGTATAAGTCTATTGTTTCTAAGAGTTTCTTAGTAGAGGTTTTAGGCTTCTCTAGATATAGTATCATGTCGTCTGCAAATAGTGAGAGTTTGATTTCTTCCCTTCCTATCTGGATGCCCTTAATCTCTTTTTCTTGTCTAATAGCTATCGCAAGTACTTCCAGTACTATATTGAAGAGGAGTGGTGAGAGTGGGCATCCTTGTCTTGTGCCTGATCTCAGAGGAAAGGCCCTTAGTTTTTCCCCGTTGAGGATAATGCTTGCCGTAGGCTTGTGATAGATGGCTTCGACTATCTTGAGGAAAGTTCCTCCAAACCCCATTTTGGCGAGGGTTTTCATCATGAAAGGATGTTGGATCTTGTCAAATGCTTTCTCTGCATCTATGGATATGATCATATGGTTTTTATCTTTACTTTTGTTGATATGCTGGATTATGTTGATTGATTTCCGAATGTTAAACCATCCTTGCATCCCTGGGATGAATCCCACTTGGTCGTGATGTATGATCTTTTTGATGAGTTGTTGGATCCTATTTGCTAGTATTTTGTTGAGGATCTTCGCATCGGTGTTCATCAGGGAAATTGGTCTGTAATTTTCTTTCTTAGTGGTGTCTTTGTTTGCTTTTGGTATTAGGGAGATATGTGCTTCATAGAAACTGTTTGGGAGAGTTCCTGTTTTTTCAATTTCCTGGAAAAGTTTTAGGAAAACAGGCAATAGGTCTTCTTTAAATGTTTGGAAGAATTCGCCAGTGAAACCATCTGGGCCTGGGCTTTTGTTTTTGGGGAGGTTTTTGATTACCGTTTCAATTTCCTTAACATTGATGGGTCTATTCAGGTATTCCAGGTCTTCTTTCTTCAGTCTTGGGAGATTGTAGGAATCAAGGAATCCATCCATTTCTTTTAGGTTCTCCTTTTTTGTGGCGTAAAGACTTTCAAAGTAGTCTCTAATGATCTTTTGAATCTCACTGGTTTCTGTTATGATGTCCCCCTTTTCATTTCTGATTCGACTTATTAGAGTTTTCTCTCTTTCTTTCTTTGTGAGACTTGCTAGCGGTTTATCAATCTTATTTATTTTCTCAAAGAACCAACTCTTTGTTTCATTGATCTTTCGGATTGTTTTTTTGGTTTCGATGTCATTAATTTCTGCTCTAATTTTTATTATTTCTTTCCTTCGGTCTTGTTTGGGGTCCTTTCTCTGGTCCTTTTCTAGGGTCTTGAGTCGCCAGCACTGAGATTTTAGCAGCCTTTCCTTACTCATCCTTCCAAAAGGTGCTGTATTGGAGACTCTTTTAGGGTCAGGGGAATGAGACCTATTATTGTTACTGGATTTGGCATATTGAATACACCACCACGGGGAGCTTGCCAGGCTCTGCTGTGTGGGTGTTTCTCTGGTACTAAGTGATAAATACTTTTATAATATGTTTAAAGTCCATCAGTAGATCCTCTTCATGGAAGTGACAATTCAACTCTTCTCATTTATATGAGGTCATTGTTTAGTTGTTGTTGAACTTTATGAGCACTTTATGGATTTGGGTTGTAAGTACTTTATTTGGAGCATTATGTGTGAATGCCTTCTCCCAATCAGTAAGGTGTGTTTATTTTTACCCATGGTTCTTTAAGTTTCTTTTACTTTCTTTTTCCTTTCTTTCACATTTTTTAAAAGTTTTCTGGTGTCATCTTCTATGTTGACTTAGAATTTTCATTAAAAAGTTCATTAACATCTGTTTAGTTGATTTCTAATAATTTGATATTTTGAGGAATTAAGAAAGTGGCATAGACAATTAACTCTACCTTTGAACGCTATCTCTCCTAGTTCATTTTAATTGTAGAAATGCAAATAAAATAAGAGAAACTGTGAGTTTTTAAAAAATTTTACCTTTGTTGCATTGGTTTTTTTATTTTGTAGACCATCATATATATTTTCTCAATTAAAACATGAAAGTAGAATAAATAACAGTAGAAATTGTGCCATCTACAAGGCAAAAATGGTGATATTACTTATTATCTATAAAACATTAAGATATGGCATGTATTTGTTGGTTTGTTAATGTAAACTTTGTGATAAGTTATTGCCCAGTAATATAATTTGTCATTTCTTTAAATGCTCAGAAAATAATTAAAGTACTTTAGTTTTTGTTGCTTTGGTAATACCCAGCAAGAGTTATCAAAATAGTCCCCTTATAGAACATGAATTTTTGGGGGTACCTCACAAGCATTGCTCAGGAGGCCCAGGAACAAACAAACCATTGATATGTGACCATCTTGGCCTTTGGTTCTGTAAAAGGGCTGAGGGATACAATGACGATCTGATCCTAAAGTGCCAGAGGTACCATGCACTGACTGAGTTAGGAAGCCTCCAGGAATGAGTCTGAGGATGTCTGTTTCATTCATGTTAAGCCAGAAATCAAACTCTGGTTAGGCACTTACTTAACATGCATCTCCCCATTTCATTTCAGCAGATTTTCAGGTAAGTTTTGCTACTTTTGCTAATCCAAGTGCTAATGGTCATTTATACATGTATGTGTATATATATATATATGTATGTATACACACATATGTACCAGATATATACACACATATATAAACCATACATATATATGTTTCTTACTATATATGTATATGTTTCTTACTATATATGTATATAAATAAATGCATTGATAAAGTTGTGTATATTTATATAACTATATATGTGGTTATATAATTAATAAATACATATATTTAACTTTATTTTGGTTGTTTGATTTTTTTTTCTTTTGGGGTCACACCCAACATTACACAGGGGTTACTCCTGGCTCTTCACTCAAAAATTACCCCTGGTGGTGCTCAGGAAACCATATGGGATGCTGGGAATTAAACCCGGGTCAGCCATGTGCAAGGCAAACACCGTACCCGCTATGCTATTGCTCCAGCCCCCCATATTTTTAACTTTTAACATGACTTGAAGTGACTAAAGTAACAGTTTAACTGTAATGACACAAGCAGTGATTCCATTTAAAGGAAATATGTAAGCTTTGACTGCTCTGTCTTCAGAAAAGGTCATAGTAGAGAGGATATAGTGTGATACTTGGGCAAGTCATCACTACTCAGCAAAATGCATATATACTTCTGCTAGAAGTACAAGTTTCATAGCTTTGAACAAAAAGAATGATGAGATATCTAAAAACTGATAAATTGAATGCACCTTTAAAGTGGTAATAAGATCATTGATAGATGTATAAAACAAGTAAATGATTTTGCAGAAATATCGCCTTACTTCTGAGAGAATCATAAACTTTCAAGTATTCAACAAGAGATCAATACCATTTTGTGCCATGCATACTATCGCAATATCTGTCCCAGCACAAAAATAAATCTAGTGTAAACCATGTAGTTAACTTTTTGTCTTGGCATCCTTGTCCTACTGCAATTATTACACTCTTTGTGTGCTCTTATTGCACGTCTTATTGAAGTAAAGACTTCAACAAGATTTTTTTTCATATTAAGCAGAAATCAGTTGGTGATGCACCAATTATCTATATTTGTCTCAAGACAAATTAGAACATAATGCCATTTAATAAGTCCATAGCAAGAGAAAACTTCCTTGTAGTAAAAGTTTGCTACAGTTATTCCTTGAAGTTCAGAACAGGAAAAAGTAGCACTGTAACACTGCCACACTGTTATCCCATTGTTTATGAATTTGCTCAAGCAGGCACCAGTAACATCTCCATTGTGAGACTTGTTACTGTTTTTGGCATATTGAATACATCTCAGGTAGCTTGCCCAGGTCTGCTGTGTGGGCAGGATACTCTCAGTAGCTTGCCAGGCTCTCCAAGAGGGATGGAAAAGTAATAGTAAAAATTAATGGTCTCACTAAAATCATGCTATGTTGTAGAAATGATCTTGGAGGACTGGAATAAAGCAACACATAAGCAAATATTATTATAAATTATGTCTGTCTTTACTTTTCATTATAGGTAATTATCTTGTACTTGAAAGCCAACCTATTTAAAATAGAAAGTTATCTTCAGCAGAATACTGAATAGCATCATTTAGGAAAAATTACAAAGAAAAGAAGTATAGAAAAGCAAATAAACTATTGGCATTTATTGTGAATTATATGTGTAAGTTATTACAAATATTAGCTTATTCAATCTTTGCAATAACCTGTTTGCATAGATATTTTATTTACCAAGAATATTAGCAAAAGGCAAATTAAAAAAAGAAAGACAAGGTTGTTTGAAATAACTTCCAGTTATATGCTAAAATTTTTCACTAGAGGTGATTAAAAATTATGAAATACAACTCGTTAAGTCACTTGAAATATTGTATGCAAATATATTCCATTGTAATTTATAAGATACTTATAAAAATTACATTTTTATATTACATTTAAATGACTATGTGTGTTTATATAGTATACAGACAAATATATAAAATGCAGAGTGGACAAATTAACCTCACATACTAACATTTAGGGCTGGAGCGATAGCACAGTGTAGGGCGTCTGGCTTGCATGAGGACGACCCGTATTCGATTCCTACACCCCTCTCAGAGAGCCCTGCAAGCTACTGAGAGTATCCTGCCCACAGGGCAGAGCCTGGCAAACTACCTGTGGTGTATTCGATATGCTAAAAACAGTGACAATAAGTCTCATAATGAGACATTACTGGTGCCAGCTCGAGCAAATCAATGAGCAACAGGATGACACTGACAGTGACCAACATTTAAGGACAACATTAAATATTACAAAATGATTAATATTTATTAAATTTATAAATTTATTAATATAAATATTTATGAAATATTTATGAAATATTCCACTGAGTGACATATTACAGATAGCTAGATAGAGATCCTCACCTGTCTGTGTTCAGGGCTTACTCCCGGTTCTCTTTTCAGGCATCAGTTTATATCTTCAAGCTCATTGATTTTCAGTTTCTATAATTCTGTTTTGAGCCATCTCTATTGTGTGTTTTTAGTTTAGAGATTTTGTTATTTATCGGTGCTTTCAGTTTAGATTATTTGCATATATCACTCAAAATTTTCCCCAGAGATTTTATTTCAGTGAACTATATTTATTTGCTTATTACCTTGGCATTTTATCCAGGAGATTTTGTAGCTTGGAATATTTGTGGGTTCTACACAAGGTTTGTTTGAGCCCATCAGTGTAGATGATTTTCAGTTACACTGGATGCAATGTGAACTCCTGAGGTGCATGTGTTCAAACAGGTCTGAACAGCAGTAGGTATCAACGATGACAAGTATCAGGCAGTAGCTGTGTCTCCCAGCTCATACATATCTGGGAAACCACTGGAAATTTGTAACCGTGAGCCTGTGGACTCAGTGACTTTCTAGTACTAAGAATGCAAAGGAATGAACAGTGATCCAGGGAAATTAAACATGTTATTGAATAATTAAGTTGTAGGGCAATGAGAAAATCAGAGGAAATGAAAAAATATTCCAAACAAATAGTCATGAAATCATGAGCGATTGAAGCTATGCAGCACAGTAAGACTAGAAAAGCATTCATATTAAGATAGGGTTGCACCTGTAAATGAGAAAAAGGTCATTTTTTTTTTAAAAAAGCTCAAAGCTTAAGGAACTAGGAAAAGAGTAACACATGAAACCACAATTCAATACAAATAAAGAAGTCATGTTTTTTAAATAATACAAAATTAAACTAAAAAACTTCAGAAAGACAAAGATCATGAAACTAAGAACTAACTGGATGGAACAAATTAACAAGACTGACAAATCCTCAGCTAGAGTAACAAAGGAAGAGATTAAACTCCATTAAAAAGGATAAAAATTAAATAGAAGTTAAAATAATAGCACAAAAATAGAAAGGTTTATGAAATATTATTATACATAATGTTTGTCACTAAGAGAATTTACAATAGTTAAACAGAATTGTAGAATTACATTTCCTCCAAAAAATCAAAAATGAATCAGAAGGATAGGATTATTACAAATACGGAAATGGGAACAATAACCAGGAGCAAAAGCCTTAGTCTAAATGGTTTGCTATTGAGTTCTTTTGAAAAATAAAACTATTATCTATGTTGTCAAGATTTTAAAAAAAATTTTGAGATTTTAAAAATCAAGATTTGAAAATTAAGATTTTCAAAAATTCAAACCTGATGTTTTATTTTATTTATAACCCAAAATTGTACAACTTGAGAGCTCAGTGGCAAAATCTCCACAATGTTGGCTTTTTTGCTTTCTGCAGTGATTTCATTCCCCCATCAAGAAAACAATGCAAAAATAAATGTGATTGAATGAATAAAATGTATTGTACAAAATAAATGGTCATTAAAATAATAAGAAATTCTGTGTAATGGAGGAATTATCTGTAATATAACTGCCTAATCGCTGATATCCAAGATATTATGAACTGAACAATTCTCAAAAAAAATCTGTTGACCCATAAAAATCACTAAAGAGCTAAAAAAGACAATTAGCCAAGGAAAATATCCAGCTTTCAAGTCCGAACATAAAATAATGCTTATTATCAGTTATTATATGGGAAATGCAAATGAAGATGAACAAAAGATAGAGCCTCACTTCTGTTAAAAAGAAAAGACCTGGTAAAGTGTGTAGAAAAGAAACTCACAATCAGCACTGCCCAAAAATTGGTACAGCTTCTATGGAAAATAGAATGAAGAATTTTCCAAAATAAAAAAGAAACTAATTATCCAGTTTTGAGTCCTCCATATATTTCAAAGAACACAAAACTAATTCAAAACTCTGTTTGCTACAGCACTGTTTTACAGCAACTAATATTTGGAAGCAATGCAGCTTTCAATATAAGGTAAGTGTATAAAGATGTGGTATTTTTATACAATGGAGTGCTACTTCCTATAAGAAAACTTGAGATTTATCAAGATAGTGTAGAGTTTTAGTTATTTGCCTTGCCTATGGCTGACTCCGGTTCTGTCTGCCAGGGTTAATCCCTGATCACAAAACCAGGAGTTCACAAGTGCACTATAGGCCCAAAGGAAAAAAGAGAAGATTAAATATTTCCTTATGCATTTAACTGGATTCATACTAAGTGAAATAGTCAATAAAAAGACAATAGCAAATAACCTCATGACATGTAGAATATAAATAAACAGTACGTTAAGAGGTAATGTACAATGAAAGGAAATTCTTAGTCCCTACACAGAATAGATGTTGCAAAAGAATTCTGGGACTGAATGAGCTGAAATGAGCTGAAATGAACTGTGGTGAAGTGATAAGAGCTCTTTGATCATGGAAATGGTTTGCTAATGTTGCCAAGTTGCTTAAGTAAAATAAGAAATTAAAACTCATAAGAATAAAGGTAAACTTGGCTATCTTACTTCAGAAATTTTTATAAATTCCTCACAGCATTTCTATTTGAAACTAGGTTCAAATAGAAAATAAGAGATTATTTCTTTTAATTAGCACATAAATAGTTATTAGTATAACTTTGAATAACATTGATCAATGTTCCTTAAACAAATTAGTTCATAAAAAGATATTATTCATTTTGTGTAGATTTGTATTAGATTGTTAAGTGCCAATGTAGGAAGTTGAAAAACTTTAAACATTATAGAGTATGATGAAACTATCAGTATATACTTATCCATCAGGGAATATATTCTAATATCATTTTGTCTGTTTAATGTTACTTTAAAGTTATTAACTATTAAGCTTATATTATTAAAGTTATTAAAATGAAAGCCTCTTGGACTAGGATAATCTGGAAATCATGAAATTCAAATCCTGTTTTTATTCATTGCTTATCAATTGCAACTAATATGAAGTGTTCTTAAATACTTTAGAAAATACTTTCTTAATATAGCACTATAGGAAAACAAATGTGTTACTAAATAACTAAGAAATACTGTGATTTTTAAAAATCAATTTAATTTTCAAATGAAGCCACTCATCGAACACTTGCCCTTTTTACTTAAAAAAATTGCAAAAAATGTCTATTTCAGACATAGGGCGTTAGCTAATGTATTCATCATCATCATCATCATTATCATCATTGGTATGACATTTATCAGAGCACAGATGAATTAAAAAAACATAGTATGATAGCACATTATTATTAAGTTTTCAATTTTAATAGTCATTTGCATATTATCTGGAGATTATTTTGATAATAAGTCAAAGATCAAATGTCATATTTGATGATGTAGTCATGGACATGAATAGAATATGGACAATGCTTTAAACAGTATCACCTTCTACCTTGATATGGTCAAGGACTTGATTTTATGGGAATTTGCAATATTAAAGTTTATGTTTTTAATATTTTTAGTGAGTACATGTAGAATATTACAGCTAATTTTGTTCTTTCTTGAATTTTAGAAACTATTAGCATCTTACAAAATATTACATAATATCTGATTCTTATATAATACTTTGATAGTTTTTTTTTGTTTGCTTGTAATTGGATTACACCTTGTGATGCTCATGGGTTGCTCTTGGCTCTACACTCAGGACTTAATCCTGAAAGTTCTCAGGGATCCATATGAGAAGACACGGATTGAACATAGGTTGGGTACATTTAAGGCAGACACCTTACCTGCTATCTTATCACTCTGCCCCCAATAATTTAACAGTTTCAACTCATTCTTCTGGATAGGTCATCAGATTCCCCTGGTGGTTCCTCAACTCATTCACTTTATAAACATAATATCTTAAATGATTCATTTTTGTATTACTTTACCCAGACTTTTAATCCTCAAAGCAATCCTGTAATATTAAAAAATGCACATGCTAAAATCAATTTTGGGTTAATCCAACATCATCAGACTTTTTCCATTGTACTGACTATTTTGGTTTTTGGGATCACACTCAATGATGCTCAGATCTTGGCACTATATTGAGGAATTATGCCTGGTAGGGCTCATGGGGACCATATGGGATGCTGAGATACAAAATATCATTGGGCATAAGCAAGGCAAACATCCTATCTGCTGTGCTCTTGCTTCAGGTCCGGTGCTAAAGGTACTAATCCCACAACCCTTATCAAAGTGCTCTGAGAAAGCTCATGTTATTCACTATATTCCTCCACCTTATCACAATAGTTATGCTCATAACATCTGGAATTTGGAATTTTTTATAATCCCCATGGACAACTATATATAGAGAGCTTAAATTTCGCTACGCTATATGTCTACTGGACTGGAGTTTTATTAATTTATTATTAAGGAATTTTATTAATATAGGACTGTTGCTATTCATGAGATATGTTGATAAGTTTAGTGGGAATTGAAATAATGATTTAGGGAATTCAAAACTGAAAGCTTTACTGTCTCAATTGTCTCTACTCAAATCATTATCTCAAAAGTTATTATTCATTATTCTTATCTCTTTACTTTTTATGCATGAAGATACTAGATTTTGTTGATATCCTACTATTTTTAAAACACTTATCTGCTTCTTATGAAAATCAGGGATGAAGAGAAAAATAGGCAAGTAATTTATATTTTGAATTAGACTATAAACAGCATTTAATAAAAAATAAATTATTTGAAAAGAAAATAACTGTCAGGCTTTGGATTGATTTATTGTTGTTGTTGTGTTATTGTTGGAACAATACCACAGCAGGCAGGGTGGTTGTCTTGCATGCGGTCGACCTGGCTTCGATTCTTCCATCCTTCTCGGAGAGCCCGGCAAGCTACCGAGAGTATCCCACCTGCATGGCAGAGCCTGGCAAGCTACCCATGGCATATTCAATATGCCAAAAAGAATAACAACAAGTTTCACAATGGAGACGTTACTGGTGCCCACTTGAGCAAATCAATGAGCAACGGGATGACAGTGACAGTGACAGTTTAGATTTTGCACTTTCATATACTAACTAAACATTTTTATTTACCCTCAGGTATTACTTATTACATTTTTGACACAATGATATTTTTACATTTGAAAGAGATTTACATATTTATCAAATAAAGAGCATGCTTCTATGTCACATAAAGAGGAAACCAATAGAAATATATTTTTTGGACTGATGTCTCTGACAGTTTCTACAAACTAACCCCCCTTCCTGTATATTATATCTGTTTTCCCTACAAGGCAGATTAAATCATTATAAATAACTCCTGCAGTTAAAAAAGCATTTCTTTAATACATGCTTAATAAGCTTTCCTTTAAAAAATAAATTCTATTAATAATACTCTCTGGTATACATCCAAAATCACTTTGCAAAGAATACAAATTTTCATACTAGAAAAAATGTGCATTGCCGTATTAACACTGATTTTCCTGTGATAAATGGCCTAGATGATCAGACGCAAGAAGCCCTTCTGTAACATGTATACACAAACGAACCTGATTTTTTTACCTCTACAATAATTAAAAATTTTTTTTGCACATGTCCCTGTACTTTTCTGGTATTCCTTTTTCTGAGTAACAAGTATAGGTGTCATAGTAAGCTTGTTTATTTGTCTCCTTATCTAAAGCACAAGCCCATGCCCATGAAATTAATCATTTCTTTAATTGTTGCTTTGTTTCAGTTTCTTTTGTTACATTTGGTTTGATTTCACCACAGTAACTGATAAAGATGTACAATATAATAATTATTGAGAGTTTGAAGTAAGCTTGGAAAAATCCTTTACTTAGGAAGGAACACAGATTCGTTATAAACCAGAACATTTTCCAATTTGGAATTCACCATGTCTCAAAATGCTATAAATTTAAGTTATTATTTTTAATGTAATAATCTGTATTTTTATATAGAATTACTGTGTTGTAGGCTTCCAAAAGACTTGAAAAGAGGTCAGAGAGATAGTACAGGAGCTGGAGGGATAGCACAGCGGGTAGGGTGTTTGCTTTGAACGTGGCCAACCCGGGTTCGAATCCCAGCATCCCATATGGTCCCCCAGCACTGCCAGCAGTAATTCCTGAGTGCAGAGCCAGGAGTAATCCATGTGCACTGCTGGGTGTGACCCAAAAAAAGCAAAAAAAAAAAAAAAGAGAGAGAGAGAAATAATACAGGTGGGTAGGGCACTTTACTTGCACATGTCCAATCCTTAAAGAAGATCTTAATCCTTAAATAAGGATTGGACATGTACAAGTAAATGAGAAAACCAAAATCGTTCTCTCTTGCATCACCAGTAACTATGTTTGAATTTAGAGCCAGAAGTAGCTCCTGAGTACTACTTGGCATTGCCTACCAAATCAAAACAACAAAACAACAGCAACTATACTTGAAAATATTTAGAGACTATGGAGTATTTTATTGTTATATTTTAATTTTCATTATTTCTCTTCCTAAACTTTAGACAGTCATAATATGAGAAAATAATTATATATATTCATATTTCCTACTTCTATCTTCAGAATTACATTGCTACTTGTGCTCACAATTCATACTATCCATCATTCTTGCCTTCTTCCTTTAAGTTATTTTTCTACCACAGATACTTTAAGAAGGGCTAAGTTTAAATTATGGAATGAGAAATGATCTATAAAATCTGGAGTGGCTCCTTACTCGTATGTGAAAAAAGAAATAAAGTAAAACAAAAACAAACCCTTAGATTCTGACAGTAAAGTGGTGCAGTTAGAGAAAATGAATTTGGGGATGAACAAAAAGTATAATGTAAGTCAGTTGTATTCTGAGTGGGATTTGTCTTTCCTAGTAATATGATATAGTACATATACAGGTGTCAAAATATAATGATGTATGCCTAAAAAAGATTCGCTGGCATTATATGTGTATATATCTCAGTCTACTAATATTACAGTAGTACTGTCCTTCGAGATTTTTAGGGTTGTAAAAATAATAGTAACCATTAGATACTTGGTAAATAGTAAGGTGCTAGAAATTTTACAGCACACCTGGATGACAGTGAAATTGGAGCCGAGAGACAATGGAAGTAGGGGTTTGAAGTCTTGCTTTTATTGGTGCTAAAAGTGGGTGAGTCTAGAACTTAACTCAGATTGATGCATAAAATTATATGAGCAGAAGTTTAAAGATCAAGGAAGAGAGACAAAAAGAAAAAGCCAGAATCAACTAACCAGTTGTCTAAAACAATCAGGATCTATAAAACAGAAGAATCCTCAGTGGGAATGCATATGCATTGATTTCTTTCCAAACCTCATTCTTTACCATATTTCTCTTTTGAACAATAGTGGTGAATGAACTTTTTTCCACTTTTTTTTTTTTGCTTTCAGTAGTAGCGATAAATATGTGTTTATTATCAGATTAGTGTGGTAACATAAAATAGCTATATTCATAAAAGACATTGAATAGCTCAAAAGATTATATCACAAAATAACCTAGCTAACATATTTTGTTCTTTTATTAACCCTTCTTAAAGTCATAATTCTTTCTGACTGTGTCTTCTTTACATATTCAAGTTTTACCAATCTTTTCAAATTCATATCTTAAATCACATCATCCTAATGAGATGTTTAATGATCTCTCCAGCTTTTAATAATCAGCTTTCACTGAGTTTTTCTTGGTTCATTATCTCTATCACTTATATCATGGGTTGATTTTTACCTTTTACTATAGTAAATTATATGCTTCTAAAATTTCTGTGTTCTGAATTTCTTGAGGACTGTTTCTATGTTTTAGAAATCTGCTGTAGGTACATAATAACTAGCTGTAAAATGTGTATATGTAAAAAGGAAATATATTAAAGTTAATCTGAATATAGGATTTTTAATTAAAATATAGCTCAATACAAACATTTTTATTTCTATTCTTCCACATGGTAGTCATTACAATTAGACATAAGAACCCTGATATTAACATTATACAGAGCAGAACAAAGAGAATAAAGAAATGAAAGCAGAGGAGAGAAAGAAACAAAATCTGAACATAGCACTTATATAAATTATAACATATTATCAAAGGAAGAAAGCTTCAAAGTAACTGCTTATTATGATGTTAAATAACTGTGGGTCCTCTAAAAAGACTGTTGAGTACAGAGAGAGAGAGAGAGAGAGCGAAAGAGCTAAAAAGTTGGACTGCATGATTTTTAATCTAGAGGCCTTGGTCAAATCCCAAACACTGCATGATTCCCTTAATATATTCTGGAGTGACACCCAAGTACTGAGCTGTAGTAACACCTGAGGACTGCTGGGTATGGCCCAAAAAACAATAGTTTTATAATGTGTGTGTATATATATATATGTATATATATATATATATATCATGGTATCACTGTGTCACTGTATGACTGCTATCCGCTTGTTCATCGATTTGCTCTAGTGGGTGCCTGTAACGTATCCATTAGTCCCTGCCGCATGCTAGTGTAGCCCGATGGTGTATTGGGGGCTCTTTCAAAGTCAAGGGAATGAGGACCGTCATTGTTACTGTTTTTGGAATTCAGTAATACACCACGGGTAGCTTGCCAGGCTCTGCTGTGCAGGCGGGATACTCTCGGGTAGCTTGCTGGGCTCTCTGAGAGGGATGGAGGCTTTTGGGAGGCCCCTAATTGCCTTTACACGTGTCCCCAGTCTGGCATATATATGTATATATATGATTTATGTAAAAATCATATATGATTTATATATATATGATTTATATATATAAACTCCTCTATGAT